>NC_137466.1:98257835-98857835 GCF_964235325.1 Thermobia domestica | reverse complement strand
ATAAGTAAGAGACATCAAGAATGTAGATGATTTAACATATTTAAAATTAACATTTAAAAATCTGAATTAATAGATTGAAACGAAATGCAATAAACCAGTGGTTTAAAAGAAAACTCTAGGTAAAAAGTATGAACTTGATTTTTTTTCCAGTAAAGCATCTACGAATATACGGTGCTAGCTTCCTTGCTATGGCAATAGTCAAGTGGCACTGATAGACTTACTCATTGTATCTTTATATCCGGTAGCAAGAGTTGGCGAAGCTAGTACAACATCTGTAGGCAATATCTTTGACTATCTAATAATCAAGAAGTAAAATTGACAGTTATAAACACAAAGCAAACGTCACATTCGTGTGAAACAGTATTTCGACTTACCCCTTTTTGAGGATTATTTCCTCCTGTTTTGGCATTTAAGAATTCCCTTTCTTCTTTGCTAATCCTTGGATGTTTGTCTGCATTGTCGTAGACAAGGAAGCAAAAAGAAAGGCAACATATCATTCCAAAAGCACCTACAAAATAAAAAGCAAAGGATTTTTTAAAAAATGCATTAAATAAGATTGAATAATTGCACAATGTTTGTGAATCCTAAATTAAGACCATTGTCCACTGATGTTTAAGAGATTCCTTCTCAAAACGGAATACATTCGTTTCATTTACCCCTTCCTCCTTCCCTCTAAGCACTGATTGGTTTGAAGTTTATTTTGTCTGTTTATGTACATCCGATGATATATCAGATATATAGTTTAATTAGTTTCGAATCACGTGAGGTTTCACTGGTTAAAAAATAAGAAAAAAGCTTCTCGATGTTATTGCTAAACTAATATATTTTTATCTTCAACTCAATACTCAATATAAACCATCGTTTAGAAATTTTCTAATACGGAGCAAGATACGAAAGCAAATCTTAAAATAATAATACAGCATACAAACAACTCTGACAGAAGTGGATTAATTATTGATTAAAGTAAATAAAATAGAAAGATATCAAAGACACTGCTAAAAAAAAAATCATAAAATCTTGCTTCAAGGCTTGAACTTTACGTGTAAACTTAAATAAAACTACCCTAACTAAATTCTTTGATACTACAATCCAGACATCATTATGACCAATCAGATGGTGTACGTTCAATTAGATTATACGTGGCGAGCGCATAGGATCTTAACGTCATTACTGTATTTATGGATTTCTAAGCCTATTTCACCTGATCTCAATATAGTTGGATCTACATGACTTACACTAAAGTTTTGTGCCTCTAACGAAAGCAGAATCTGAAAACACAGACAGCAAAGGTACGAGCGATTATTGTTGGTTTATTATTATTATTATCATTACCTGTAACATAAAATACTGACGGCCAACCTCCAGCAAATCCGTACTGGCACAGGAAACCGGCAAGCGGATAAATGATACAATTACCCAGAGGAAATCCTGCGTAAGCTACACCCATTAAAGTCGTCCTCTCCGTTGGGGCTGACCATTTACTATATAACTGATACATTGAAGGCAAAGAGAAACCCTGCAACGAAGTAGAGAAAATAGATGTAAACATAATGAAAGTAAAATCAATAAAACACAGTGATATTCAATTATTTAGATATATTCTATATTCGCCGTCAATGAATATATCATTTTAAATTATTTTAAAGTCTGTTACAAAGAACAGATTTTTTGATCTATCTGTAGCGTACATACCAGTAGAAACAAAACTAGTTATTCATTTCAACATACGTCTCTTACCCACTGCTGCCTTTTTCTCAGATTTGCTAGACAGCAAAGAGTGAGATATCTTATACTTTGTCTGGGATCATAAAAGTACAAAATTATTATTCAATATAGCTAACAATGATACAAGACCGAACGTTTACTCTTACTATTCTTTTCTTTTTGCATAGTCCAATGATCAGCATTTCAGTCTTAAGCTAAGTGCTACTTCGAAGAAAACCGTCATAAGTGCAAATTTTGTTAATTTTTTAGAAGAAATGTTTGGAACTTTTTCCTTGAACACATTTTAGACTAGTCTATACTTTTAAGATTTCACTTTTGGCCAGTATGCTCATGACGTTGAATTATTATTATTATGCTTAATATAATGAAAAATTAAAAATTGACATCTCTCGACTTGTGATAGGTTTCAAGCAAACTCAGTCGCAAGTGCAAAAATGTCGATTCTGGATTTTGTGTCGATTTATATATATGTGTGTGTAACGCATACTGTAACATAGACAAAACCTAAAGTGCAGTTCGGGTCCCACATTAAAATGCTTAAAGTTACATCTAATGTAAAGTTAATGTTGCACAACGACGTTAAATTTCAAGCAAACAAGATAATTTCTCTATATTAAAAAGAAAAAAGCTGTATTTGTACTGTACTGAGAAATAAAGAGAATAGAGCAAACTATATAAATTAACATTATAAACATAGTAAAACGATATTACTTGATCATACGCTGTAATTAAGATAAAACTAAAAAAGAAGAAGAAGAAGAAGAAGAAGAAATTACAACCAGTAGTAGATGCGTTTCTGATATATCTCCAAATCAGCTCTTCTACTGAAGATTTCATTACTTTTAGCATCATTAGCGAGATACCTTTGCTCAAACTAAAAATAAATATTTGCATTTATGCTGTAAAAAGTACCCTAGTAACAATAATATGTTTATATATACCATATAATTTTTACGGAGATGTGTGTAATTTTTTTTTTTTTTTTTAAATCTAATTTTTGGAGTTTCATGCGTGTTTTATTTATTTTATTTCAACTTACGTTTCAAGCACTGACTGCGTTCTTCATCAATTGTACAACAATTAAAAAAAAATCTTTTTAAATAATATGTTTGTTTAACATCGTTAATGCTAAATCTTAACCAAATTATTATATTATTTTGTATCGCAATCAGGAAGCAAACAAATACGAAACCAATAATTATCACAAGTCTCTGTGTAATAAATATGTTTCGAAGCAGTAATAAATCTGTTTTCATCTATCAAGAAATACGCCACGATAAGATTTCAGACATGCTACATTTATTTATAGCAAACTAACATATTTACAAGACAATATGAAGTTGATTTTAAAATATATTTTTAATTAAATTGGTTCTGTTCCGAATATGGGGGGCACGGTGGCTCAGTGGTAGAGCGTTCACCTCTGGTGCTTGGGGTCCCGGGTTCGATCCCAGCCCCCGCCAAGTGAACTTTGTGGTGGACAAACACCGTGCTCGTGGGTTTTCTCGGGGTACTCCCGTTTCCTCCCACTTTCTTCATTCCACCATTTCACTCATCTCTCATTATCACCGTCTCCTTTAGCCTACCCGGCATAACCGTGGGACGTAAAACTCAAAGATTTCATTTCATTTCATTTTTTGTTCCGAAGATGTCACTTCAGTTATATATAAATATGGAGCTCCTTCGTGGCTATACGGTTAGCGTACGCGTCTTTGCAGCGGGAAACCCGGGTTTCTTTCCTGCTGGGAGCTCGTATGGTTTGGATCTCACGTTAAGCTGTAGGTCTACGTCTCATATAGTCTTGCTGCTAAACTCAAAACAAACCAAAATATGTAGATCTAATGGTATATGCATCCTATTGGGATGTTATTCTTTACAACAAACTACATACTCATCATTTCTTTCTTTTATTTAAGTTGGAAAATCATATTTATTTTATTTACTTTTTATTTAATCATTGATACGAACGAAAGCTCATAATAGGAAAAAATGATTTCCAGTTTTCTATAGTTTTAAAAGCAACTTTTTACATTGTTACCAATTAGAATAAGAACATATATTTGGAAACATATTTAACAAAAATCTCACATTTAACAATCTATCCCTTTTCACTTTTATAGAGGTAGAGGGTGAAAATAATGTATTGTGAAACTATATATGTATGACTAGCAGCGTTCACCCCGCTTCGCTGCGGTCACCCCGGAACGCAATAAACTTTGTTACTTAGATAATTTTTACTTTTTCGCTTTCAAGTGATATGATAAAAACCATAGAAGATTGCAGTAAATGTTAACATTATATCGCCTGTCATTTATGTTAACCCGCCCCGCTTCGCTGCGGTCACCCCGGAACGCAATAAACTTTGTTACTTAGATAATTTTTACTTTTTCGCTTTCAAGTTATATGATAAAAACCATAGTATATTGCACTAATGTTAACATTATATCGCCTGTCATTTATGTTAACCCGCCGAGTGACACGGTCATGCGGGTTGCATATAAATACGTTTATTTTTACCTATGATGAACTAACAAAGGATTTGTACGTTATGGACACTTGAATGGTCAATTATCTCAAGACACTGGTAATTGAAAATTAAAGTGATATGATAAAAACCATCTAGGGTCCAAATCCTAATAACCCCCCAAAAATGAAAGAAATTGGTTCAGCCGTATTAGCGTGATGAGGGAACAAAGGATTTGTACGTTCTCTTTTATATATAAGATATAGTACTTATCCAATTTTTAAACAATACCGTTTTTGTGTGTGTGTGTGTGTGTGTGTGTGTGTGTGCGTGTGTGTGCGTGTGTGCGTGTGCGTGTGTATGTGTGTTTGTTAGTAATGTCATGAAAAACATTTATGTTCATCTCATAATTACTTTGTGTAAGAAATTGCTCAATGAAAAACTCAAAGATAAAGCTTTTTTTTTTTTTTTTTTTTTAAAGTATCGTATCGGTACCAATGCACTTTCAGGAACTTCTTACTTGTTTAGGTTTGGTATTTTGTACACAAAATTTTATATCTTTCAGTTTATACAACAGCAAAAATCTGCATTTGATTCAAAAACAAATTACATCAAAAGAGTTGTTTATTCATATTAAGTTATATCCTTTCTTCCTTTATGTTAACATTGTGGCCTTTTAAACTTTTGCTGTATATTAGTAATGTCATTGTTGAAGGTGATATAAAAGACTATGTAATAAGAGAATATTGAGCTGCAATAATGAAGGTGCCATAATAATGAATCTCAAAGAATGTTTAGAACTACCGAAAATTCTTAAGTTTTGGCGGAAGATTGTGGTTTTTAGTGACTGCTTTTCTTCATGAGATTAAAATAGTTAACTTTCTCTGATGCTTTCCCTTTTGAGATTTCACCTATTTTGTTTTACTATTATTGTTATTTTTGAGTTATTTAATTTTTATTTAGTTTTTAATTTATTTGGTTTTTGTTTTATTATATTTGTTTTTGACTTCATTTTAAAAATCTCAAAAAATCTTATGATTTTTATTAGCAGCATTTGTGGGCTATCGGGCTTATCGTGATGGGATCAATTAGCCTCGGTTATGGCGGGATCAATTAGCCCCGTTCAAGCTAAATTATCAATCAAAACTAGTAGAAAACGAAGCTGCAAATTCTATTCATTACTACCTGAACAAAGTTATGCTAAAGAATGAAATAGTTTAAAACGTCAAACACATTCTATTGGTAAATGGTAGTTTCAGAAGCCAAAACAAAAGCAATATGATGAGAACCATGATTCATTTTTCGTTTCGGAATGCTCCGAAATCCATGAAAGCTGAAGGAGTGCTTCTTCCTCAAAGTACCTTCAGTTCCTTGAATATATATATATATATATATATATATATATATATGACAGGTTATTTACACGATCTATCACAGGACAATCACTTTCAAGAATCTATTCTCATTCCTCAAGAATTCTACAGTATATTCCGTGAACATGTTCACTACGTTCATTTACTCTTAAGATTTGTCAGTTCAAGAATAGAAGTCCAAGTATTTCAGAACTACAAACCACTGTCATTTTAACAGCAACAAGGACTCGACTCTTGAAAGCAAACCAGTGTAAGAAAATCTCAGTACAACTTTCAGTGGAACCATTTCACCACAGTTACTCAGGTTCTTTTGTTACTGACAGTGACTGAGGAAAAAGTTACGAGTGCTTCTGAAGCAACAAATACCAATTAGAGAAGATTAATGAACCTCAATCTTGTGATAATCTTGAACGCCTTATAGATTGTGTATAGAAACTTCACCCAATAAAAAAGGTTTGAGTCTGTACAGTTTACTGTTAAGTTAAAATTATAAAATACAAATTTTATAACTCAAATTATTTTGTAACTCAATTCCTGTAACCATTAGTTTCAGTCTATAATCTTAAATGTACATTGTCAATATTTCTGAAAGCAGTATTATTAAAATAATGTAAATTAATTGTATTATAAACCATATTTTCAATAACTATTTCACAAAACTATTTCAAAATTAATATTACACTCTCATCGAAAAGTGCAAAACAAGATGTATCGTCTGTTCGGAGCAAATCGAGTTACACCTATTCTTTTAAGTTTAACAACTTTTTGTAGAGTTCGTATTGAAGGTCAATATTTTCTCTCCATTTTCGTTATTATATAAATTGTTGAATGAAAATGTTAAAAAAATATATAAACCGAACTATAAATATATTAACATGAATATTTTGCTGATATCTGAGAAAACATTTCTGGGGATATAACTTGTTTTGCATTTGAGCTCTTCATATATTAGTATGAAGAATTTGAACTCACCGAAACAATTCCTTGCAGTACTCTGATCCAAAAGAGAGCTTCAACATTCCACCTAGCAGCCAAAGGAATAAGCAATGTAAGAGCACTCTGATTGGCATTGCCAAGAATAAACATCAGCTTGCCTCCGAATCGATCACTGAACCACCCACCAAATACTTGACTCACCATGTAACCATAGAAAAATCCACTCAATATACGTCCTTGAAGCTTCTTGCTCCAATCAAATTCTCCCTTCAAAAAGAAAATGAAAGAACTCTATGTTATTAATGTTAATTCTCTGATAAAAGAAAAATTTGAAGGATAATATGTAATTAATCTAATTAATCTATTTGGACAAATATGATTAATTTCATTTAGCGGCTGATGCGTTGATTTCGTTTCCAGAATTTGATATTCGACTGTACTACACAATCTTTCCTGGAAATAAATGTATGGAAATGTACTAAACAAAGGAAATTGTCATCGTTAAAAAGATTAAAACTTAATATTGTATATTAAGAGCCAATACTTCGGACAGCACTAAGAAGGAAATGACCAATTTTGAATACACAGAATAACTATTTTTTAAGCAAAATAATAAAATGAAAAACATTTTGTAGAGAATAAAGAACAAAAGTATACATAGTCAACATACTTATCAGATGTGTTTGAAGTTAAATTTATAACTGGACAGGAATTGTTTATATATTGTGCACTAGTTACTTTTACAGGTTGTAAGCAGCGAATTTGTCTTGTTGAGCAGAAGTGGATTTTATCGTAATTTGGTCTACATGTATTTTGATGAAATCCGTATTTAGGCATTTTGGGCTTTTGAATCAGGCCAGAAATACCCCCTCTCCCCCGCGCCTTATTATTTGTTCACACTCACTGATGCGCATTCAACAACACATAAAAGAAACTGACAAAAGACAAAACATTATAGCGTGTCTCTAGAATATAAAATAACAACAAAAATCAGCAAAACTACTAAATTATAGTTTACAGAAAACGCAACACAGTATTGCCATTAAATTTTTCAGTTAATCGCTTTCAGTAAAAATCTCCGTTAAGCTTCTCCCTCGTGAACAGCCTCCTTTTTCCGCATACCATACTTTAATCTCAATTTTTAATATGCCTCTGAGTCCGCGTCCCTTTGGCCTGTAATAAGAGACGTAATAAGAGACTGATTGAGGATTTTTTTTTTTTCAGGAAAAATTAACAGCTATAGAGATATCAAGACTTGTTTATATTTTGGAGATGGAAATTTATAAATGTGTTGCCCGTTTCCAAAACGTCTCTTGTCCATTTTACACACCTTTCGGGAAATCGTTTTTTTTTCTTCTTCTTCTTCTTCTTCTTCTTCTTCTTTTTTTTTCCTTATTACCATCTTAATTAGTACATATGAGAATGAGTAAAATAAGTTTTGTAAACTCTAAAATAAATACCTGAACCATTAACTGGGATAAATTAGCTGAAATTAGGTATTAACAAAGCAAAAATAATTTTAAAAAATACATTCCAGAAAAGTGAACAAGAGACGTTTTGGAATTGAACGATTTAAATAAACGTTTTGTTTTTAAAAGATTGAATTGATTTTACTTCCAGTTTAGGGCCCCTTTCAGTAAGGAGGATATATGAGACATGAATCTGCAGCTTAACGTGCAATGCGAACCACATAAGATCCCGCCGGGAATCAAATCCGGGTCTTCCACGCCAAAGGTGCATACGCTAACTGCCTAGCTACGCAAGCTCTTGTTTTACAAAGAAAGCCTAAAGGTGCAAATGGATAATCTTCAATCTATACTTCTCCATTCATTTCTAACTTTAAAGTGATGTCGTAATTAAACTACTATTTCATTGTTTCTTTTAAATTTTATAACATTATTTTAAAATCTTATTCAGAAGAATTTATTCAAAAGATTTACAAAATTTCAAGTAAACAATATGCGTCTATATAGATGAAGCTTCCTAGTGGCTCTATGGTTAGAACGCTTTATTACAAACTCAGTTCTCAGTGAGAGTTCATGTTGTTCATATTAATTGTGTCATCATTGCCAACATCTAGTAAACATGTTAAATATATAAATTCATGCTTTATACTTTGTTCATGTTTTCAAGAGCCGCGGTGGCTTAGGTAGAGCGTTTACCTGTGATGCATCGGGTCCTTGGTTCGATCCCCGCTCGCGCCAAGTGAACTTCGTGGTGGACAAACACCGTGTGCGTGAGTTTTTTTCCTAGTTCTCCCGTTTCCTCCCACTTTATTCATTCCATCCATTTCTCATAATATCGTCTCCTTTGGTCTAGCCGACATAACCGTGGAACGTAAACCTGAAAGATTTCATTTCATTTCATTTATTCATGTTTTCAATAAATAAGCAGAAAAATAACATTCCCTGTAGATACATTATTAAATTTAATATATCTGTACAGAATGAACATATGCAACATGCTTATCAGATGTGTTCGAAGTTAAATGTGTAACTGGATGAAAGTTGATTATGTATCGTGTACTAGCCACCAAAATACTTCCTTAATATTAATGTCTAAACATACAATTCACTCACATAAGTGAACGATTAAGTGAAGAAATATTTATTTTAAAATCACCTGAACAATATTAAGAAGCAATATCATCAATGTTTCATTACAAATGAAGACCATTTACAGAGAAACAAGCAAGGATGAACCCAGTAGAAAAATTGGAATGTGTTTCTTAAACTCATGTTTGAAAGATCTGAAAATGACTTAAAATACCATTTTATCTAGTTTGAACTTGAGAATTTTTCATCAGTGGGGTCAAATCCTTAATATCTTCTCCCTAGATTTGGTCTGAGGCCAGAATGTTCTATTATTCTGAGGAAACACTGATCAAGAAGAGGGATCATTATTGAAATATCCTAGATGATATGTATAAATTGAAATTAAAACTAAGCTGGTATAGCTATAATTAAACATTTATTTTTTCAAACTATTTTAAACAAAGCAAATGCAATAAAGAGATAGATATTTAAAATTAACAGAAAAACAAAAAAAAAAAAATATGATAAATATTCAGTTTCTCAAATTAATATTTTGGAATCCAACATTTCTCGTGATAATGTCAGCAAACTATAAATCAAGTGTGCGTGGGTTTTCTCGGGGTTCTCCCGTTTCCTTCCACTTTCTTCATTCCACCATTTCACTCATTACTCATTATCACCGTCTCCTTTAGCCTAACCGGCATAACCGCGGGACGTAAAACTCAAAGATTTCATTTCATTTTTTTTATAAATCAAGTTCGTCAATATGCAAATGATTCTGTACAGAATCGAATTCATTTCAACTATTGTATATTTGTAGATTTTACTCCATAAACAAACCTGAGCTTTTCGAGTTAGGTTGTAGTTTAGAAAGATACTGTAAATTCAACATACCTAATAACGCTCGTGAAAAGAAATATACTAACATTAATGGACAAGGCATAAGGGCAGCAGTTTCTACATCAGGTTTAAATATTTTCGATGGATTTACTCAATCTTGTACTCATTAGTAAAGAGCTAGATTAAATAAATCTGTACTCATTTAAAATATTTATCTCCTAATTAGACAATTAACGAATAAAAAGTTTAGAAAATGAAATTAGTAAATAGTTTTTTTTTTTTTTTTTTTTTTTTTTTTTTTTTTTTTTTTTAAAAGAACAACTAATAAACTTCACATATTGCCAAAAATGTTAGGGAGTGCAAATTAATAAATACCTCATCGTAGAAATTGTGTCCTCCACTCGAAGCAAGTAGAGCTGAGCATTCGTGGTCTTCTGTGACATTGTCAAATGAGGAAGATGTGTGATTTTGCACTGGGGATTTCACCATACACACTAGTGCGAAGCTCAAGTTGAACCGTAATAAGATTAAATTTAATGTTGTAAAAAAAGCACAAATAGTGTACGTTAGTCTGCAAGAACCCCATAGAGGAGCTGAAACAGATAAACAAATGATGTTATTATGATATATTTATGAGTTTCTTATTGTACAGTATGAGACACTTTTATATGACACATAATTAGCTATTGACGACTGACGTTATTTTCTGTGAAATAAACATTTTTTTAAATTGAAGAACTACCATCTTTCTGTGAGTGATATCATTCTTGACTGTTGTTTATTTATACATATTTGTTATGTTTTATTGATTCCATTCTTGATCGAAGTGTAAATACTTGCACAGCAAGTGTTTAAAACGATCATCTGAGATTCTCTGATATAAAAAGTAAAGAACTAAAGCTTCAAACTTTTCGCAGTGCTAAAATTGATTTATTCCCATGTTTTACAAGGTAAATGTCCTTGCTACACAATATAAATTATATTATGGTTAATAGTGTAAACTGAAAAAAAAAAAGAAGAATTTTAAAATATTAGAACATTTTTAAATGTTTAGTCAAAACATATATACATTGTACACTCGGTGTTTTTAAATTATTTTTTCTTGTCAAAATATACTTTGATTATTGCTAATGGAAAACTTATTATGTTGTACAGGATGAGGCAAAAGTCGCAAGGCCACTTTTGTTTTAACAATAATTATAGGTATTTGCAAGATTATTGTAAAAGGTTTCAAATATTAGAAATTTTGGTATAACTTTCAATTTAACAACTGTGTATTTATGACATACATACAAAATTTACTTGCAAAGTGTAGTAATTTTGAATATTTTTATTAACAGTAAAGAAGTGTTTGTATGTGATTGTAGTTAAGTCATTTTTGCGAATTCAAGAAAATTTATATGGAGACATGGAAGAGGTAAGATACAGCAAGAGTTAGAAAATAGATGAGGAGATTGTTCTAGCTGGTATATGAAATATAATTCTCAGTGTTTTGTTTTGAAGACAGTGTACTGAAACTATCAGCGCTAGATTCCCAAAAGTTATACTGTAATTCAGTAACGATTGAAATTGATATGATAGACTTTTATTAAATGCTTGTTGTTATTGTGTCTCTTAAGTTACTTAATGCAAAAGAAAAGCTAACTCTACTTAGTTTGAAATTTATTTATTTATTTCAAATCAGACGACTAGTAATAGTTACTTTAAGAAAGTAACCTTTTCTGCACACGTCATTGTTTTATCATTTACCAAAACATAAGAGTTTAATAGTGATCAGTGTGTTAAGCGAAATATTGCAATTATGATTAATACTCACGTTTAAAAACAATTTATTAATATCAAGTCAAGTAGCTGCCTTGGTATAAGCAAAATTTAGGCTGAGTTCGATGTATATCTGTGATTAGAACGTTAATGACATTTTCAAACTGTAGAAGAGATATATTTGAATAGGAAGAGAGGTACCTGGGAATTCAATTATGAATATAAGGGAATGAAGTGGAGGAAGAATTGATCGTTGAGAGGATCTCTGTGTGGTGATAGTTATTGAGGTGTACTGATGTGATAACGTTTAGGCGGCCGGAAACAATGATGTTTCTTTCATTAATACGTTTGTTTCATACTATTCCAATTATGAAAAATTAGAATAGTAGTGCGTACGATGTAGCTGACTTGGATCATAATTACTAATCTGTGAGGAACATAGAAATATAGTCACGGAGAATTATGTTTTAAACAAAAGCAGTTATTTGTGTATCCTTAATTAGTAGCAGCGGCGACGAGACAAAGGATGTTAAACATGGTGGGCAGTAAGATAGAAGATTACAGTATTAGTGACTATGACTACCACAGTCAAAGTGATCACATACCTCAGAGAGCATTATTCCAAAACTCAATAGCCAGTAAAATAAGTTTAATTTCCGCTTCGTCAAACAATTTCAAATAAAAGAGTATTTTGCGATTCTTGCCTCACTACATTTAAACTTATTGATACAGTAGATACAGTATTTTCACTGATTTTATACTTCTTATTTCAACTGCCATAATAGTGCTAATGTTAACATATACAGTATTTTAAATTGATAATGAAAAATTCTTAACTATGTATCTTTACATACCTGCTTTTACTTCACACTTTTCAAGCTGTTCTTCCTTGCTTTTCATATTGGCTTATATGTTATCTTATAGAGTTCATTACATTAATATATTAATATACAAAGAAGAAATCTGAAATATAAACAAATTAATACATTAGTCATATAAGATTGGATTGAAGAAGCATCGTGTATGTAAAGAGGGAAAAATCATAGAATTTTATTTGAAGGTATGTTGTACACAAAAGATTGAGAAGACAGACAATAAAGTTCCAATCACGTGAATAAAGAAAACGGTTGGAAGTTTGAGCGATATTTGAAATGTTGTGTTACAATAATATTTCATATTAAGTTTAATTATTAACTGTTTTTGTTTTAATAATTTGTTTTCAAGTTAACGTTGAAACAATGTTTTAATTTGTAGATAAGTAAGACTACGTATTAAGGTAACAAAATAGGTAAAACAACAATAACACAGTTTGAAAAAATGGACAATAAGCTTTCGCAGATTACTTTATCAGATAGGGAGAAAAGAAAATATCATAGAAAAGAACGAAACTTATGAGAGGCGCAAAATGCTATCTGCCAACAGTATGTAATACGTCCGTTAGCGATCCCCCTTCCTCACAATATCAACAGTTTCATAGCAGATACCTTGGCCATTCGGAGAGCTCATGTCTGACTCAACATATCATCCCTCATCAACAACATCTGATATCATTCTCCAACCAACCGGGGATAACGCCCTCTTCAACGTTATTTGCAAATAATTCAGTCGTGAACACACTTTACCGAAAACAACAAACCACTGCAAAATCCTCTATTTCAAGCATAAATATTTGTTTAATAATACTGATATAATAATAGCCATTTAGCTTGCAAAAATTTAAGTGAGGTAGTTTACTTCTTGGGATGAGTTTTTAATTACAGTGTAATTAATTTTTTTTACGATGTTCTCAAAAATGATCAGACAATTTTGTGTATATTTTATAAATACATATTTCATTAACACTCCTGCGAATGGAGTGATTCATTTCCCTTGAAAGAATACACAAAGATGTAGTTTACTCTTAAGGATAAAATTTTTTGGACAATTTTCTCGAAATGACAGGCAATTTCGCTCATATTTCATAAATAAATATTTCAGTAATAACTGAAGCACGACATGCTCTAATTTAAGAAATAGAAACAAGAAAATCTAGTGCGGTACCCAGTACCATTATTATTATTATTATTATTATTATTATTATTATTATTATTATTATTATTATTATTATTATTATTATTATATTTTCTGATTTTTTAAGTACGTAAGGCTAAAATACGTGACGAATGCATGATAATCCTAGCGAAGCATATTCAAAGTTGATGGAGAACGCTGGATATGCTTTGTCAATTCGGTTGATATTACCTGTCCATTGACCGATAAGAAAGTAGGGGAGAGTTTGTCACGATGGGAAATATGAACATTAATATAATCGGCATTATCATTGGCTGAGCATTAATATAATCGGCATTATCATTCGCTAACTGTGAGGTACGTAATGTATGCAGATGCTGTAATGGTGTATAATAATACACTGGAAGAATGTCATGGGCTGTGTAAAGGTAGATAATATCAGATAGTCCTACTGGTTCAAGAAACTTTTTTAATCTATTCCAGGTGATATATGATATAAAGAAAATTATTCGCCGTGTAAGAGGTGCGTATGACTGCGTAGTCGAAAGCTATAGGTTATTGGAGTTCATGAAGCTAAAGAACATTGGTAGTTGATAAAACTTGTCTAAGCAGAGATCCAGCCTTGTACCCGTGTGACAAAGTTGAGCGTTTAAATCTCTTATATATGCGTACAACAATGCTAATATGAAGGGCTGCGGTTGTACCTATTACTCGTCTTCAGCAGACTTTCGAAACTATTTGAATTATTAGTAACAAGATACCTCATTGGTTAATTAAAGCGTAGCCGAGTCCCTTTGCTACTAGGATTTTTTTAAAAAAATGTCACGATTGACTTTATTGTTCCAAGTGTCAGAAAAAAGTGTTTGTGTTTTCTTTGTTTAGCAGTGAAGTACTAACGACTCCACCATCGTATAAGTGTGTTAATAGCGTTCTGTATGGAACTGTTAACATTTTCGAGAGTTTCGCCACACGCTATTATGATAGTGTTATCTGCAAAAAGAAATGAATAGATATATTATCTGGTAGTTGTGAAAAGTCGGGCATGAAGAACATGTACAGCAATGGTAATAAAATAAATTCTTAGGGAACACAACCTCTTAAGAATCATTATGAAATATGAAAATAAGTGGATGTGTTTACGTACAACTGATTTGATCATACAGTTCTGTTTCCAATAAAATTATAGATCAATTAAATGAAAACTAGAAGTAGTTGAAGTTTATGTATATACATAGTAGATTTTAACAATAAAGTTTACCGAATGTTTTTTATTTCTATGTCAAAAATGAATGATAGTTTGTTTTTACAAGTAAAAAGATCGTATCAATTCGTTTTAGTCACCTTGTCTGGCATACTTCACAATATAGAAAGTACTTTTTTTATTTTGGTTTGCTTCTTACAAGCTTATAAGGTCAACTAAGTTTAATATTCCATCCTTATAAAAGGAGAAGGCAGTATAGATTAGAGGGGACGATTTAAAAAAATCTTAAAGTCAATGACTAGGGAATGAACTAACATGTAGATGAACGATATAAGAAGTTTTCTACTTGTTCATTAACAAGACATCTTCTCTTTTCAGAAATGTGTTCTTAAGGGAAAGGCAGTTGGTATTAAAGAAAACAATACAGTAACATTTACTTTAAGAAGTTACTCGCCCACAACAAAGACATTCTCTTTCCCACTTCCCACTTCTATGATCCTTTCCGAAAAAAGAAGTCAGCAAAACCCCAGCTGTTCTGTGCACATGCTTTAAAACTTAGATAAAGCAACGGTAACCGCAGGAATGTCAATGGACCATAGATGTGCATGTGTTACCATTAACGTTATTTAATTTTATTCTCGACTCTAATAAATAATCATGCACGCTTGAATATCCATTTATGATCTGTTAGCTAATAAACAAAGATGCTCATCTGGAAACGGGGGCGAGTGACATGTTTCACGTTATTGAATTATTTATTTGCTTGAAATATTGCGTTATTCAGTGTCATACCTAATCTTTTGCAAAACATAATACGCTGTAATTTGTAATAGAAATATCCATTACCTTCCAAGAAGTTTGCATTAAATCACAGAATTTCAAGTCTACCGTATGTTTCTTACTTTCCATATTTCAGCGAGACTAAAAATATGTCCATCTATCATACAAAATTCGTAAAATTCAAATCTATATTATAAAATTGAAAGTGACTATGTTTGTGACTCTTAATCTCTTGAACTGCCCGACTGATCTCGATCAAATTTCCAACGTAGATGCGGTTCTGGCCTGGGAGTGTTTCTAGCTATTTACTTTGACAGTAGAACTTAGGGGAGGGGAAGGAGGGGGACATAGAAAAAAATAAATAAAACTTAATAACTCTTGAACCACCAGACTGATCTCAAACAAATTTTCAATGTAGATGAGATTTGAGACTGGGATGATTTTTACCATTTCATTTTGACGGAGCAACGTAGGGGAGGGGTGGAGGGGGAAATATATAAAAATCAATAAATATAAAAATAAAAGTAACTATGTTTGTGAATTAATAACTCTTGAACCACCCGATCGATCTCAATCAAATTTTCAACATATATAAAGTTCAAACCTGGAAAGTTTTTTATCATTTCATTTTGACAGTAGATTTTAGGGGAGGGACAGGGGAGAAGGGAAAAAATATGAAAATGAATAAAGCTTAATAACTCTTGAACCACCCTACTGATCTCGATCTAATTTTCAACATAGATAAGGTTTGGGCCTGGGATGCTTTCTTCATTTCACTTTTACAGTGCAACGAAGGGGAGGGGGAGGGGGAAGATATATCTAAAAAAAACTTAAAATAAAAGTGACTGTCTTTCTGACTTCATCACGCTTAAACCACAAGACCGATCTTTAAAAAAAATCAACATAGATGAGGTTCGGACCTGGTGGTTTTTATCATATCACTTTAACGGTAGAATTTAGGGGAGGGGGAGGGAAGGGGAGAAATCTATAAAAATAAATTATACTTAATAACTCTTGAACCACCATACCAGACCGATCTTGATCAAACTTTCAACATAGATAGGGTTCGGGTCTGAGATGTTTTCGTCATTTCACTTTTACGGTGCAACCTAGGGGAGGGGAAAAATTGAAATCTTTAAGTTTTACGTCCCACGCTTATGCCGGTTAGGCTAAAGGAGACGGTGATGATGAGAGGTAAATGAAATGGTGGTATGAAGAAGGTGGGATGAAACGGGAGAACCCCGAGAAACCCACGAGCACGATGTTTGTCCACCACAGAGTCCACACGGCGCGAGCTGGGATCAAACCAGGGACCCCAAGCACCGGAGGTGAACGCTCTACCACTGAGCCACCGCGCCCCCGGGAGGGGGAGGGAAGAGATATATAAAAATCTATTTATATAAGACTGAAAATGACTATTTTTGTAACTTAATAACTCTTGAACTATCCGACCGATCTCAATCAAATTTTCAAGATACATGAGGTTCGGATTTGAAAACATATTTGCAATTTCACTTTAACGGTAGATCCTAGGGGAGGGGGAGGGGAGGGGGACGTATAAATAAAAACTAATAAAACCTAATAACTTTTGAACCACCCAACCAATCTCGATCAAATTTTCAACATATATGAGGGTCGGGCCTTGGGAGTTTTTTTATCGTTTCACTTTGACGAGCCAACGTAGCGGAGGGGAAGATATATGTAAAAAACATAAAAATGACTGCTTTTGTGACTTCATCACTCTTGAACCACCCGACCGATCTCAATCAAATTTTCAACATACATGAGTTTCGGGCAGGGATTGCTTTAGGCTATTCAGTTTGACAATGTTCGATTCAGGGCGGGAGCTCATGTGGTTCGGATTCCACGTTAATCAGTAGGTCCACATCTCATATAGCCTCGCTGCTGAAAGGGACGCTAAACTAAAATCAACTCAACTCAACTCAACTCAGTTTGACGATGCAACGCAGGGGAGGGGCAGGGGGAGAGACATTTCAAAATTATCAAAAATGACCGATATTAGTGTTTAATCCATAGTTTTCGGGGTCAATGAGAGAAACAGTGACACTTTTGATGCTGTTTTGAATCCAAGTTCAGCCCTGATAGTTGGGGAGGGGGAGGTACAGCGTAGAGGAGGGGGAGGGTACAATGTAGAGGAGGGGGAGGGCACAACGTAGGGGAGGGGGATAAACATTTAAAAATGAATCGAAAAAATGACTAATATTAGTGTCGAGTCCATAGTTTTAGGAGTAGCTGAGATTAACAGTGACAATTCTGATGCCGTGTGTCGCAGCAAGGAGGAGGGGGAGGATCTATATATATAATAATGATCGAAAATGACCAATATTAGTGTCTAATCCATAGTTTTCGGGATCATTCAGAAGAACAGTAACATTTCCGATCCGGTTTAAATCTAAAATCAGCCCCGCCACTTGGGGGAGGGGAAGATACATACATACATATATATATATATATATATATATATATATATATATATATATATATATATATATATAATGATCGAAAATGGCCACTATCAGTGTCGAATTTATAGTTTTCTGGATCCCTTAGATGAACAGTGTTACTTTCGATTCCGTTTAAATCCAAATTCAAACCCACAACTTGGAGGAGGGGGAGGAAGAGATATTTGAAAATCATCGAAAATAACCTATATTAGTGCTGAATCCACATTTTTTGAGGTCGCTGAGATGAACGGTGACACTTCCGATGCCATGGCTCGCAACATGGGGGTGGGGGAAATATATATGTATATATATAAATGGTCAAAAATGACAGATACTACTGTTGAAATTATAGTTCTTGCGGTCGCCGAAATGAACAGTGACACTTCTGATGCTGTTTAAGTCAATTTTCAGCCCTGACACTTGGAGGATGAGGAGGGATGACATATATTAAAATGATCCAAAATTAGCAATATCAGTGTGCATTTAAATTATTTATTTCAACCCAGCGAAGCGGGTAATATATGCTAGTAAGCTATAAAAATTATATTTCAGGAATAACAATAAAAAAAGTACTTATTGTTTCCCGTATGCTATCTAATTTTAAAACTTTTCTCATATGTTTATTAAGCACTATTTCACTTCAATATTCTGAAAGAAAAACATTGTCAATATCTTTATTATTCCAGTGTCTGTTGAAGAGATTCTGACAATATCATTTCTTTCATCTGCATATCCTCTGGATGGAAAGATCAACTTTGTCCTGCCTTAGGCAATACAAATGACAAGCAGGTCAGTTGGATCACTTCCTCCCTCTGGGAGAAGTTTTTGAAGCTCATTGAAAGCAACTCCAACGTAAAAAGTGAAGTTAATGGACAAATACCTTAAAAACCCACATAGCACACTACGTCCCTGGAATGTCCCATTTTGATCCCAATCATCCCATTCAGTTCTCGGGATTATCGGGACAATGAGAAGACATCCCATGGACTTCCTGCATGGGACGTCCTGAAGGATTCCCATGTAGGATGTCCACGGGACGTCCCAGATGGGACAGGAGGTCCGAGGGAAAACCAATAGACATCCCTTCGTGGTCCCGTTGAATATCCCGTATCCCGGGATATTAGCGGACATCTGGATCTCCCGCGGAAATCCTGTGGAAATCCCGGGAGCACATTCGGATATCCCGGGATGTCCCGTCGTATGTTGCGGGCTCAGTCTGGGACATCCCGTGGACGTACTTGTGCTATGTGGGAAGTCTTTGGCCAGAAATTTCCTTCCCAATGCTACCTGTTCGTTGTCTGTGTATATAACAAACAGTAAAAGCAATATAGTGTCACCATCACTAGCAAGTAAAGATTGTTGAGCATTTTGCTAGTACATTAATGAGCTTCCCAGCTGTTCCCGAAAAACTCATCTCTTATTGATTTTAGCAAATATGTATTATAAATACGTACGAGATGTTATAATTAACGGTTAACAGGAGGATGTTTCTTTTATATATTTTTTCCTGATTATTATTCGAAATAGCATTAGTGAGATTATTTTGGGAGAAATTGACTAAGATCAAATTCCAGCTCATAACTCGCGGAGAACAAGAAGTAAATAGTGATTGTCAATTACTCGGGAAACTAAAAGTTTGTAGAGAAAAATATTTCACATGTATATTAAGTCTGCAAATGAAGGAATTGGAAACTCTCAATCTCGATATTTACTGGAGCAAATGCATAAAAGTTAATTATTCTTGAAAGAAAGATGAAATAATATTCCCAACATTTCGTTCTCTTTCTCCTGTAAGGACACGAGAAAAAACTGGCTTTTTGAAGGAAAATATAGTTTATTCCATGGCTTCTTTTAACTGGGAAATTGTACACTTTTTAAAAAGATTTCAGTTTTAGTGAAATGACACAGTACGTTCCACCATATTTTTTTTCAATATAATACGAAAAAATAATGAAATAATCTTGGAACGTTAAAATTCTACGGTATAAAAATGTGTTAGCAATAACTATTCTGAAAATGTAATAAATTTTGTGAATCAAAATTATTATTTAAAATTTATGAATAAATTAAAACTTCCTTATTATTTAAAATAAACTAAAATCTCATCAACATTTATTGAGATCGTTAAAATTCGAAAGTAAAAAAGTTAAAGATGCTGCCTAAAAGTTTATTGTTTCAAATATTTTGACAAAATATAATAGTAAAGAAAGTAGAAATTCTGTGAATATTAAAGTTTTACTGCCATGTTAAATTAATATTACACTCAAAATAACCGTTTACAGCTTTAATTTTGTAAACTGAACTTTGCTTTGTTCTTACAGAATATCTGAAGCTCACATTAAAGTGTTTCACGAACGGAGAACGAGATGTAAACGAAATTTGATACCAAAACAAAAAATGTGTTGTATCTGTTTCTTCGTTTATGGTATCTTTTTCTTGCTTCCCAGTTTGAATTTAGGCAGCCAGTAAAACACATATGACAAGGTGTATAACTTCCAGACACTAAGTAAGATAGTTAGACAACCAACAAGACACTTGTATTACGGTGGTTGCATAACTTTACCTAGGTGGCAACAATACAATGCTAGTTTGAGAACCAATCAAGACAGCCAGTTCTGGATTGAACATAGCACTCCCAATAATGTAATGTAAACTATAGAATATACTACATGGAAACAATACTGTTTGCATCTCTAAATTCAAAGGAACGACTTCATATTGAAAAGTAAAATGCCAATGTGCCTATAGCGTAAAATTTTCAGTGAATGTGTTCTGCTCATTTTGGCATTTGGATGGAGACGTGTACATTAATAAATCCTACAGATCTGTCAGAACAACTAAGATGATTGACATAATTTGCAGTATAATTTTGAATAACAGAAATGCAAGTCTCAGAGTAATATCAGACCACATGGGATGGTAAGGAAACTGTTCGCCATATGATAATGGAAGATTAAAAAAAAAAAAAAAACGAGAACTGTATTCACATTTCGTGTCCCATTCTTTAACGGAGGAGTAAGCCATAGAAAACCTGCATCACTGTCAGGAACTGATGACAGTTACTGAAAGGGAACCAAATTTCCTCCATAACATTATTGTAGACAGCAAAACACGAGTTTTCCAGAACAATCCGGAAACTAAGCAGTAAAGTAGTAAGAGAGAGGGCCCTGATCATGCGCGCATCCAGAATTTTTGTTGGGAGGGGCCCAAAATTTGGAGGATCCCCACGTTTATGTAATATTAAACCAGTGTTAGTTTACACCCGTAAAGACGCTAAGTAGTTGTAATATACTGCCACTAAAAGAAAAAATGAAAAAATGGTAGAACTAATTTGTTTTTATACCAGAAAGAGTACAGATGAAGTATAAGATCAAATCTTTATGCTACACCAGTCATATTTCTGCTAATCAAGTATAGTTTTAGGAGTTCCTCCGTGGCTAAGCGGTTAGCGTACGCGCCTTTGGCGTGGGAGACCCGGGTTCGATTCCCGGCGGGAGCTCATGTTGTTCGGATTCCACGTTAATCAGTAGGTCCCGTCTCATATAGCCTCGCTGCTGAAAGGGACGTTAAACTCAAAAGCAACAAATATAGTTTTATAAAGAAAGGGTACAAATATATGTCGAGTTATGAATTTTTGGAGGAAGTCCAGACCCAGCGGACCTCCATGTAAGTGGGCACCTGGTTATGATCCACCCCATGCTCCAAAAAATTCGCCAATCAGAAGATCATGACATTTGACTCTTTTTTATGGCAGAAAAGGAATTGTACATTGGAAACTTTTATTCAGCAGCCGAACTATCACTGGATGTTCTGAAATGTACATTGTAAAAGGTTATATACATAATACCGGAATGGCCTCCACAGGAAACTGTTGCATGACAATATCCCAGCTCAGAACACAGTGACTATTCTTGAGTTTTGAACAAACAAACAAACAAACAAAAAAAAAAGAGTTACCACACTGCATGCTTTCTAGACTTGTCACTCTGTGATCACCTCCTTTTCCCCAAATAAAAGCACCCAAAAAAGGTTTTTTTTTTTTTTTTTTTTTTTTTTTTTACGATGTTTCCACCAGAAGGCAGCGATCTTGAATACTACCTAGGTATTACAGGTCCATGATAGTGGATCGTGCAAAGCTGTGCGTGAAGAAGTGAGTTTCCTATACTGAGAAAAAAAAAGTCTAGAATTTACAAGGCTCTTAGATAATATGCTTTTTGGTGGGACCTGTCAAAGCTGAAATATTCGTATTTAAGATGGTGACGCATTTCAGCAGGTAAAAATAACAATTACTTTTCGACGTGTGTCACTATCTTAAGTACGGGTGACATGTCGAAAGGTAATTGTTGGTTTCACTTGTTAAGACGCGACATTATCTTAAATACTAGTGTATCTTAAATACTTCACCCGTATTTATGTTAGACACAACAGTCCAAAAACGTCACACTCCAGTCTTAGCAAGGTGCTCTCACCAGAAAGTATACTATCTAAGGGCCCAGTAAATTGTAGATTTTTATCTCAGTGTATTTTGAATAAATCTAGGTAAGTTGATCCCAACTGTTATCCATTTATTTATTTATTTATACAGATCCAGCCTCGTTTCCTAATTGCTGCATTGTATCTGGAGTGGGGTTACATTATTATAACTTATCAGGCACATATAAGTACAAAATTTCAAGTCGATTAGACAACGGGAACTTAAAAATTTATTATTACATTTATTGGAAGATTTGATCTGCACAGATATACCAAAGTAACATAAGCACAGTAAAATAACATATAAGCTAACCATTTGATACATTTTCAATTGGAACAAGTATACTTCAATATATTTTGATATTTCATATGGAATGATTTTAGGGTTTTCCTTTCTATTTTATGTATATTACTGTGTTTTTCTAGTCAAAAATTATTTTCATGAGTTGGAATCACAATATTAAGTAAAGTTTAAATTTATTGGCAATAACAATGAAATGAAATGAAATCTTTTAGTTTAACGTCCCACGATTATTCCCTTTACGTTAAGGGAGACGGATGATTAAGACAAATGAATGATAATGAAAGAAATTGTTTGAATGAGAATGTGGGAGGAAACGGGAGCCTGAGAAATCTGCAAACTTACTTGGATGGGGATCGAATTAGGGACCCCATGCACGAGAGATAAGAACTCTTTCACTGAGCCATCGTGCCCCCGGCAATAAGAATAAGAATACGCTTGTAGAAAGAAAAAATTAGTTTACCTGTATATTTAAAGTACAGCAATGCATATCCACAGACTTTGAACCACACAGACACACTTACGAGTAAAATGAAAATACTTATGAGGGAAGTTTAAACTATTTTCGCTGTTAGCTTACATCAGTGTATGAAAGAAACTCTTCAGCAGCTATAAATCGAGCAAGCCATCTTGTCTTCACTAGCTCTCGTGAATGGGGACTTCTTTATTCAACTATTTATATTTAATTCTGTCTTGAAGAAGAAATGGGTTCATCAGATAAATAATTATGCAAAAGATACAAATGAGGATAGTAAAGTATAACATAACATGGATTGTATTCAAATACAGATGAATACAGTTTCTCTTAAGAAGCTGGAAACTGGTGCTGTGTAATATGCTATTAATTCAACCAAAAATTGCTTTCCTTATAATTTTAAGTTCCATATTAAGTCAATTCAAAACACGTGTTTTCCACAGTTTAAAGGAAACGATTTCTGTTTAAGTAGATCCCAATCCTAAGCTATTAATGCTGAACGAAAAACGTAATACCATATAGCCTATATAAAGTGGGGTCCGAAATTACGCGAGATATCATATTGTGAACCTAATCAGTTTAGGGTTCCAACCCGGGATCATGCACTGTAAAGTTGAGTGCTTTGGAGATAAGACTACGAAGAGTTAATCTGACCATAAAGACACAGGAAGCCTGTGCTATAAAGTGTCAATTAAACTCGGAAAAACAAAATGGTAACAAAGCATTTTATCCTTTTGAAATAAAATACATTATAGTAGTAATTTATTATTCTACAGGGTGATTTTTTTTAAAACTCACGGATTTCATTTGGGTCTAGAATTTCTAACAGAAATCCGATTTTCATGTGGTTTGTGGCAAATGATCAAAGTAGGAAGGGAGATTTATGGGATCATGTTTACTGGTTTAAATTCATCCGGGGTAATATCGGCCATGCCTCAAGGAAAACCGCAAATATTTGCCACTATACCTTACAATTGGAATCATGTGCGGTGCGGTATAAAGTTTTGAATTTTCTTCGTACATGGAAACCTCACCAAGGTCAATAAGAATAAGAAATAGGAAACTGGGTTGCTGTATTGGGAATTGCACTATAAAATTCTGTGCTACTGTTTGAGCATAATTAGGACACATTGAGAATAGTGTACTCTTTGGAGCAACATGCGTTTATCGTTAAAAGTGTTTGGTAAACGGAATCTGTTGTTGCTTCGCGAAAGTCATTTAGAAACAAATTTGCCTCACGTTCTGCCCCAAATAGTAACATAATATACCTATGGTCTCTAGTGAATAAATGGGAAGAAACAGGATCGCTTCTGAGTGTGACAAAGAAGCATCGGACCCTGTAAGCAGCTCTTGTGGAAAATGTCATTTATCGACTCCTTAGGTCGCCCAAGAAATCTCTCCGTTGTCTGTAGCTATTCAACATGGGATTTTTGGGTGTTATCGCTAACATTTAATTTGTATTCTCACTAACACTTAATTTGTATTCCGCAATTTCACTTCAAATATCCAAAACTTTATTCCAATTGCAAGGTACACTGGCGAATATTTGCTGTTTTTCTTGAGGCGTGACCGATAACACCCCGGATGAATTTAAACGAGTAAACATAGCCCCACAAGTCTCCCATCCTTACTTAATCATTTGCCACAAACCTCATGAAAATCGAACCTCAGTTAGAAATTCTAGACCTAAATGAAATCCGTGAGATTTAAAAGAATCACTCTGTAATAGAATATTTTTGTTAAGATAGTAAGCGTGATTTTCTGTTAATGAACAGAGTAGTCAAAGAAGTATATAATGGATAATAAATGATAATTCGTAAAATATACACTACAATTCGATTAAATAAAGCTTTGGTGCTATGTACTGTGTTACCTGGCATGTACAGGGTGTCCAATATACAATGCAACCCGGAGTTTGCGAGAGAAGAACTTTTTAACCTGAAGTGATACACGAATAATGGTTATACCAAAATGAAGCCTTGTTCATACATATACAGTAGAGCGTCGATTATCCGAAGTAATTGGGGGACATGGGTGTTCGGAAAACTGGTTTGTTCGGATAATCGAACTGTACTGTACTGTACTGTACTGTACTTCTACAGCCAGTGCCAAACCGACAGAAGTGTGCTGATTGTTGAAACACAGCGACTGGCGGCTTGGCCGGTCAGCAGCGCCTTATGAAGGCCCCATTAGAAGCAATGTTCCGCCAGCGGTGGCTCAGTGCGGCGACTACTGTGGGAAACTTGGTTTGGGAGTGAGGGGGATGATGGACGGTAGGGTGGGAGAGTAACAGGTGCGAGCGAGTACACAGTTCGGTTAAGCGGTCGTTCGGTTGACCGACGTTCGGATAATCGACGCTCTACTGTATTTTTAAACTAGGAAGCAACGATTGAAGTACACTAGGAACAACATAGTGTTGTCAGATGTAATCGAAGTTTTTTTTTTTTTTTTTTTAAACATGTAAATTGACTCATACTTATGGGTGTTCTGTCGTTAATTTTCAGTTTGTTTAGTTGGAGTAGCTTGGAAACTATGGATCAGAAGAAAGAACTTTTCATTTCCATCGATAACTAATCGGATGAGGCTTCTGTAAGGGGGAACTAGGGAAATCGTAGTTTTCATAAATGAACACTCTGAATTGGCAACTTTGCTGATGTTTCAGTGCATCAAAAGGTGTATTAAGTATCTGTCTACATTATGCAATTCCTGAAAACAATGAAAAACAAAGTTTGAAATTATCATGATAAAATGTTTACTGACATGCACCCGGCAACACTGCTACTATCAGAAATGTGTTACCAGCTCTACAGCAGATGCTGGGAGTCCCCTATTTTGATTCAAACACTGGTTCACACGTTTCACCAGGTTGGCAACAACTTTACGAAGATTAGATGTTTCCAGGTCTTGAATAACGTTAGTTCGAGAATTATTCTTGTATACCTCTTGCTTTAAATAGCCCCATAGAAATGAATAGCAGTGTTCCGGGTACATGTAAGTAAAAATTTTATCACGATAATTTCAAAGTTTATTTTTCATTGTTTTCATAATGTAGACAGACCCATAACACATAAATCAGGCTCAGTGCGATTTCTTTGCAGATCATTTTTCTTATCTATATATATATAATTGATAATCACTATGTTTGTGACTCTAAATCTCCTGAACCGCCCGACCGATCTCGATCAAATTTTCAACATAGATGAGGTTTGAGGCTGGGCTGATTTTAGGCTATTCACTTTGATGGTAGAACTGAGGGGTTGGGGAGGAGGTATAAAAATAAATAAAACTTAACTCCTGAACCACTCGACCGATCTTGATCAAAGTTTCAATATAGATGAGGTTCAGGCCTGGGATCGTTTTTATGATTTAAATTTGACGGAGCAACGTAGGGAGGAGAAGGAGGGGGATATGTATATATATATATATAGTGAAAGTTACAAAAATAGTGACTTTCAGTCTTATAGTCTTATATTATATAAATTGATTTATATATATATATATATATATATATATATATATATATATATATATATATATATATATATCATCATAGGTATTCTGCCTTTAGTGGCAGGTCACTTGCCGCAGCTGTGATGCTTCCATGCTCCACGGTCCTCCGCTAACCTTTTCGTCTTCGCGTATGATCTTTCTGTTTTAATATCGTCCATTAATTGTAGTCTCCTTCGCCCCCTCACTCTCTTTCCCGCCACCATACCCTCTAGGACGTCCCTCATGATGCAATCTCTTCTTAGGCAATGTCCCAACCAGTTTCTCTTCCTGTTCCTAATAATATCTAAAAGTGTTCTTTTCTCACCCACCATTTCTAACACACTCTCATTCGTTTTCCGCTCGACCCAACTAACTCTTTCCATTCTCCTCCACACCCACATTTCGAAGGCTTCCAGTCGATTTTCGTCACCCTTACGCAATGTCCACGTTTCCGCCCCATACAGCACAACACTCCACACGAAGCATTTTATGAGTCTTTTTCTCAACTCTTTGTTCAAGGTCCCACAAAACAGACTTTTCTTTCTTTTAAAGGCTTCTTTCGCCATTCCTATCCTTGCTTTTATTTCACCTTCGCATTTCATGTCATTACTAAGAACACTACCCAGGTATCGAAAACTATTCACTTGTTCTATTTTCTCCCCTCCTACTTTTATATTTGACACAGACCCCTTTGTTCCAATCACCATGGCTTTTGTCTTTCTAACATTTATTTTCATCCCATATTCTTCAAAGCCCCTTCTCATTTTTTCTAACATTTTATTGATTTTCTTTTCAGATTCTGCAACAAGGGCCATATCGTCTGCAAATCTTATGCATCTAATCATTCTACCTCCTACCGAAATGCCATCATCATCATGTAGGCTCTTTTTCACTATCTCTTCTAGATAGACATTAAATAGTGTTGGCGAGAGGCAGCATCCTTGTCGAACTCCCCTTCCAATTGCACTCTCTTCCGTCAGTTCTTCCCCTATTCTAACACTTACTTGTTGGTTCATGTATAAGTTTCTTATGAGTCTTCTATCTTTCCATTCCAACCCTTTCTTTGTTAGAACTCCCAACAACAATTCCCAATTCACGCGGTCGAAAGCTTTTTCTAGATCAATAAATACAACATACACCTCTTTCCCTTTTTCTATAAAATTTATATAAGACTATAAGACTGAAAGTCACTATTTTTGTAACTTAATGACTCGTGAACTATCCGACCGATCTCAATCAAATTTTCAAGATAGGCCTACATGCGGTTTGGATCTGGAAACATTTTTGTAATTTCACTTTAACGGTGATCCTAGGGGGGGGGAGGATTGGAGGAGGAGGGGGACGTATAAATAAAAACTAATAAAACCTAATAACCCAACCAATCTCAATCAAATTTTCAACATATATGAGGGTCGGGCCTTGGGTGTTTTTTTTATCGTTTCACTTTGACGAGCCAAGTAGGGGAGGGGAGATATATATGTAAAAAAATTAAATTAAAATGACTGCCTTTGTGACTTCATCACTCTTGAACCACCCAACCGATATCAATCAAATTTTCAACATACATAAATTCAGAGGCAGTGAGAGAAACAATGACACTTCTGATGCTTTTTCAATCCAAGTTCGGGCGTGATAGTTGGGAAGGGGAATGTACAACGTAGGGGAGGGGATAAACATTTAAAAATGATTGAAAATAACTAATATTAGTGTCGATTCCATAGTTTTAAGAGTAGCTGAGATTAACAATGACAATTCTGATGCCGTGTGCAGCAGTACGGAGGATGGGAGGGGGAGCTATATATAATAACGATAGAAAATGATCAATATTAATGTCTAATCCATAGTTTTCGGGATCATTCAGATGAACAGTAACATTTCCGATCATGTTTAAATCCAATATCAGCCCCGCCACTTGGAAAAGGGGGAGAAAGAGATGTATCAAAATGGCCACTATCAGTGTCGAATACATAGTTTTCTGGGTTTTCTAGTTCTTAGATGAACAGTGATACTTTCGATCCCGTTTAATTCCAAATTCAAACCCGCAACTTGGGGGAGAGGAGGAAGAGATATATAAAAATCATTGAAGATGACCGATAGTAGTGGGAAAGGGAGAGAAAGAGATATATTAAAATGGCCACTATCAGTGTCGAATATATAGTTTTCTGGGTTTTCTAGTTCTTAGATGAACAGTGATACTTTCGATCCCGTTTAATTCCAAATTCAAACCCGCAACTTGGGGGAGAGGAGGAAGAGATATATAAAAATCATTCAAGATGACCGATATTAGTGGTGAATCCACATTTTTTGGTTCACTGAGATGATTGGTGACACTTCCGATGCCATGGCCCGCAACATGGGGGAGGGGGAAATATATATACCTAGGTATATCTATAAATATAAATGGTCAAAAATGACCGATATTAGTGCCGAATTTATAGTTCTTGCGGTCGCCGAAATGAACAGTGACGCTTCTGATGCTGTTTAAATCCATTTTCAGCCCCGACACTTGGGGGATGATTGAGAGGTGACATACATTAAAATGATCGAAAATGATCAATATCAGTATGCATTTAAATTATTTATTTCAACCCAGCGAAGCGTGTAATATACGCTAGTTATAGCTATATTAAAGATACAAAACCAGAGGACAAACTTTGCCCTCTCCTGAGAAAAATCCCGTGGATGTATTTTTTTAAAATCAAGTCAGGAAAACCATACGTATGGTAGTGCGTACTGAATAGGTGGCTTCTTTGAAGGTTTGTCTTCTAACTCAAATAGTCAAATGGAAAATATGTCATCCATCTTTCGTCAGTTCCTTAAGGTTTGTGATCGTCTCATCACCATTTCATTTTGCCTGCAGTCGATAACGATTTCAAGCTGATATCCCTTTCATAAGTAGCTACCTACGATGTTCTCAATAGCGTACATTAAGTTTTCCTGATTTGAATTCTTCTCAAAAAGATACAGCTGTTAAGAAATCTTTGGACGAACGAATTAATATCAATATGCCTTTCATAATGTCTTACAAATATAAACTAATGGAAATATAGACTTCACCATTGAATTTCTGGTAAAATTCTAGCCCAGTTTGATATATTACATGACCCTCTTTCTATTATAAAAAGTCGAGCGAGATAGAAGATGTCTGACTTCAAGGTGTCTGTCATGATAAGCATACTCTCAAATAGATGTCTACTTCCTTCCGGTGTCGGTTAATGTATTTTTGTTTTTCATCCCTTTACCCGTTTTACAATAAAATGAAATTTTCCAACTTGAAACACATTGTCATGCCTTATTCTGATTAGTGAGGTTTTTGGCCACTGTGGCCGTCTTTATAGACGGAAGCACTTTAAATTTTGCTTGCACTTGTTTCTTGATATTCCACACTTCTCTGCCAAGTTTGGTCGAGAAACTAGATTTTGACATCGATAGGTTTACTTGTAATAGAAGAAAACTATGAAATACTGGTACAGAACCTTCTTGAAAAATTGCGATTCACAAGGATGAAATATGTATACCCTATTTTAAAATTCACTCACTGTCTGCATTTCCATTTATTTCAGTTATTTCTCTGAACAAGAATTCTAAGTATGATTCAAAAAACAGATTAAATCTTGGCCAAGAATTGTAGGAATGATCAAAAAATGCATCAAGAGATTGCGATCTTTGCCAATAATTAGTTTTTGGATGAAGGCTACAACATTTTCGAACGACTCCTAAACGAGTTTTCGTATTTTCGAACGAGTTTTCGTATTTTCTACGGAATAAGCACATCATATTGAGTTAACTGATAGTTTAGATTTGGCTACACTATAAGTAGTTCATCAGCATATATAAGGTCTGCAAGAAAATTTTTGATTGAATTATATTGGATCTTTTGATCCAAAAAGAAGATGCTGTAAGCAATGAACAGGCAGAACATTTTTCACCTGAACATTTTGAACAAACAGGAGAAAAAAGTTATAAATTGAAATGGGTACAACCACTAGACTAGCAGGGAGAGTGCAATATATATACATAACAAAAATCACTTTGCAACACGAATGGAAAAGATCCTTCAAGATGGTAGTGCATTGAAATATTACATTTTTTATTTTATTTTATTTTTTATTTATTTATTTTTTTGTGTGGAATAAAACACGTCTTTGTTTGATTACACTTTATTCGCCAAATGTAAGAAAGTACTCGCCACTGGCGAGGAGACGAGTGGATTTTTCAATCCCTATATATATATTCCACAGACCTTGGTGCAAGTTAGTTGTAAACCTGAGGCTCCGCAAAATGTTCCCAATCGGGCCCCGCACTACCTAAGGCCGGCCCTGATCGTCGGAAACGTCCCAGCACTGAACACTTGGCGTATTTAGCTGCACTGGCGTATACCTGCAGTTACCTTATATATTGACAAAGCGATTGTATGAATACAATGAAGGATATTTATCAATAGACTTACCAGATTTTTGAAGCTCCAAATCGGGAAATTGTTAATGTCAATATTTTATCAAAAAATCTTGTGATAACATTCTCAACTTAAAAAGACATGCACAATGGAAATTCATTGTGGAACAAATTTACACTGCATAAATATTAGTATGCACAAAGACAATACAGGGTTTTCATTAAGTATGAACGGATTTAATTCGCTTATAATTTACATAAAAATGCTCATATTGAAATCAAATAAAGTGCAAACGGTAGCGGAAGGATTAAATTTTTACCTGTAATCTGCACCAGCTCAGTTCATTCACCGCCACACCTCCAACTGGGCGCCATTTACGTCCACACATTCGCGTAGGCGGCGTATACATATTTTCACATCCTCTATCTATTAGGGAATTTCTCGTCAAGGAACTGTCTCACCTTGATTGCATAGTGAGGGGGTGCCCCGTCCTGTTGGAACATGATGTCGTTCTGGATACCACGTGCCTCCAGTTCCGGAATGAGGTATTTCTGCAACATATCCAGGTACGAATCTCCATTCGCGGTCTCCATTCAAGAAACTGACCCTTGCCCTCCCTCTCCCTCTCTCAACGTGTTCAGAGTTGCCGCTTATCTAACAGTGTTGCAAACTAAAAATTTAATCCTTCCGCTACCGTTTGCACTTTATTTGATTTCATTATGAGCATTTTTATGAAAAGTATAAGCAAATTAAATCCGTCCAGACTTTATGAAAACCCTGTATTTTGATTTGTAGTACCAGATAATAATAATAATAATAATAATAATAATAATAATAATAATAATAATAATAATAATAATAATAATAATGCAGATATCAGCCTGAGGTATTTTTAGTCTCAACATTTGCTATTCGGTACTCAAATTTGGTGTTCTAATTTCTCAGGCAATTCAGTTTCTCTCGAGACTTGTTTCTCCTGAAATAGCTATATACATATAAAAAATAGCAAGACAAAGTTAAACTAACTAGTTTATCACCCACAAAACGAGGAGGAAAGAAATAACTACTACACATTAATTATTCAGGCTTATACTTTTCACTTGAATGAACCTTTCTCAAAAAGCATTTCTTGTTCTTTATTTTGTCGAAGAATTGACTGTAAGTCATTACGAAGTTTAGTTTTTACAGAGCATTAGTCCTTTCATTTTAGACTTTTCCATTAAACTTCCTTATTAAAAGAAAATAAATAAACTTTTCCGTCTGACCGGGGCGTATGGCAAGCCTATTTATCAACGTTTAAAGATACACACGTCATTACTCAATATGCTTCAATGATAAATGTGGTTTAAATGTTGTTATATCACACCCTTCATAGACTTCTCATGACACGAAAGAATTTTGACAACTTCTGAATAAAATAAGATCAAGCATAAACTACGTAACATTTCCAAAACGAGTCGAGAATCGCTTTCTGGGAGTCAAGACGAAACTAGAAAGAGTTCTTTCAGAATCGAGACAAAACGAGAATTTTATCCCCAAGATATGAGAAGAGAAACCTTATTTCTCGTCTCGTAGGCAACTCTGCACATGATGATACCCTTTCATGCAAACAGCACGCTACAACTTCAACTATCGCTAATTCCGATGAATCGAACTGATTAGCCAAAAAAAAAAATCTTATTATTGAGATAGCAACATTATCCAAACAAAATCCTATTTGTCAACGGTGTACTGCTACTTTTGACGATTGCCTAGAAGGTAACACGTGGTGTGTGGCTTTTACAATTATATCCAGTATTATCAATTGATTTCTTTCACGAATGCTAATTACGTATTCACTATTGAGCGTATGATACCGTTAAACAATGGAGAAATTTTACACAGTTTACAGCTATAAAAATAGCTATAAACACTCTGACCATTTGCTCACACAAAAAGACATTTAACAATGTTCTTTTGTCAAATGAGCCCTATGTACGTAGTATATTCATTTCTTGAAAGATCCTCGACATGTACTTGATCTAATAACCTAAATTTATGTTTACTACGCATCATTTGGAAGAAGAATATAGTTGAGGTTGCTAAGGACAACACACAGCATTAGGTCTTTGCTCTCAGATTCTTCAGGGTCAACGTCTATGGAAGAATTGAAACAAACACAGGTGCACCTGTGCTTAAAAACTGTACGTTAGCAGATAATCCGCTTTCTTCTTTGTACTACAAGGGAGAAATTACATATGCATGTCTTATCTGTGTGTATAATACGATTGGTCAATGACTAAGCAAGCAAGATCCTTCATACTTAGAAGAAAAATTTCACAAGGATAATAACGTGGAATGATCTGGTGTCTATGTGTGTATGTTTGTGTGTGTGTGTGTGTGAATGACAAGCAAAGATGAAAAGTTGTTGATTCCTCTCACATATACTTACAATGTTAGAGCCAATAATGAAATAAGTATTCAATATTCAAAACCAGCCTCCTATCTAGCTTTAAATGTTGTCGCACCTTAGGGTAGGTTAATTAGAGGCCAAGCTGCTGGTCATTGCAATGTAGCCGCGAAATACAGTATGCCAAGTTAACATGCATACTAATAAGCTTCTCAAAAACACACAATGCCAAATTACAAAATCTAATGCATATTCTGACCGTTAAATTAATTTAATCTTGATCTTAATTTTAAGTTCATTAGTCCTAAACAGTTATTTTAAAACAGCAGCGCAAATCTCTCTTCAACATTAGGGAAGGGGTAAGACTGTTCCCATAATATTTTTTTTCTTTTGTTTAAGCGATGTTCAAAATATTTATGAAGTTGAAAAACAATGCTGTGAAGGATCAGTGGAGTAGAATTGACTTCAACATTGAGAGGCGGGCAGATTTGAGGCTTATTTCGGATGGACATGAATTTCATCTCACTTTCATTTGTGGCAATCGAACACAAATCATCACATTCCGCCCCCCCCCCAAAAAAAATACATTTCAAATCGGATTATTGGAGGGACAGTCTCCCAGTTCCAAGATTAAAGGGCACATGTTCCACTCATCCGTCCGGGATTTGCGCCAGTGCTTTAAAATCCATTAAAATTTGATGTTACACAATTATTTATTAGGAACACGCAGATTTAGGGGTGCCCCACAAGGAAGGGGGGTCCACAGTAATTGTACATCTATTTTACAATTACTTGTCGTCTGTATGGGTGCAAAATTATACTCGTTCAATACTACATAGATGTAGTGGCTTATAGTATTGGACCTCCCCAAAACTTGGGCCCTTCCCAATAAAAAAATTACTGAGTGTGCCCCTGCTCAGAGGGGCTTGTAAAATATGTACAGTTAATACGTCCTTCCGTTACTTGAATGAAAGTGAATGTTTGAATCTTTTTATTTATTTATTTGCAATAGATAACTAGAGTGATTAACTCAGTCAAATTCGTTAGTAGACTCAATTCGTTAACATCTTAACGGATAACGGTGGCATTAACGGTGGCCGATCCATACTCCGTTTAAAATCTAGAAAATTCCACATAGCTTCTATGCAATCTCCACAGTGGCAAAGAAATGTTAGTTAAGAACTTACCTATAATAAAAAGACATTTGTTCTTTACTGTCCTTACCAGAATTTATTGATGTAGTTAATTACTCTTGCTTAGAAACAATTTCCGAAGAGGTATGTTCTCCAATACTCTAAAAAGTATAATCGTAGGATGTACCAGAGTAGAATTTTATCATAACCATGTATTATATACTAAATGGAAAATTACATTGTACGGAGATTATTAAATAAACAATAGCTTTTAAAACACTGTTTTCTTATATTCTGTTTATATGAAGTCTGCTAAATATTGGACACAAGAAAATATTTAATACACGTGTAAGCCTGTCTGATTTTCATTAAATTTGTTTGTATACCAGTGATTCATTGCTAGTCATAAAGTATATGTCTTATCATAACAAAACAACAATTGTTATAAGAGAATTGTTCAAAACCACTTAACCCACTTATTTCTTCAGCAGGCAGTGAAAACTACCGTTGAGTAAAAATTATCGTTCCTTCAACGCTATATTTATCACAATATTTGTAATCTATTCTAGAGAGTGGTATGGCCATGAACATCGCAGCAGGTTCAGCAACAAGGAGTGTACTTTCAAACAATAAAGATTTATTATTATGTATTATGTATTACAAAAATTTAACTTTAGAAATTTATCATCAAAAGATGGGAACTCATTAATTAGGAGTGGAATTTTCAAAAACGACAAACGTATGTTCACTTATTTTTAATGAGAAGTTTATATGTGGAAAATTTCATGTCCCTAACTTCAAGGATTCATGAAATACTTTATTCTTTTCAGAAACAAGTTTGAACTCTCGTTTACCCTTTAACGATACATTTTTTTTTTATAATCCTTTCTTATCCTTTGATTTCGTGACAAAGGGAGTACTTGTTTTTGGCCCTAATTGTATGTTTCTAGCTATAGTAGTATGATCTGGGCATTGATGAGTGAGTTATACTTTTTACTCTTTTATATAATAGTTAAGATGTATTTACCTTCTTAGAGAAAGTAATAGTACATACATACACTCGAATTGAAGAAAGAATAGAAAGTAAAATAGTAGAACAGTTGTAATTTGCATTAAAAGTACCAGTTTTCGAAACCAGTTTTAGTGGTAACATCAAAAACACAATCATCAAGTCAGTTATGGGGCCACATAGGTAGAGCGCTCAGCTCTAATGCATGGAATCTCTGCTTCGATCTCAATTCACCAGGGTGTCTATCGGTCACGAAAGTCATGAAAAAAGTCACGAAATCAGAAAACGGCCATGAAAGCCAAGAACAAGTCACGAAAATTTAGCTTTTGGGTCACGATTTTTTTTTATCTGCACAAATATAAGTATAGACTGGGAAATTTTGTTCTATAAAACGTTAAATTCACCACACCACCAAAAATGTATATGGCCGGCTTTAGACGTTACCAAATCGCAAGCAAAGCACGCTCCTATATAATACATGAAAATTCGGCCCAATTCGCACCCAAATTCGCTCTTAACAATGTTACTAAATTTTATTGTTTGGGAAAGAAAAAGTCACGAAATTTCATTTTGGAATTTTAGTAGATACTCTGTTCACGCTAACTGGGAATTGTGGTGAACGAATACCGTATGCATAGGTTTTCTCAAGGCTCTCCCGTTTCGTCTCATATTCCATTCCATTATCATATTCGCCTTCCCGCTTGGTCTCAGACTTCAAACTCCACAAGAATAAGCAGTCAAATCACTCATATTTGCCATCCTACGTGAAATCATTATTATAATGTATATAGGGCCTACAATACTAGTCAAGTTTAGACATGCGTTATAACTAAATCGTTAATGTTCTTGCTTTTAGGCCAGGGGGCTCAAATACGGTATCGAGTAACGTTAATAACGCATGTGTCTAAGTACATAGTACTGTAATTTAGTTTACTTGCTCCTCTAAAAGTTTAAGCCTCAAACCGTTAATGATAAAGCAATGTTGAACAAGAAGCAGACAACCAATATGCAGTATAATTATGGTGTTTTCAATTGGTAAAACCGATAAACAGTTTAAAATATTTCTGCATATTTCACAGCAATGACATTAAAGATGTGAAAAGTTGACGAAAGTTTGCAGGGAGCTGACGCAATTAGTTCTTTCCAAATCGTAACTTCATTATTTACGAATGACTAAGAAATAAAAATTTAAATTGACGTTAAGCACAAACTAACAAAGCAATTTTTAATTACGGCAGTGCCTCAGGGGTCTGAAAAACAAAGAAGTAATAAATTTATTTTGTTCAAGTTATTATATTCGTACTTTATACTATACTTTAATAAATTTCAAAACTCATAATAATTCATTCATGAGATGAAATACCATGTCTTTCTTTGTTTCACTCAGAATGACTGTACATGTGATTTCCGACAGTTTCAAGGTTGCCGGAAGAATGTCAAGGTGCAGTGCAACAAATGAATGTCAGTGTCATTGCTAAAGGAGAGAAAAAAATATGGACTCTGTATTATATTTCTTTTCCTGTATGACGGAGAATAAATAAAAAGTTCTTATTTTGTAAGTTTAAAATAAAAGATGCGTAGAAAAAATAATTCATTATAAGGATCCTTGAAATAATGATAATGAAGACATAAAGGGGGTGGAAATGCAAATTGGAAATTATCGAGCCAAAGCCTATATAAGTATATCCAGGGCCGGCGCTAGAAGTTTTGCCGCTCTGGGCGGTACTTTCGCATGCCGCCCCTTAATTATTTTCCTTCTCAAATTTTGCCGCCCCTGTATTCTTTTCTTTTTTCAAATTTTGTCGCCCATCAGACTTGCCGCCCTGGGCGGTGGCACGGCTCGACCCCCCCCTCGCGCCGGCCCTGGTATATCTCATACGAAATGTGTCAAATGCTGATCACTCACAAGTTTTAGTACAATATCCTTTTTTCTACTAAATTAATTATTTTACTAAATTTATTTTAAATTAATTATTCAAATATGTACATTCAGCGACAAAAATTCTTTCCGTTTGATAAAATTTATTTTGAAAACGGTGGTACGGTTGGATAGTGCAGAAAATAACATCCTTTTTAATTTTACTGAAAACTGTGCTCAAATTGTCCTTCCATTCTGAAGTTATTTACGAAACTAAACTTTTGTCGCTGACTGTACATCTGTAAATTATAATAATGTAACACTATACGTTTAATGGTACACTCTGTCTTAAAGTTAATTTTAACTAATGATCAAATGCTTCATGATTTTTACTTTCTAAAATTTCGCAACACACCGGTTGGAAACCACTAATCTAAAGAATGAAGATCGCTATATTTTTTAGCAGAGCTCGGTTAGGAACCAAATTTTCGTGCCGTGAGCTTTTGAGTTCGATTCACCGACTGCGTTCCGTTTTTTTCTTTTTCTAAGTTTAACGTCCAACGTTCACGCTCGAAAGCTAAGGGAGACGGATCTACATGTTTGAGAAAGTATAATGTAAGAATAGGCTAATGATAATGTATTAAGGTATAGAAATTCACCTCTGAAGAGCGAACGAAAATCATGTAATTTATATATTTTGAGAACTAGTATTCCAATATTTAATCTCAAAATGCATGTGTCTGTGTAACATCACGATCTTTTTCACATATAGTATGATAGCTATGTCCAAAACTGAGAATTGCGAGTTTGGGAGTATTGAAAAATGACAAGCATAATTTGTGTTCCACATCCAGTTACACTGTCTCAATGGTAAAACAATAATGAAGTTTCCATTATTTATGCTACTAGAGCCTCAAAGTAACGTCTACGTGTGAGGTGCTAGGTGGCCAGAGCCGAAGCTACTGTTTACCTAACGACACCAACACAATATAAAAAAAAAAAAATATGTTGAAGGAGAGTGGCTGGGAATATTTAATTTACTGTAGTATTTACATAAAATGCAAATATCAAAAATAATATAAGAAGTTATGTATTCCCTCTTGGAGATCAGGTTCTCTCCTGTAAGGGCCGCCACTCTCTTATAACGTCGGTAGAGCAAAAATTTATTTATTTTTGTAGAACAGCAGATCTCAGGGCCATCTGCATAACAGCCATGCTCAAGGATGCTATAATAGTGAGTCAGTTATAAGTTTCAAATAGGTTAAAAAAAAAAATCTATACTTTAAATTTTTACAGGTAGCAGCCTGTAAATGATCTCACCATTTCATGGCTGTTATTTTGTTCTTTTGGGCAGAATTCTCTCTGAGCCCCATACAGAGAGATGGTCAACATACACAATCAAGGGGAAAATGTCTCCTTGAATCACACTCCTGAAACAAAGATATCATTAGTGCAGGTACTCACCCTACAGCAATTGAATAAGCAGTTGTTCTGGTAAGAGCTGACAGATTTATTTCCCACATAGGAATCAGGAATTGGACACATGGTTGATGAGATGAAATCACACTTTATACACTAAATACTTATCACCTGTGTAGTGCACTATCACATAAACACATTACTTGTATATTGATACACTTGATAAAAAAAAATAAATAAATAAAAAAAAATAAAATGAATGAGAAATAATGTAGAATGAACTGACAACTTGAAAGGTCTGTCTGACCTTTAATAAAATAAAAAAAAAATGTAGATATATTTACAACATAATTTATCTCCTCATCATTTTGAGTTTCTTGTCTCTAACAGTTTTAGAGGAGAGATGTATTTCACTGTCGAAGAAACATATTTCACTATATTTGTGAACTAACAACACAGAGTGATGATAAAAAAAAATAAAGCAAGATTTTAATATGCTGACACACTGTTCAAACTTCACTTGATGTACGCAAATTTCCCATTTGATGACACAGTGTCCTCCTAGATGCTCATTCCACTACACGAAAATGTTCTGGTAGGAGATATGGCATGCTGAATTTCAAGCATTCAATGAAAGAACGTTTTGTAGCTCGAAATTAATAAGCAAATTAATTGCTGTAAGCCTTGTGCTAAAATGTCCAAGGACAGGCACAGTTTAATAGCGTTACTGGCCTCGGCGTTATATCTCTATTTGAGATATGTTAGGATATATATTTCTCCCATATTTGGCAAACTGCGATTGTCCCATATTAACACTGGGAGTTGCGAATAAGCTTCAAATGATCTGATCTCTACTGAGTGTTCTAAGCACTCAGAGAATGGACGAAATATTTAATACTGACTTTAAATGTTAAACTTCCATTGTCACTGAATAGAATAAGCACCACTGACGTACAACTACACATATGTGTGAGTCATACACTGTTTGTCACTGGACTATATCATGCTCTTGAAGAAATGTAGTTTAACACACTCGCGATACAGTTGTTCACAGGACAAATCCCGGGGAACCGAAACAATTGTTCTCACCGTGTCCTGGGTATCGAACTCTGTACGGGAAGTCAGGTGACCTCCTACCACACCGCAAAACTATCTCTTGTTACTTCACGAGTCTAGCTTCAACTACCCCGTTCTCCAAGGAAAACGAGTATATGTTTCTGGCAAAACACAGGAAACGAAGAAACTCGCTTCTCCAAGCACCCTTTGACAAAGGTTCTTGCCTTGAGGCGAATATTGCGGGTGGTCTCCTGTGTCAATGCCCTTCTTCAGCCACCATTCGTAGCCAACTTCACCTTTCTTGGCTGATACGTGCTGCCCCTTCTCCGGTAACGGCCAGCACGGAAAGTTATTGCTTACAGCAGAAACTATGATAGATTTCCGCCTACTTTTGTTTTCCTTCGCTAGTTACATACAAATAAAATATAGAAACATATGATATTATACATTAAAATAAAGTTAAACCTACAAAGAATACATATTTATACATTTTATTGACTGTCATCTCTCTCAGAAGCAGCAGTACACTCAATTTCTGTGGCTGTTGTTCAACTGTCTGCTACCAATGCAGCCATGCTTTCTTGGAGAGAGATTGAAGGAAACATCTTTGTTAATTATTTATTTTTCACAAATACAAGATCTAAGTGTCTTGTTCGATAAGGGAAACACGTTGTTAAAAATAAACAGAATTTTATGCGGTCTTTCCAAGAACGAGTATAGCTTAGTACGTAAATATTAATATTAAACACAGAAAATAAGTCAAATTAGAGTACGCATTTTCAAATTGGTGTTGCATGTTGGGAACCAAGCAAGAGGCTCGCTAGCCAGGTTACTGGTTTTTGGTGAACAGGGGGGGAGGAAGAGACGCTGACGCTCGGTACATTGGAAATCACACCTATAGAAACCTAAAATTTCGCATGTAGAAGTGAAAAACTTTATGGCATTTTAAACAATACGAACTCCGTGTTTCAACTCACGGTATCAAACTCAGAGTAAATTCACCAAAGGAAGTCTATAGGCACTTCCTGTGTATACGATACTTATTTAGTTCCTATTCTGGGTATTTCTTTCCGTGGTGAGTTGAGAGAGACCTCCCATCCTGTAGAATAGGCGACAGTAAGTCGGGAAAGAAAAAAAAAACTTTTCTCAGCTCTAGCTCTCTTCCAAGTGTTCAGAAAAATCAAGTATGATTCTTATAGAATCTGCTCATTTCCTTTTTAATTAATCTTTCATCTCTGCTTTTAATTCATTATCTTCCAGCATCCCCTGTAAGTTATGCATTATGCAACAACGAAGTAATTATGCAACCCATTAATACACTATATAATGCCTATAAATGAAATAAACACAATGAAATAAATACAATATAATACAATATTGTATTAATATTTACGTACTATGCTAGGTGTTTCACACTTCATTACTAATAATATCAAATAATTATGCACAGAATATGCTAATGTTAAGCAAATAATTAAACCACAAAATTATCATATTTACATATCAATATGCTAATGTGCCCCTCATCTGCATTTTGATATGCAGATGATGGAGAAGGACATCGGCCTTCTACATAAATTTCCCCCCTATGATTCTAGGTGCTGTACTTTCTAGTACAGGACGTAGATCATACGGAGGGCACATTTTCGTTCCTGAAATATTAGAGTTACACAATACACCCAAGGTTAAAAAAAAAATCAATGTTAAACACACAATAAACATAATCAATGAAGAACAATACAAAAAAAAGCTAAATAAGAGAATTCAGTGTTCCCTGAGTTACATGAACATAAAAGACATAAGTTCCCAATACATACACTTACACTAATACACTGAAATATACACTAATTGTCACATCCGGTTGCGTGATGCTATCACTGTGTGAATGTTTTTCTCTATCTTCTTCTTCTTCTGTGTTAGTTGGGAACAACGGATGGAGAACTTCTGATTTTTCTAGCTGGAACATCTATTAGATTGTAGTTGACAGTGAAGGAACGCAGTTCCTTTATGTTCTGTGGTGTTCTATTATCCAACACCAGCTTCACTTTCTCCAGATCTCCATGGATACTGGATTGAGAAAGATGTAGTCCAAGTATGTGCAAAGATTTTCTGTCAAAATTGCACTTTTTCAGCCTGAGAGTTAGGCCGCCCGCAGTGAGTAAACCCAACACTCTGTCGAGGTGTACTAAGTGATCTTCGAAGCTCCTGTCGGCTAAAATTAAATCATCAACATAAGCGCCGCAGTACTCTCTAGCCTCTGATCCAATTAGCATATCTAATGCTCTTACGCAAGAAGCAAGGCTCTGTTTTGTCCCAAACGGAAGTTTTTGAAAAACATATGAAATGCCTTCATGTAGGAACCCAAGATATTTCTGGTCACTTACTTTCACCTTAATCTGTAAAAACATCGCAGTTGCATCTACGCAACTGAACCAAGAGTTGTCGCAAATATCTTGGAGAACAGATAGGGGTGGCATAGGTCTGTCGGAGAGATCCCCTGAAATTTTGGCCAGAGCTCTTCCATCTATACAAACTCGAATGCGTCCATCGCTCTTCGGCGTCACTACCAGAGGGTTTATAAAAGCGGTAGGCATCTTCTTGATCACACCCCAGGCCTCCCAACGCGAAATTTCATTCGATACCAAATTCCTGAATTTCTTTGGGTAAGGATACAATTTAGTTTTTACGGGACGTTCGTCCGTTACTCCAACCTCGTGCTCGTAGTTAGTTATGCAACCTGGCTTGATATCAAAAAGCGCCTGGTGCTTTAAAAGAACAGCTCTCAAACTCTCTCTTTGTGAGGCTGAGAGATCTGAGTAGTTCGCGACAAAATCTTCTATATCTGAATGGGAGGCACGTGTTTTCACTTTAAGCCACTCTTCTGGTGGGAATACATGAACTGCCATTTCTTGGGCACTTGGGAATCTACCATCATCCAAGTTCGGGGCACGAGCAGCCTTTTCTCTGCAGGTCTTATGCTCATTCTGTGCGCTAACCCGTATGGCCTTCCGTCCTTCATCTGACGGGGAAAAATTACACTCAAAATTATCTAACTCCTCAATGAAACTATATGGTTTCTCGCACTCACCATTCAATTCTAAACAACGAACTACTAGATCCTCAGTCTCGCAATCTACAGATCTAAATTTGACTTCTACATCATGAGGATGTTTGAGATGTAGAAGGCCAGTATCATAATCTAACACGGCACGAGATTCTGTAAAGAAGTTGGAACCTAAAATCAAAGATCTGTTAAGACCTGAAATAATGATGCCTAATGTATGAAATTCCTTCCCATGTATCTGAATGACTAACAGCGTCTGGCCTATGATAGTCGCTGATTTACTTCCGAAAGCAGACGTAACCCGTATATTCTTAGCACTCAAAAATGCGGGTGTGGGGTGGCTATTTGAGACGGAGTCCCAAATTTCTTTAGAAATAGCGGAGCAAGTCGCTCCTGTATCTAATAAAGAATTAACTTCCTTTCCAAACAAAAGTACATTAATCTCTGGTAGTGAGATGACGTTATTACTGGGTAGTTCTTCATTACTTGAATCAAATAAATTCTTAAAAATGCCATTTGCCTCTTCATATACAGCCCTATCTAAATCGATGTGCTCTCCTGTCCTACTTAACAAGGTTAACTTATTTTTGAACATGCCTTCACTGAAATGCTTCTTTGCTATTATTTCTGAACAAATATTACAGTTTTCTTCTTCTTTTTCTACTACATTTTCAAAAATCTCTTTAACTGCGGTTTCACACGTATTTTCATATAAATGAATATTTTCTACATTTTCTTCTAAATTACGCACATACTTGGAATTTTCATTTGTCAACTCAGATGTACTCGTGTTCTCCATTGCCATCTTAACGTTGTCCCAAGCACATGCGGACAATCCTCATTCTCTGGGAGCAGAAGAAGAGGATTGGTTACTCCTGGTCATGTTTTGATTCTGACTGGTAGGAGGAGGCGCCCGGTCATAGTGTTCCAGCAGTTGGATTTCCTCGTCCGCATGACGGAAGGAATTTCCCTGTGGTCTATCCGTGTGGCGCGTTCCTCCCCTCCTACCGCGGGCTCCACGAATGTTGTTGTTGTTGTGAGAGGAGTGGGAGTTCCCCCCACGTGACCAGCCAGACGACCCACTTCCGCTGCTCGGATGGCGAGGCGGGGATCGCTGGTGGTTGTTATTATTCGTGTTTTGATGTCTCTGTCTCTGGTAAGGACGCTGGTTTTCTCTCGTTCTATTTTTCTTACGAGCAGCGTGCTTCCCACTGTGGCCAGAGGGGTTATTGTCCTCGTTTTCCACACTCACTTGGAGCATGTTGACCCCTTTCCTCTGGTTACCCTGGAAGAACTGGTCGCGATTCGTCATCGACGACTGCAGTTCCTGTACAAGATTTAAAAGCTCTGCTATTGTTTTCGGGCGAGAAGAGACTATCGCCCTAAATAGCCAGTTTGGGAAATGACGCGGAAGTACCTTCAGTAATGTAGCGTCAGACATCCTCGGCTCTAGTATACTGTTCTTATGTAACAAATCTAGCAGATATTCTGCGGGGGATTTGTGTATACGGTTGTCGAAGTGGGAGGTGAGAATCGTTGCCCTTAGGTTCGCCAGCCGCTCTTCACTAAGGTAACACTGTCTGAAGTTATGCACAAAATCTTCGTAGGTGTTAATTTTGTTTCGGTTAACTTGAAACCATTGGTAGCAAGTATTCCGAATCGCTCGCGGTATGAAGCTGAGCCTCATCTCGTCCGGTACTCCAGTGACCTCAAAGTACCGGTCGAGATCTTGGAGAAAATTATATGTTTCGGTCTCAGTTTCATTCCCATAATACACAGGTAAGGTTACATCCCTGTGTATTAGTCCAAACGCTGTTGCGAGATGTTGTCTCGTCTCATGATTGCATGAGCGAGACGTCGACGGGACAGGTTCTGTCTCGTGGGAAGTAGCGAGGTTCCCAGGTTGAGAACCAGGCAGATCGCGACTCGAGACATTGTTCGGAGATGGTGGTCTTTCCTGTGTGCCGGAGACAGAGATGTTAGCGAGTCTCCCCTCTATCACCTCACTGGTCTCCTTCTGAATGGAGCTCTTCCACTCCTCCATTTTCTTCTCGAGCTGTGCACACACGTCATGAACGGTCTCTTGCATCTGTTGGATGCTGCCGTTACATTCTGACCTGATCTCATCGAGTGGCGTTTCCTGCTCTAGTTCCCCCCGGATCCTTGCTAGTTGGGAAGCGAAATTCACTTCCACTCGCCTGACCTGATTATTCAGAGTAAGAGTGGTCTGTTCTACACGAGACGAGACCTGTCTAACACTGTCAGCAAGTTCGGTGTAATTCTCCTCTAGCTTCCTAGTGGTTTCGGTGACACGAGAATTGAGATCTTCCCGAGCGCCTTCAATCTCCCCCCTAAGCTCTACTGTGGTGATCTCCAGTCGCTCTGTCAATTCCCGTTCACTCTGCTCGAGTCTTGACGTCATGGATTCTAACCGCACTTCAAGACGAGCATTGACTGACTCTATAGCTTTTTCCACACCCTTTGAGTTTTCTTCTAATTTCTTTTCTAACTTTCTTTCTAAATTTTGTGCATTTTCAACTAATCTCAAATTCAAATCTTCCTTTAAACTACGATTATTTTCTTCTTGTCTTCTTGTACTTTCCTCTAATTTGGTGTTAAAATCTTCCCGAATACTTCTACTATTTTCTTCTAATTTTAGTAAAATCTCCCCAAACATGGCAGCAATATTCATGTTATTTATGTTCTCAAATACCCTACTAGTGTTACTGGCTGGGCTAACTCTACTTTGTTCTGTATTTTCTGTGGTTACCTCCCTGTCCTCCCGCAATGGTACTTCCGGTTCCCTACTGGGGACTGGCGGAACCGTATCCACCGCAGCAGCGTCTCCCACAACGCTGACCGGACGCTCGTTAGCGCTCTGAGCGTCATTTACACTATTCTCTTCTGAGAGCTCCCCAGCTCTCTGAGCGAACTCTTCAAATACGAACTCGTTATCCATATTTCTTACTCTTCGAGCCTGTGCTCGCGTTACCACCATTTACGAGTAAAACGGAATTACAAGGTTTCTTCCCCCCAAAGTTCTAAATAAACTGAATTCTCTAGTAATGTTAGGACAAAAATATTCAAACATAAATAAATTTCAAAACACAAGACACCTACGTTCTTGGAAATTTTCGGGGAGAGAAAAACAAAACATATACCGAAATTCTAAACCAACTGTATGTTGACCATTCAGCATATAGAATTATACTCTCATGCAAAAGCGTGAAGTATCGTGCCCTGCAGCTGGGTAGCCACTTATTATTGTGAAGTGGCTAACACAGCACGTGAAGTTCCAGCCCGATAGCTGGGTCGCCACTTATTATTGTGAGGTGCTAGGTGGCCAGAGCCGAAGCTACTGTTTACCTAACGACACCAACACAATATAAAAAAAAAATATGTTGAAGGAGAGTGGCTGGGAATATTTAATTTACTGTAGTATTTACATAAAATGCAAATATCAAAAATAATATAAGAAGTTATGTATTCCCTCTTGGAGATCAGGTTCTCTCCTGTAAGGGCCGCCACTCTCTTATAACGTCGGTAGAGCAAAAATTTATTTATTTTTGTAGAACAGCAGATCTCAGGGCCATCTGCATAACAGCCATGCTCAAGGATGCTATAATAGTGAGCCAGTTATAAGTTTCAAATAGGTTAAAAAAAATCTATACTTTAAATTTTTACAGGTAGCAGCCTGTAAATGATCTCACCATTTCATGGCTGTTATTTTGTTCTTTTGGGCAGAATTCTCTCTGAGCCCCATACAGAGAGATGGTCAACATACACAATCAAGGGGAAAATGTCTCCTTGAATCACACTCCTGAAACAAAGATATCATTAGTGCAGGTACTCACCCTACAGCAATTGAATAAGCAGTTGTTCTGGTAAGAGCTGACAGATTTATTTCCCACATAGGAATCAGGAATTGGACACATGGTTGATGAGATGAAATCACACTTTATACACTAAATACTTATCACCTGTGTAGTGCACTATCACATAAACACATTACTTGTATATTGATACACTTGATAAAAAAAAAATAAATAAATAAAAATAAAAATAAAATGAATGAGAAATAATGTAGAATGAACTGACAACTTGAAAGGTCTGTCTGACCTTTAATAAAATAAAAAAAAATGTAGATATATTTACAACATAATTTATCTCCTCATCATTTTGAGTTTCTTGTCTCTAACAGTTTTAGAGGAGAGATGTATTTCACTGTCGAAGAAACATATTTCACTATATTTGTGAACTAACAACACAGAGTGATGATAAAAAAAAATAAAGCAAGATTTTAATATGCTGACACACTGTTCAAACTTCACTTGATGTACGCAAATTTCCCATTTGATGACACAGTGTCCTCCTAGATGCTCATTCCACTACACGAAAATGTTCTGGTAGGAGATATGGCATGCTGAATTTCAAGCATTCAATGAAAGAACGTTTTGTAGCTCGAAATTAATAAGCAAATTAATTGCTGTAAGCCTTGTGCTAAAATGTCCAAGGACAGGCACAGTTTAATAGCGTTACTGGCCTCGGCGTTATATCTCTATTTGAGATATGTTAGGATATATATTTCTCCCATATTTGGCAAACTGCGATTGTCCCATATTAACACTGGGAGTTGCGAATAAGCTTCAAATGATCTGATCTCTACTGAGTGTTCTAAGCACTCAGAGAATGGACGAAATATTTAATACTGACTTTAAATGTTAAACTTCCATTGTCACTGAATAGAATAAGCACCACTGACGTACAACTACACATATGTGTGAGTCATACACTGTTTGTCACTGGACTATATCATGCTCTTGAAGAAATGTAGTTTAACACACTCGCGATACAGTTGTTCACAGGACAAATCCCGGGGAACCGAAACAATTGTTCTCACCGTGTCCTGGGTATCGAACTCTGTACGGGAAGTCAGGTGACCTCCTACCACACCGCAAAACTATCTCTTGTTACTTCACGAGTCTAGCTTCAACTACCCCGTTCTCCAAGGAAAACGAGTATATGTTTCTGGCAAAACACAGGAAACGAAGAAACTCGCTTCTCCAAGCACCCTTTGACAAAGGTTCTTGCCTTGAGGCGAATATTGCGGGTGGTCTCCTGTGTCAATGCCCTTCTTCAGCCACCATTCGTAGCCAACTTCACCTTTCTTGGCTGATACGTGCTGCCCCTTCTCCGGTAACGGCCAGCACGGAAAGTTATTGCTTACAGCAGAAACTATGATAGATTTCCGCCTACTTTTGTTTTCCTTCGCTAGTTACATACAAATAAAATATAGAAACATATGATATTATACATTAAAATAAAGTTAAACCTACAAAGAATACATATTTATACATTTTATTGACTGTCATCTCTCTCAGAAGCAGCAGTACACTCAATTTCTGTGGCTGTTGTTCAACTGTCTGCTACCAATGCAGCCATGCTTTCTTGGAGAGAGATTGAAGGAAACATCTTTGTTAATTATTTATTTTTCACAAATACAAGATCTAAGTGTCTTGTTCGATAAGGGAAACACGTTGTTAAAAATAAACAGAATTTTATGCGGTCTTTCCAAGAACGAGTATAGCTTAGTACGTAAATATTAATATTAAACACAGAAAATAAGTCAAATTAGAGTACGCATTTTCAAATTGGTGTTGCATGTTGGGAACCAAGCAAGAGGCTCGCTAGCCAGGTTACTGGTTTTTGGTGAACAGGGGGGGAGGAAGAGACGCTGACGCTCGGTACATTGGAAATCACACCTATAGAAACCTAAAATTTCGCATGTAGAAGTGAAAAACTTTATGGCATTTTAAACAATACGAACTCCGTGTTTCAACTCACGGTATCAAACTCAGAGTAAATTCACCAAAGGAAGTCTATAGGCACTTCCTGTGTATACGATACTTATTTAGTTCCTATTCTGGGTATTTCTTTCCGTGGTGAGTTGAGAGAGACCTCCCATCCTGTAGAATAGGCGACAGTAAGTCGGGAAAGAAAAAAAAAACTTTTCTCAGCTCTAGCTCTCTTCCAAGTGTTCAGAAAAATCAAGTATGAATCTGCTCATTTCCTTTTTAATTAATCTTTCATCTCTGCTTTTAATTCATTATCTTCCAGCATCCCCTGTAAGTTATGCATTATGCAACAACGAAGTAATTATGCAACCCATTAATACACTATATAATGCCTATAAATGAAATAAACACAATGAAATAAATACAATATAATACAATATTGTATTAATATTTACGTACTATGCTAGGTGTTTCACACTTCATTACTAATAATATCAAATAATTATGCACAGAATATGCTAATGTTAAGCAAATAATTAAACCACAAAATTATCATATTTACATATCAATATGCTAATGTGCCCCTCATCTGCATTTTGATATGCAGATGATGGAGAAGGACATCGGCCTTCTACATACGACAATGACACAAGCAGGTGAAATACAGCAATCATAATGTTTCGTATATTTGACTTCTTTTTACAAATTTATTTAAAAGGAATACTGTACTACTGGCTAAAGAATAATATTTAAGAAATAAGCAGAAACATTAATAATTGACAAGACTCGTGGATTTTGCGGAAAATCCGGGTTCAGTTCCCGGTGCAGTTTGTGTGATTCGAATCCCACTTTGAATTATATGTCCGTGTTTCGTATTATCTCCGCTCACATAAAGAAAGTCACAGTCTGGGAAGCAATTATATATTCATAAGCATTAGGTTTACTTTACAACTATAATGCACGAACGTTATCGCTGGCATTTTGCACACTTTATTGATGCACGTAGCTAACGGGTAGCCAGGGAGCTAAAAGCTCTCCTAAAACTATGAATTGTTTGTGGGTCTTGTATATTTTCTACCTGAATCTAATAATTCTACTTATCAAAATTACATTGATTATTTGTGTGGCTTTTTGAAACTGGAAAGTTATATTCTTCTTATAGGCGATTAGAATCAATCTCACATAACCGGAAATTATTTAAGATTTTCTTAGTTCTACAATCACTTACCGGGATTTATATAACTTAATGAACCTATAAATTTTAATAAAGCTAAATCTTTAAAATGAACTTGGCATAACATTAGCCCTAGTTCTTGCAATATCAATGATATTCCGATTATTGGGTCCGAATATGTTCATCACCCTGTTTTATCCGTTGACTTCCGATGAAAGAAAAGAATCCGTACTAAAAGCGTACATATTAAATCAGATTATAACTTCCATTAAGTTAATTCGAACAATTAAAATAAACAATGTCCACCAATTGGGGAACGGTAGCTACGGTTGACGAAGCTGTTTAAGGTTCCCATAAAATAATGAATTATATTTAGGCAAGTATGTGCCACGTAAGAAAACTAATCAAAAATATCCTGTTTGGTTCATCCCTAAAATAATGAAGTTAATTTAGAGCAAAGAGCGTGGTGGAAGAAGATGGAGACAAGAGATTGAGGGCCTATCATGACCTATCATTTAAAGAAATTTAACGAAATTAAGGCTGTAGTCGAACGGGATTGATTACGAATCTAGTATTCTTGTAAATCCAAAATTGTTTCGGACTGACGTTAAAAGAAAATTTAACTCCGATAACTTACGAAGAACATATGCAACCTTTCAGGTCACAAACATTTCACGAAGTATCACAGCGTACGAATGTATTGGGTATGTCATCTATTAGAATAATGTGCATTTTGTATAATACTATCCAAATAAGAAGTCTTACAACCTACAATAGATATATTTGATGTAATGGAAAACAATACTTTGAGCAATAAAATGACCTCAGCGCCTCCTGTCTTAGTTTTCTGGCTACGGGCCTGACTACTCTCGCTGTTTCCATCTAGTATTTCGTATTGAATTCGTGAAAATGAATAGCAGATTCGTGTTTTCTGAAGCAAAAAAAAAAAAAAAAAAAAAAAAAAAAAAAAAAAAAACAGTATTCCAAACTTCCTACCTTCATACGTAGTCGTTCTGAAAAATTACCCTTTCTCCAATACTTTTATATGTATTTCCTTGGAGAAAAAATATATATACAAGATGAGGCAAAAGTCCAGCACCACCCCTGTCTTGTACTTTTGAAACGGCTTGAGAAAAAATGACAAAAATTTTGATGTGGATAGTTGGAATGGAGATGCACCAGATGGGGCCATGATGGCATAATGGCGGCCATCTTGAAATCCGCCATTTCGAATTCAGGTACAAAATTTCAAATGTAAAGTAGGTAAGTGACATATGATTTTAGACTAGAATTTCACCAGAAATACGAATCTGAAGTTATTTCACACCTGACTTTAATCAGTAATAACATTTTGTGAAGTAAACATTGCATGTGAGATCCTACAAGATATGCTCTGTGTTCTTCGTTGTGTGCTACATATTATGCAATACATTTCTTCCAGTCCTGATGGACATGTAATAATACTTCCGGCATTAGAAAAATAAAACGGTGGTGCTGTATTTTTGCATCCTGAAATACATACACACACATATATATATATACCATGAGCATAAAGTCCTGCCCTGATTATAAAAAAATATTACGGAATAACCGTTGGACAGAATAATGTAAATTCTGGTCCGTTACATAGTTTAGTATTACAAGTTTTTTAAGACCAATAGATGGCACTAGTGCTACCCAAGAGTGACGCAGTACGTTACTTGGCGCGCACGGGTTAGTTGGCGAAATGGCATCGAAGCAGGAGAGAGCGCAATGCGTGCTGTGGTATCACGAAAGCAAATCGCCCATCAGTAACATAAGTAACGTAAATGGTCTTTAAAAAAAACTTGTAATACTAACCTATGTAACTGACCAGTATTTACATTATTATGTCAAACGGTTCCTCTGAAATAAATTTTTCTAATCAGGGCAAGACTTTATTCTCACCCTATATATATATATATATATATATATATATATATATATATATATATATATATATATATATATATATATATATATATATATATATATATAAATCATAACTTCATGTCCAGCGATTCAATATAATGATTCCATCTTTCCTCAGTGGCAGGCACATTGAGTTCGGTGAAATTTTTAACATTTGTACAAATGAATTAAATATTCACATTCAGTAGCCTGTGCGAAAAGAAGTTTTAGCGTTTAAACCGCCACCCCTTTGAGAAAGATATTATGGAAAAATAAACATTTCCTACACTAACGAGGGAACCTATCCAAGTGCAACTCTGACTTCGAGTCGAGACTATGGTCGTTGGATACCTTGTCCCAAAAGAACATAACACGAAAAGTGATACATCCTCGATCGCAACCGTTACAGAGATATAAGCGTGAAAAGTTCGAAATTGAGCTCCATACTATACATTACAAAATCAGCTTCCGGGTCAGATTTTTCGGAAACGGTCAGGTAAGGAAACTCAGCGAATACATATCAAAGTAGTATTGGGAGCCCACCACCTTTTGAATGAAAAAAATGTTGCCCCCGGGGCACTCGCAGGGTCCCAGGCATGGTCCAACTCAAAATTGGCAAATGGAACCGGGGGTCAAGTAGCATATTGTATGAAAGCTAGTGTTAAATAAAAGAAGATAGAACAAATCTCAACTCTCTATGATGACCCTGTGCAAACGGGCAACTGGTCAAAATGTCAATACAACCTATATCAGAAAATATATGGCCACTCTTCTAAATCCGTTAAGTTGTGACAATAACAAAACAGAAAAACACGTTTAAAAGTGCAAGGTATTGAAGTTAAACAAATTGTTGCAGAGTCTCTCACAGTGGCCATATATTTTCTGATGTAGGTTGTATTGACATTTTGACCAGTTGCCCGTTTGCACAGGGCCATCATAGAGAGTTGAGATTTGTTCTATCTTCTTTTATTTAACACTAGCTTTCATACAATATGCTACTTGACCCCCGGTTCCATTTGCCAATTTTGAGTTGGACCCCGCCTGGAACCCTGCGAGTGCCCCGGGAGCAACATTTTTTTCATTCAAAAGGTGGTGGGCTCCCAACACTACTTTGATATGTATTCGCTGAGTTTCCTTACCTGACCGTTTCCGAAAAATCTGACCCGGAAGCTGACTTTGTAATGTATAGTATGGAGCTCAATTTCGAACTTTTCACGCTTATATCTCTGCAACGGTCGAGGATGTATCACTTTTCGTGTTATGTTCTTTTGGGACAAGGTATCCAACGACCATAGTCTCGACTCGAAGTCAGAGTTGCACTTGGATAGGTTCCCTCGTAAGATACGTATATAGCTATACAAACATCACATTTGTTTTGAAATGATATGATATTGAGTACTTGAATCGACCTTGATGAAATTCTGTGTACGCCACTGATATTCAATATATCAAAACGACTCCATATATCAAATACTGTCATTAATTGCAATAGTTATAGTTAAGGAGAAATATGGCTGTAATAATAGTTGAATTCCCCATTTCTTTCGATGTAGAGTATCCAAAATTCGTGAAAGTGAATGGAACAGCTATGCGTCAGAAAGGCTCAATATATTATATTCCATACGTTAATATCCATTGGTTCAAGATAAGAGATTCCTCTCTTCCTTTCAATATATGTACCAAAATCTTCCAATCTCTCTTTTGGTTGATTTCCCCAATATAACGCAACAAGTGAAAATGAATTCACATTTTCAAATTTTGTGCATAAAAAATCCACTTTATACTGAATTTCGTGTCTTACGTCCAAGAGCAATATTATTATGTCTATTCTAAAAATAAATAAAAAAACTTTCTCCATCCCCGATGTCTACCATACTGCATTCAACTCCAATTTGCAACATTCGGAGTTGTGATTTAGACTTTCATACTGTTTGTCAATAAACCTTGCCTACTAAATTTCGTACATTTGAGAACAGTAGTTCACGAGACAATAGATACAGAATCTTCGTCTCAAGGTTCCTCTAACACAGTGGTTCTCAACCTAATTCCTATCACGACACCCATTTTTATCACATCTTCTTGTCAGCGACCCTCTTACAATTTCTGGTTTGTAATAAGCTTGTGCGGGATTTTTAATATACCTATTGCGGAGGTCTCACGATATCCATATATTTTTATAACAGTAGAATTCATTTCTTGTATATAGTGGATACAGTAACTTCCCTAAAAGCGAATGAATTAAAGCCAAATTTGGTGAGTTCATTCATATTACAAATATCGAATCCGATCCGTTATACTATTTCAAAATGGACAGGCCCATAATTTAGGTAAGTGCTATTCTGTTCTCGAGTACAGGGCAGCAGAATTTAGGAGGCGGCAAAATTTTGGATTTTTTTTTTTTTTTTTTTTAAGATTCACAATAAAGTAATATTTAAAACTAGCAACCCGCAGAGTCCGAGTAAATATGTTAATGTTTTTAATTCGCTTTAATTACAGTAGTTGCTAACTAGCTAGCTTGTCTGATTATTTTTAAAAATTAATTCTCTCTCGCCCCTACCCCAAAGGGTGGGGATGAACTTGAACATAATGAAAACTGATACCGTTAAACTCAGCGACCTCGAAGACTATGAATTCAACACTAATATATGTCATTTTCGATTCGTTTTAAATTCTTGCCACCTCCTTGGAGAGTGAAGTATGACCTTGAAATTGAATTGTATTAAAACTCACTATTCATCTCAGTGACCCCCAAAACTATGAATTCAACTCTAATGTTGGTCGATTTCGATTATTTGTAAAATGCCCCCATGTTATTCTTATGGGAATTTTTTTACCCCCATATCTCAGCTCAGGTGTGACCTAGATACCTGGAATAGGTCATTTGGATCATTTCTCTGAGTGCTTTGAAACATATTAAAATTTCATGTTTCTATCTATTATGGTTCTCAAGTTGAAAACCGCTACAGACAGACAGCTAGCTTATTGTGTTTTAATATAGATGCTAAAAAACATTACTGACGGTGAATAATGTACATAATCATTTTTCTTATCAGTTATCACCAATAATTGTTAATGGTGTCTCACAGTGATGTCCAGCAATGGTCACCACCACCACAGCGGGCAGAACACCACATCATAATCATCATTGAGAGAATTAGGCCATTTAAAATTACTTGTAACTTTTGTAACTTGTAATACCTAAACTACTACTCAACAAGAGCTAACTAGTATGTTTGCCAAATCACGGCTTGTTTCCTTGTTTGAGACATAAGTTTGTGCGGGGGGGCGGCAAATTATTTAGAGCACAGGGACACACAATATATAAACACGGGCCTGAAAATTAGGGATGCATTCGAGTCGAGTCGAGTCGAGATTTAAGCCTGTCTCGACTCGTCTCGAGAAAATGTTGTCTCGACTCGTGTCTCGACTCGAAAATATGTTTCTGTCTCGACTCGTGTCTCGACTCGACAGTCTCTGTCTCGACTCGACTCGAATTCGAGTCGAGACGTCTCGAAATTCGAGTCGAGACAAAATATACGAGTTAAAATATACGCACACATCAGCCAGAATATTATGACTACCTACCTTATTGTCAGTGTGTCCAACTTTGGCACGGATAACAATGGCGACGCGTTTTGGCATGGACGCAATGATCCTTGAAAGGTCACTGGAGAGAGTTGATTGGTACACATAGGCAAGGGCGCCGATTTTTCTGTAAATGTGGGGGGAGCATTCAGATGCAGAAGGCATATATATGAGGATTTTAATTCAAATTGTATTCAAATTATGACAAATACTGTATATTCATAAATACAATTCGGGGGCTCACATGAGCTTTGGGGGAGCCCCCCAGGAACGGCGCTCTTGCACACAGGTCATCTAATTCCCGTAAATTCCGGGGAGGGGCGATGCGCTCTGAAGTCATGTTCAATCACATCCCATTTGTGTTCGATTAGGTCAGATCAGGCGAGTTGGGCGGCCAGCACATCACTTGGAACTTGCCTCTGTGTTCCTCGAACCACTCCATCACAATCCTGGCCTTGTGATATGGTGCATTATCTTTTCGAAAAATGCCACTCCCGTTGGGAAACATGGTCGTCGTCTGCAAGCAGTGTGTGATACGCCTTGGCCGTCCTGGCGCCTTGCTCGAGCTTCACTAGACACATGGATGCTCACGTGAATGTTTTCCGGAGCATAATTAAGCCACCGCCAGCTTGTCTCCGTCCCGCAGTACAGGTGTCAAAGAACTGTTCTCTTGAAACACGACGGATTCGCACCCTCCCATCGTCATGATGAAGAAGGTATCGGGATTCATCAGACAATGCAACGCTCTGCCACTGTGCCAAGGTTTAATGACGATCGTCATGTGTTCATTTCAGTCGTAGTTGCCGATGTCGTGGTGTTAACATTCGCACACAGATGGAACATGGGCTTCGGAGGCCCATCGTTAGGGGTGTTCGGTGCACTGTGTGTTCAAACGCACTTGTACTTTGCCCAGTAATAAAGTATGATGTTAGCTCTGCCACAGTTCGCTGTCTGTCTTGTTTTACCAGTCTGCCCAGCCTATGACGTCCGACATCTGTAATGAGGTGGGAGCGCCCAACCCCTCGACGTTTGGACGTCGTTTTCCCTTGGTTTCGCGACTTGTTGAAGACACTCACCACAGCACTCCTCGAACATCCGACAAGTCCTGCAGTTTCCGAAATTCTCCTGCCGAGTCTGCGGGCCATTACAACTTGCCCTCGGTCAAACTCAGATCGCGCGCCTTCCCCATTCTACACACGGCCAGCACTCTCACTGATACTACATGCACCGTACGCGTGAATGACTAGCAGGCATTCGTCGGCAGGTGACACAGATATCCCCTGGACGGAAATTATATCGATAGTAGGTTGGTAGTCATAATGTTCTGACTGATCAGTACATACTAAATAAATTTAAAATGTAGGAAATTTTCAACATTCTGATTAACTTGCAGGAAATTTCACAATTAAAAGAAGCAACTGACTTGGACAAGACAACGGTTAGTTGATGGGGCAATCTTTTTTTTTTTTTTTTTTCTGGTCTTTGAGGTGTGAGCTTTGACCATGCCTTTTGAAATTTTGATGTTTGGTGCTCATCAGTCGCGCTTCCATTTTTTTTTTTTCTAATTGTTCCAGTTCATGATAATTAACAATACATTGCGCAGTTCGAATACATGATCACGTTTTAATTCAATCCAACTCAAGCCGCTTCAGATACTATAGAGTTGTATTTGTTTATGAAGAATTAATTGCGTATTAGAAATACACTCCAACAAAACATTTTGCGTGCTCATCTGCTCAGTATTCAAGGTTTTAATTACAACCTGAATTGTTAAAATGTGAACGTAAGTTGCATTAGATATCTAAGCAGTTCCTAGTCTATGGATAATTCAAGCAATGCTAATTAAGGTCTTTCTAGCAAGCACTTCTGCTGTTCATAAACCTTACGCATTGGAGTAGGAAAAAAAAAAGAAAAGAAAGAAAGAAGTAAAATTGGTAATTTTACAACCGTGACTCACTCGGGCTCATGCTCTCTATCCTCAATGGAGCTCGCGTTCGCTAATCTCAATGAGGATCACACTAGTCAAGTTTCTCACTAATTCGAGCTTGAGCTTGATATTTACTGTGAAATTCTCTTTAGCTCGATCTCGTAATGCCACACGTCCTTTCTTGTTTTTACATTTGTCTCACCATTTTCGATTTATACGGGTGGTGTGGACTTTTCAATTAAGTTTTTGTTTTCATTTTGACCCGCCGCCATTTTGCATAGGGTTGTCGTAGAGAGTCGAGACTTGCTCCATTTTCCTTCATTTTACAACAGATTTCAAACGATGTGCTACTTAACCCCCCTTGCCATTTGAAAATTTTTAGTTGGATCCCGTCTGGGGCCCTGCGGGGAACCCTGGGGCAAACTTTTTAGTAAAAAGTTTTTACCCCAAAAAAGTGTGGCCTTGAAAATGATGGGATATATGTTCACCGAGATTTCCATTTACCCAATCGTTTCCGAACAAATGACTCGGTTCAAAATATTCTAGCAGGTAATTTCCTAGCTATGGCTTTTTAAATATCTAGAAATTGGCCATGTTTTTGGCCAATATCACGGGAACGGTAAGCCATAGAGATATGATATTGGTGGTAATCAATCCCTAATAGAATGTTAAACATTTTTGTTCTGATATTAATTGGTGGCCACTGGCCAACTGGCCATTGGTCAAACTACTGGCCAGTTGGACAGTGACTACCGGTTCCTATTTGGTACCAAAATGTTTACGATCCTTTTAGATATTGATCAACACCAATATGATCTCTCTATGACTTACGGTTCCCGATATATGGCTACTTAAATTTCTGTAAATCGGTCATTTTTTGGTCACTATCTTGCGAACGGTTAGATTGACGCGAAAAATTTAATCATTTTGTCTGATAGTTTTTGATGCTCTATCTAATGCAGTGTACAAAATTGAAAAAATTGCAAATAACAGACAGACGGACAGATAGACACACAGACATAGAGAATTCAGTAACGAACTTTTTAAGTTCGTTGAATATGTTGTAACTCACGATATCCCGCCCGGTGACATGTATAACTTCGGGATTCGTTATAACATATCCAATGCGAACATAATTGTCTCGTTCGGATCTCAGTGGAGCCACTCCCTTGTCAGTAAGCAACTGTCTTCTTCAAATAACAAGTTGTTATATCTCGAATTATTTTCTTGGAAGATATTTCTGGTAAATGCGATAATTTATTGTAATACACTGTAATTCTAGTCTAAGATACACGATATCGAAAATATGGCATTATAGACTAACATAATAATATTCAAATGTTACACTGGAAAATAAAATCTTTGGAAAATCGCAAAGGGGAACCTGACATTCATGTTCACAGTCATTCTTCATTATTTGATTTTAATTATTACTTCATTATTAACGAACTTAAAAAGTTCGATACTGAATTTTTTATGTCTGTGTGTCTGTCTGTCCGTCTGTCTGTTATTTGCGATTTTTCAATTTTGAACCGTGTATTTGATAGAGCTTCAAAAACTATCAGAAAAAGTTATTAAATTTTTCGCGTCACTCTTACCGTTCCCAAGATATTGGCCAAAAAATAGCCGACTTCCAGAGATTTAAGGAGCCATATCTCGGGAACCATAAGTCACAGAGAGATCACATTGATGTTCATTACCTAAGAGGATGGTGAACATTTTGGTACCAAATAGTAACCGATTAACACTGGCCAATTGGCCACTAGTTTGGCCAATGGCCAGTTGTATAGTGGTCACCAATTAATATGGGTACTAAAATGCATACCATCCTCTTAGGTATTGACTAACACCAATATCATCTCTCTATGACTTACCGTTCCCGTGATGTTGGCCAAAAATGGCCAATTTCTAGATATTTAAGGAGCAATAGCTTGGGAGCCGTAAGTTGTAGAGAGATCATATTGGTGTTGATCAATACCTAAAAGGGTGGTGAACATTTTAATACCAAATAATAACGAGTGTCCACTGATTAACTGTCTACTGGCCAACTGGCCGCCGTTCTCCAAATACTGGCCAAAAAGTTCAAATTTCTAGATATTTAAGCAGCCATATCTCGAGAACTGTAAGTCATAGAGAGATAATATTTTACTAATTACTATTTTTTGCGAGGTAGGAACAATGACAGTTTTCCTTCCCGCTCCATATCTCCATTCTTTTTAAGTTCGTTCTGGCAATGCTCATGGAGCATTCTCAACTGGTTATATTCTGTGAAACTGTTAGAATTAATTATAAGCTGTGTAGAAACGCTTTGAAAATGCATTAAAATTATAAATGACAAGTAAAAGGTGCCTTGCTGAGCGTACCTTGTAGAGGCTCCCTCAAGTATGCTCTCCCGCACCCCAGGTTATGCGGCGCACTCTTTATCGCTGTCACTGGCTAATATGAATACGTATGAAACAGATGTCAGGCAAGGACAACTAGCGGTGTTTCCCATACGATCAGACGATGACATTTATGGCACGAGCCATAGTAGAAGGCGGCATAGTTAAAGAAACTACACCCTCTCAGTCAGGGGTGCCCATCCCCCCCAAAGCTGATGGCGCACTCCCCCCCCCAAAACTAATAATATCTTCCCTCCTCAAAACTCAAGTCCTCTAAAAACAATTGCCCAGTTTAGCAGTAGTTTTTATAGTACTAGTAATTGTTATTTTTGTTGTTGTTTTTATTTCCTGTAGTAGTATTATAGAATGCTTGTAGTAGTAGTAGGGGCAGTAGTAATTATAAAAATGGCATTACTTTTATTAGTAGTCTTGGTAGTGTACAATACTAAATATGTTCTATAAGGATATTGAAGGGTATAAAAACTTCTACACACTGTGTATGGCACAGGTATTCTTTTTTTACAATTAGTAGTATTATTTTTTTCTTTACAAAATATTGATATAATTCCCTTGCACATGAAAAATAAGACGCAAGTTACAAGTTATTGAGTTTGATACCAAAAGAAAATGTTATCCTCGAAATCAGCCTACAAAAAGAAGTGATATCCAACAAAAAACATTCCTGTAAAAGAGCCAAGTACGAGTGGCCTTAAAAAGAAATCACAAAAATAGGCGCCGAGTTCTGGTGGACAACAGTTACAAACACTCACTGGCTCACTTCAAATTTAGATTTGAAACTTGGCTGTTGTCTGTATAGTTACCACTAGCTCACAATTATGTCAAACTACTGTATAATTTTCAAGAGACAACATAGGCAAGTTTCAAATCTAAATTTGGAAGTGATTCCTTGAGTGTTTGTAACTGTTGTTCACCAGAACTTGGCACCATCCTTTCATATAGCAACTTGTGCGGTACTTCATTCATAGAGTTTCTAAGCAGGGGGTAGGGGGATTCATTCTTGAGATTAAAAAAAAAAATCGCATCGGGTTCCAATGTTATTCTGACGACAGCAAAATTACTTATTCGACATTAGAGTGAAATTCTTCCCCAATTTTTTTATTCCCCCCAATTTTTTTCTCGATGGCACAACTTGCGCCATTCATCACTCCTGTGGGCGGCCCTTCTCTCTTAAAACGAACCAACCTGTCCTTTCATACGGCTACTTGCGCGGTACTTCATTCATCGAGTATCGAAGCAGGGGGTACGGGGGTTCACCCCGTAAAATTTTTGAAAATTAGCTTCTCAAAATCGTGTTTTAATGCTATTCCGACAGTAAAATTGCTAGTTCGAAAGTAGAGTAAAATCCCCCCCAAAATTTTTCTCGATGGCGCAGCTTGCGCCATACATTCCCCCTGTGGGCGGCCCTGCTCTCAGTAACCTAAATTGCACGAAAATTTCCAAAGCAGGTTCATTTACCTGACTACCGCATGTTGCCCACTTTGTCCAAGAGCGGGATGGTTTGTTTGTAGCTTTTCTACCGAAAAGCATTTGTCTGGAATGGTGTTTCGGAAACAATAAAATAAAGAAAATATACTAGGCAGAGAGAGAGCAGGGAGAAGGGAGTGTACCAATTATTCTTCCCTCTAAACCAGCGTTTCCCAACCTTTTTCAACTTGCAGCACACTACGGGTGTAACATGGATTCTCGCGGCACACTTTCGCACAGAGAAGAAAGCTCGATCACTGGGTTTTCCTCGCGGTAAATCACTATGCTTATTTTTCATTCTAATTTAAAAGGAGAAAATAACTGCAATGAAATGTTGGACTCAGGTTATTAAAAATGCGCTTACTCTTTCGAAAACTGTATGCAACCTTTTACTAAGAATGAAGATCATTAAATAACGAACAAATAAATCTATTTTACTTTTAAAACACAAATGTGAATAATTTATCGAAAGGATTGAATGATATTTTAAATTTTCAAGTTACGAAATAGTCTGTAACGATAAAGAAGCAATAATGGTCATAACAATAACAAATACTTTTTTCAACATTAGAAATGTACAGAAAAGTAACACTGCATGAAACTTAAAATTGTAGATTCATAGTAGAGGTTCATAGTAATGTGCAATACAAATATACATTTTCCCCTACGTTTTGCAATTTGATTGCTATAGAATTAATAATTTTGTTTTGATATCCTCGCGGTACACCAGTGGCCCATTCACGACACACCAGTGTCGCGGTATTTTCACTGCTAGCTTCTCATTTTAGATAGGTATATTTACAACAAAGGGGGGTAGCGTGCACCTTTGCACCCCCCTAAATCCGGCCCTGTCCAGAAGTTATGTAGCCCTATGGCGTTCATGGAAATAAAAACACAATAGTTATAACTATGCTAATTTACTATAGACTGCCAATTGCTCATTCAGAGAATTTATGATGTTCACTTTATTGCAATGTTCTTATACAGACTAGATATAGGCTACGGATAATAGTTTTATACAAACTAGATAATCAATTATTATTATTATTATTATTATTATTATTATTATTATTATTATTATTATTATTATTATTATTATATTTGAAGTACAATCAAATATCACGACTTTAATTACTAGTTTTAATTAACTGAATTGAGCTGAAAATTAAATCTTGATCTCGGAAGATTAACTATTAAATTTATACGTTCTGTACCTTTCTAAAGTAATAAATGCTGAAATTGGTTTCAAGGCTGTTCCTGAATGAATAATTTCTTCATAATAATATTAAAAGTTTTAGAAAAATTTTCGAGACATTCGAATCGAGTCGAGATTTTTATGAACTGTCTCGACTCGACTCGTGTCTCGACTCGAAAATTCGAGTCGAGAAACACGTTTGTCTCGACTCGTCTCGAATTTTACAACGTGTGTCTCGACTCGAATTCGAGTCGAGTCGAGTCGAGATTCGAGACATGTCTCGACTCGTGCGCATCCCTACTGAAAATGGAGGTCATTTGAAAATTTTAAAACAATAACTTCCTTAATTTTGGGTCATAGATAAAGAAAAACGTGATTTCTAATTTTGGTTTAAAAACTTCGATAGTTGTTAGAAATGTTATTGAGTATTTTAAATGACTTGATAACGTGCGTCATGAAGATTGAACCAGACATTGCCGCACTAGTGAAGTCACACCATGCTCAAGTATCTTATTAGCTTTCAATTTTAATTGTATTTTAACATGCAAGTTTCGTTGCATTTGTATTTTGTTGGTATTTCAATATGCAGTTCTCATTAGTTTCATATCATACCTCTTTCATTTAAATGGATTTTTGAACAACTCTGCACCTATTGAAAACGTTTAGTAGACCTAGTTTTTATTGTTCTTAACAGTATGTATAAAAATAAAAAATATGCCTACCAGAACAAAATTCAAAATAATATTTTAAAATATTTTCCAGTATTAGATTTTAATTATATTTATCTTTGCCTCTTATCTGCGCGACCCCCGACTTGAGAAACCCTACTCTAACAGAAACAAATGCATTTTCCGGAATGAGACATAGTTATCATGACACCTTTTAAAGATTAGGCATTCTCAATCCTTGCCTCGTAGGTATTCCTTCATTCGAGAAAACAGATTAGAAAAACTTTCCCGCGAGACGACACGAGACGAGAAGTAAGGGTTTCTCGTCTCTTACAGAAAATTGTGAAGAAGTCTTGTCTCGTATCGATTCTATAAAAATGTTCTAGTCTTTTCTCCATTCTCAAAAAAAAAATCTAGTTTCGTACATTTATGCCGTGCTTTTAAAAAAAATCATCTAGAAGTTATTAGATTCCTTCCGCTTTACGAGAGAACTCACCGAAGGGTATACTATAATGTACGAAAGGTCCAAGCTATAGGAGGGTAGTTTAATACTACAAGCCATTACGTCTATATAGTATTGAACGCATATTATTCTGCACCAATAAGACGATAGGTCCACTTACGATATAAGACGATAAGACGATAAAATACTTCCAACTACATTTTCAAAAAAAAAAAAAAAAAAAAGTGATAGAACTACATTGTTTTAGTAAGAGAAAGAGTACAGATGAAGTGTAAAATCAAATGTTCATGCTACATCGATCATTTTCCTGTTAAACAAGTATAGTTTTATCGAGAAAGTGTATAAATGTATATTGATTTTTAGGAAGTTTTTTTTTCGGGAGTCCGGACCAGGAGCGGATCCAGGACGGACTTCTGGAATAGGCAGTGGGTTGTAATACTGCTACTTAGAGCTGCTTTTAAAGCTTCAAACCCTGGGATGGGGTTTATTTATATATAAAATAAGAAAGTTTCCTTTTCTGTGTGTGTGTGTGTGGGGGGGGGAATTGCCCCGATCGTCCCTCCTGGTCCGGACTCGGTGGACACCTTCTGTGGATGCGCACCCTGATATAACGACATTTAAACCGTAGTTATTGTTAGAATCTACTTTTAACGACTTGTGTATCTGTAATGTTGATAAATGCTCATAATTGTGTTCGGACAATTACAATACCAATTTATAGGTGTTATACAGTGATTTATGTAACATTAAAACAGTGTTTGAGGTCTAAGAATTGGATGAACTACTCTTGTCCACGAGACGTGAAATTTCTCGTTCTATCTCGATTCTCATCTCGAACACACGAGACGAGAACTGCCATATTTTTCGTCCTGTCTCTAACTTGAAAATGTACTTCTCGTCTCGTGGCAACAGTATTTATAGAAGATGAATATAATGATATTGAAAGTTTCATCTAATTCTTTCAGAAGTTATTAATATTATAACTGGTATGATAACTCGTGCATATAAAATGAGATGTTCGTATTGTGCATATTAAAAAGATTTTATGTACGAAATTTCTAGTCTTCATATAGGGATTGTCATGAAAACTAAAAAAAAAAAAAAAAAAAAAGAGTTTTCTATGCCAACCCTGTGTGCCATATTGAATTTTCTCTCCACACTTTTGAGGCGAAATTTTCGAAATTGTGCAAGTGAAGTATTACAATTCTGTGTACTAAAAAGCCCCAGCATAGCGGGTGTCGTCCCTTGATATCCTACAAATCAAGACAAATAAACATACCGGTACCTTTTCCTCGCTATATTGGTTTCTATTTTTACGAGAGGCGTTCCATATTGATTTACACTTTCCTTTTCTTTTTTTTTTTTTCTTTCTTCTTTCAGGGTCCACCATTGAGCTCGTCATTACAATTGGAACGAAGTAGTACTTACTAGTTAGGTCTGCCTTCAGGAGGAATACTAATACAGAAAAGCATAATTCCTGCAAACTACAGCACATTTCACCAACAAATGTAAATACGTGAGCGGACAACAGGAAAGGTGATCAGCAATAACAGCGCTGGACAACGTGGTTTCTGTGGAAAGAGGGTGTACAGACTGCGGAAATTCACAGGCGATTGGTAGCAGTATGTGGAGAGTGTGTGCTTGTGCTGTCACGCAAAACCGTATACAACTGGATAGACGGCTGGAAAATTTGCCGTACATCAACGAAGAAGGGAACCAGTTCCGGAAGGAAAGTGACTGTGACAACACCAGGGAACATTTCAAGAGTGAAGCGACTTATTCAGGACAACAGGTGCATCACGTTCACGGAACTGGAGGAGGCTACAGGACTTGCTAGAATCACTCTGCACCGCATAGTGCACGAACACCTTAAGACGGACAAGGTGTCTGCCAGATGGGCTCCCAAATCCCTGAATGCAGCACAAAGACAACAGTGCAAGGACGTGAGCAGTGATCTTCTGCAACGCTACAGACAGGATCCAGAAGGCTTCATGTCCAAACTCGTTACTGGCGACGAGACTTGGCTGCACTACCATGAACCAGAGACCAAAGCCCAATCAATGCAGTGGAAGCATATAGGCAGCCCCATGCCAAAGAACTTCCGTACACAACCCTCCATAGGCAAACGCATGGCCACATTCTTCTGGGACAAGGATGGAATCATCCTCATTGACTGGCTGGAACCCGGGACCACCATTAACAGCGGGTCATACGTGACAACACTTCGGAGTTTGTGCCGTGCAACTCAGAGGAAACGACCAGGAAAATGGGCGAAAGGTATGCTCCTGCAACACGACAACGCTCGTCCCCATACGAGTCGGGCAACCACGACTGCCATTAATGAGCTGAGGTTCCAGGTGCTGCCACACCCACCTTATTTTCCTGATTTGGCCCCTTCAGATTACCACCTATTCGGGGCATTGAAGAAACTGCTGCGAGGACATCATTTCGCCGACTTCCAGGAACTGCAAGACGTGGGTTAGACAGATTCCGAAAAAGTGGTTCGCAGAAGGCATACAGAAGTTGCCACACCGATAGCGCAAGTGTATAGTTCTTAATGGAGATTATGTTCGAGAAAGTGTACGAGGATAAAGGTTCTTATAAGTAAAAAATAATAATAAAGTGTACATCAATATGGAACGCCCTCGTACTTCTCCGAGAGAAAGAATTTCTGAAATTCGTGTTGTTTAATGTGATATTCGTTTCTGTTGTAGATCGAAAGGACCCCCTTACATCAAATTTCATATATTACAAAAAATTGCCAATCTTTCCCTTATGTCTACCATATTGAATAGATGGATGATTTATTCGCATTCAGCGTCTCAACAAGCTTTTATATACCAAATCCTGTATCTTTGTGTTTAACGGTTGAAAACTAATATGCAGACTTTCTTCCACAAAATTTTGTACCTAGGGTTGGAGGCACAATCAAAACATAAGGATGCTGCACTGGGATACCATTTGCTAAAAGACGTACTGTGCTAAAGAATGACATGTAATCGCAACTTGATTTACTAGCTCCGGTGCGGCGGAGGGAAAGTGTGTAGACAACGCCCGGGGTGCTAAGCCTTCAAGAAGCATGCCTGGAACAAACAATGCCAATATGTAATAATAGTTTAACTAGCCTATGCAATAACCTGTTTTCCAAAAAAGAAAAATCTTCTTCCATCTTTCATTGCTGAGCTTCGTAGAATCAAAGCATAATTACCACCAGTATACCCTACTTCTTTCAGACATAATGTTCCAGGGGGCACACACAGTATTCCGGGAGGGCACTGCTGGTACTATTCTATTTATTATTATATTGTAAATGTATTATTTTGGTCTTTTCCGGGGGGACACACTCAGAGCTCGGGGGAGGGGGGCAGTGCCCCCCAAAAAACATGTCTGGAAGAAAACACTGATTACCACCCGGAAGAAGACTCTTCAATATTAAAAGAATTATCGAAATCGGTTGAGTAGTTTCGGATAACTCGCAAATGTTTTCTCTTTAGTATGTATGAGATTATACACATTACAATTAATATTTATAGTTTGTTTTAATAGGGTCTAATAATATGAAATGAAATGAAATCTTTGTTTTACGTCCCATGGTTATGCCGGTTAGGCTAAAGAAGACGGTGATGATGAGAGATGAGTGAAATGGTGGAATGAAGAAAGTGGGAGGAAACGGGATAACCCCGAGAAAATCCACGAGCACGGTATTTGTCCACCACTAAGTCCACACGGCGCGAGCTGGGATCGAACCAGGGAATAACATAATTTTCATACAACGTGTTAAAAAGAAGATTGCGTCAATATAGCCTATATTTTTTTCGATCGACTTGTGTTAGCTTTAAAATAGTCTCCCATTCTCTTAATACAAACCCTCTGTATTATTAACTGATTATTTATTTTAGAAAAAGAAAAGAAGTTGTTCCGTTATTAAGAAAGCATATATGTCCTCGTCCACTAACATATTATTTTGCTAAAATTTTATCGTATTTATACACGCACAAAGATAGATCTCTGGGTTTAGCCTACACCCAAAATAAATAAATAAAATGAAAATGGTTAAATACAAAAAATGGAGTTTGAGTACTAATAGAAATAGATACTAGAATCTACCCTCCCTTTAAAAAAAAAAAATGCGTACAGTACTGATAATCCGTTCTGTACGTGAAAAGGTGCCGTATTACACAATTAATAATATTGTATGTCCTTCAGTCAGTTTAGTAACTTTTGACCTTAAAAGCAAGCTATGAAGTTTAAACATAATTTATATTTTAAAAGAAAGAAACTTACAACTAAAAACTGTAAATATATATTTAAAAGAAATCAAATAATAGGGCTAATAATTGCAATCGGTTTTTTAAGAACTTACCTCATTCACAAAAAGGTAACCGTACTGACGATGATCATAACATAGTGGAAAATTATTCACATAATGCGCGTGAAAATTACACGCAATAGACAAAACGAACACAACAAAACGAGTGTTCTGATCGCCAGAATCGTGTTGTGGAAAACGAATTGAAGAGAAATGTAACAGCTAGCCGTTTCCGTTTACGCGTTACAGTATTTCTGCCTTTTTTTCACAATAAACCTGGTAAGTACGCGGGCGTCGTATGAATAGAGAATATATCGTCATGAGTTACATCCGGTTTATGCTCTTCCCTTTTTTGCACGGAAGAGTAAAGAAATAAATTTCAACTAAATTAGTTAGATGGCTACGTTAAGGCTTATAATTACGGAGAAGTACTAGTAATAATTGATCAATTGTCTTGAGAAATCAATTTCACGAAACTAACAATCGTAAATCTGTGCTTACTTCTCCAAACAGATCTTGTGAACAACTGTCAGCTGACAATTTTCACTTTCTTTTTTCGTAGGCATGTTATCTGGATTGTTCTCTATGTGACGTCACAATGGTTTGTGACTCGAGGACGAACAGGTAAAGTGACAGTACAAGGTGTTATAACTGGCAATCGATCAACTATAAAGATGAAAAAGAAGAAGAAGAAGGAGAAAATGAACAGTTAACTGTTGCTAAACTCTGATTAGCATTCTCAAGGCTAAACCAACAGCCACTGAACTCCTTCTGTCTCTTTATTAACATGGTGAAGCAAGTTTCCAGTTACTTTTCTTGGATCATCAGGTGTTTCGATCCTTCCACCCAAATTTCCAAATCAAACACGTACGGTACACGGTATCTTCACATTATTACGTCGCCAAAATAGGAGTTAGAATCTTCATAAATCTTCCGGTTCCTGCCCTGCCGCAATTGCACAAACATAAACATGGTTTGCTGAGAATGAGGACTACGTAGATTATAAACCAAGTTCAACAAACTCAAAATGTTTGTGATTGCTCTTTCCGTTGTTGGAAGTAGACACAAACATGAGGTATCTGCTAGAAGGCACAGCGCGAAGAAAACCAATGACCGCAGCTGAAGACTCATTGAACCGATGTATCCTGGAAACTGGTTGATTACGTTTGGAAGTCATTGATCAAATTTTGTACTTTGAATTAAGCTGATGCTATCAAACTATAATGCTCTGTGTGTCTTCCAGGCATACTTCTGAAGGAATTAATCATTCACCTTCCCCCTCGAGGTAAACTATCGTTCCCGGAGCTAAGATCAATGAAAGTGCGATTACATATGTCTCTTATCCAGGTTACATCCCTTAACTAGTACTGGCACAGTGCAGTCCCCTCAAATTTTAATTTTGACACCCTCCCGGACAAAACTTTCTGGAAGAAAGACTAACAACGAATTTTTTAAAAGAAGTAAAGATGTTCTCATAGCACGACCTAGAGAGAAAATTCTATTGCAGTAGACGACATTTCGCTTTAGATCCTACCATCTGTTACATTTTAGTATCTTTTGCGACCATGCCATTTCCGACCAATGCAGAACTGTTCAATTCTATACGATAATTACACTGTGGTGACTCAGTGGTGGAGCGTTCACCTCTTGCGTGTAGGGTCCCTGATTTGATTCCAGCTCCTGCCGAGTGGGCTTTGTGGTGGACAGCAGCATGTGTGTGGGTTCTCCCGTTTCATCCCACTTACGTCATTGCACCATTATCATCCATCCATCATCCTCTCCCTTAGCCTCGTTGCATAATCGTGGAACGTTAAACTAAAAAGCAATAATAGAGCTCACTCGTGGCTATGTGCAATAGGAAACCTGGGTTCGATTCCAGACGAGAGCTCATTGATTCGGATCTTATGTTAAATTATAAATCCACTTTTCATATAGACTTACTGCTGAAAAGAACTCTTTTCTCAAAACCCTTAATCTAAATACGATAATTTTCTGTCAATTACTAAAAATTCTGTCAATTACTGTCAGTGGACAAAGTGAAAGTTTGAACAACTCATGACCACTAGGCTATATAAATAAATATTTATATGAAAATACATGCATATATCAGTTACATAAGGTTGATTGTGCTGTGTTCAACTAATTTTCAAAAGGTGTTCACTCTATGAAAGACGTCCAGTCACCATTGGTTAAATTTTATCGGACAACCAGCTACATTGAGTATCGCTCGACACCGCAATTTCCACTGCAACAAATTGCATTGGAGCACAAGCATAGGACTTCCATTCCCTTGGAGATTCACTACGAGTCAAGTGAGGTCAATGTTGTAAACGTCGTTTTAACAGTCCAAATGCGCAGAAATCCATTGGATGACACTATAGCTTCCGACAAGAATGTCATGAAAGAAATAACACATATTTCCGTTTCCTGCTTCATATCATGATAAAACCGGAAAGTAAGGTTGGATATTTTATTCATATGAATCTCTGATTCTTGTCGGCTCTGTACAAACGAGGGATATCTTTCTGATAGTTAACAACGTAGCTTTCTTAACATGTTTGCATAGGTGGTTACAGACAGTAGTCCAAGGTATGCAAAACTCCATCATAAGAGTGCCTTGTACATCCCAAAACGCTGCCGGTAGATTTTTTTTTCTAAATACCGTAAGACGGAGTTACTTTGCACCAGATTTAAGGAATTTTAAAGAAAATCGCACGTAACTTACAAACGCAATGATTTAGAACATTGTATTTTAAATATACAACCTCTGACAATAAAGCTCGGTGAATGATCCCGTAAATAGAAATTAGATACAATATGAATGACACTTACCTTAGTGTCATTCGAAATAGTCCCCTCCCGCAGCTATGAAATGCTGAGCACGGCTGTACATGTCCTGGAAACTTTTTAAGAAATCTTCTTTCGGGATGGTACTCAGGAGCCTCATCAAGTTTCGTTGGATATCTGGAATATCGTTAAATCTTTCCTTTCAACGCGAGTTTGAGGTGTGGGAACAGGGAGAAGTCGGAAGGATTCAGATCTGGCGAGTATGGTGGATGGTCAATTTGCATCACTCCTTTTGGGACAGGAATTGTCTGACGATATTGGCTGTGTGAGGGTGAGCATGGTCGTGAACTAGAATTCACGAACCTTGTTCTGAGTACTGGGACCGCACCCCTTGTACACGTTTCCTGAAACGTCTCAAAATTTCAACATATGTAGCAGCATTCAATGTTATTTCCTTAGGTAGAAATTCCTTGTGGATTATGCCATTACTGTCAAAAAAAGGTGATTAGCATCGTTTTGATGTTTAATTTACTTCTTTGACCTTTTTCCGACGAGGTGATACAGGAGAACGCCATTTCATGCTTTGGCGTTTTGTTTCCACATCGTACCTCATACACTAGGATTCATCCAAAGCAACAATACGGTTTAAGTAATTTGGATTTTCATCCGCCATAGCGATAAAATTCTATGAGACAAGAACACGTGCGTGCTTCTGGTCATCAGTCAAGTAATGTGGCACGAGTCGACAACATGATTTACTTTTTCCTAAGTCATTGGTGAGGATAAGTCTCGCAGACCCACGACTAATGTTCAACTCCTGAGCAATCATTCCCACAGTTAATCGGCGATCGTTCGTGATTAATGTCCTAACCTTTTCAATGTTTTCGTCTATGCCAAAGCTTGACGGCCTTCCGCTACGGGGGTTATCAGAAACACTATCCCGCCCTTTTCGAAAACGGCCCAACAACTAGTAAACACATTTCAAGGACACTGCTTGATCTTCATAAACCTGTACTAGCATAGCATAGGATTCTTCCGGTGTCTTGCCAAGCTTAAAACAAAACTTCAAATTGATCCTTTGTTCGTTCATTTTACTGTTATCAGTTTGAAACCGGACACACTAACTCACTTGGTATAACGCGTCTCACACAGACCATAGTTAACTCACAACTGAACAACGATGGGTCCACACCGTGTGGCGGCACCTGTTGCAACACGTGTGCAGTGTTTCGTTGCGCCAGTGTTGCCAGGTCGAGCACAGCGACTTCATTCACCGAACTTTATTGTCAGAGGTTGTATAATAGCTAGAGATATATATAAAGAAAACATTCGTGGAAGTGCATTAGTAAACATTCAGTATGACCATAGTTATTAAAATGTTATTAAACTATAAACTTTCGTGCAAATTTACCCCATAGGTGGGGATACTTTGCACAACATATAAAAAAGTATGTTCAACATATGAACTTAATGTTTCTGTGTAATGTTTTTCCTTCAGTATTTATACATTTCACTTCCTACACAAAACTGCATGCAGTCTACAAATATTAATATTAGAATGATGGTACCGGTATCAGTACTTAGTATGAATTATCGATATTTGTAAAGAAAATTATGTATTTTCTGGTACCGGCACAGGAATCAAATTCTGATAGTTTAGCATATGCCCCACAAAAATGCCAACTCAGGAACAGGAAAAAAATCCCCGTGAACTGATTTGCCTTGGTTGTTCCTTATGTCCAAGAATATCATCCCAACCGTAATCAGTGGAAGATTTACTGGGTTTGGGAATTTCAAGCTGAAGCCCACCCAAATTGCATGATTAAAAAAAAATCTATTGTTAATCATTCCTATGCGTATAAGCTGTAAGCTCCCCCCCCCCTAAAGTCTAGTGATTTCTAAAATAAACTTTTTCTGAGTGAAGCCCCTCTCAAACTATTTTTCTGGATCCGCCACTGTTCATAATTTGTTTTCCAACAAGAAATCCATTCCGGAATCTACCTAAATAGGAAATTTACCTAAAATTAGAATGCAGGAGGTATCCGCAGTAGTAACTTCCTACCTAAGGGGTTACTTTGGACCTGTGCAAACTAACCCCGGTTAGAGACTGAAACCGCCTTCTCCCAGTTTTATGACTTTAAAACGTTTCACACTTCAATTTCAACTATTGCTTCAAAGTTTAATTAAACACAGTAGTATTTTACGAAACTGACTTAACTTTAACAGAAATTCTTGTAGGTGATATTTTTCAAATTTTGTCGGCCTTTACAGTGAGTGCTTTTCATACTTCTACAACAACAAAAAATGCGGATAATAGAACTGATGTTAACCGCCAACATTATAGCAAAAATACAGTTAGATGTTCTATCTTACGGTGACAGTTGACACTTTCTCTTTACAGTTCATGGTTTCACCGGCAGAAGACTGTGCAACTCTTCATATTTTGTGCAAAGTTACCCCCGTCTTAAGGTGTTTTAAAAGTTTTTTTTTTTTAGTCGAAATGTTTTCATATTTTACTGCACAGCTTTATTATCAGAGTGTAAAGGAACACTCAGGGTTTATCGCTTGTAAATGTACTTTCCACAGTGATTTGTTTTTCGTGTATGTAACGCAACAAGTGACCCCAGGATAACATATATTTGGTTTATGAGATCGTCTGTCAGGCTTTGGGCAGCCAATTATGCACTAACTTCGTGAAAGTCTTAATATGTCCTATACTATATCGTATGTTGTATTTACCCTACGAAATTGCCAATATTTGCAGGTGATCATTCCGTGCCAATATTTGCAGGTTATAATTCCGATTTGCCTTCTGAATGTTTCAGACAGTAATTGTTGTTGCAAGAGTTACGGGACCACCGCAATGAAACTAATCGTTAAGGTTTATTCAAACATCTTAGAAAATGCACTAGTGATGCTCCTGCAGTAAATGCATTTAGCATTATACATTTCCACCACTTCTTTATGAATTTCAAAGTTTTTTGTGTATCCTGCAAAAATCTGAGTACACTTCGTTGCTCCTCTTGTCTAAATTACACTAAACAGGTGACATTTTTGAGACTTCATTATACTTTTTCTGCCTAGAATCCAACTACTAGGATCAGAATTTTTGGTGGAAAAAAAAGTACTGAAATTGGTGGGTAGAAATATGGAAGCAAAACACCGTTTTGGTGGACTGAAAAAAATCTTAAATTATACTACATCACAAACTTAATTTTAATATTTTTGTATCAAATTCTGTGCGTCTAGATATTTGGACACTTGGAAAATATGTATTTAATTGAAGATCGAAAAATGTAAAGGAATATAACAATTTGACCTGCGATTTGTTAACATTTCAAGACGTGGAAAAGTGAAATTGAAATGAATTGAATTTGAAAAAAAGAAAAAAAAAACATTTATCACCTCAGTGTTGGAAAATGCCAGACTTTCTCGGTTTACAGACATCAAGCAAGCATGTTTTATTTTCACGCTAGCTGCAGGAGCGTCACGTTAGTTGATCTTCCAAGTTTTAAAGAGGTTGGAGGTTGGGGCATTTTGTAACCATGAACTTCATACAGTTCGTTAATAACATTAGTGCCATTTTTACTTTCGAGCGACAAAATGAAGGAAGACAATATGGTGATCGTGACAAGAAATAAAATCAATTTTGAGATATCAACGAATTTACATGTTTCATGCCCCATACATACCGAAAAATCGATTTTTCGATATCTGTCCGTCCTGATGGACACTCATCTAGAGACCAAATTTTAAACTTAAGGTTTTTATATGATCTCCCTGAGTTTGTTTTTTTAATTTTTTTTCTATCCCATAAAATAAGGGTAGTTTACTAAAAGATGAAAATAAAAAAATGCAATTTTCTTGAAACCAGCTCAAATGATTTTGTTTATATATAGTATTAGAAATCAATTTTTCAATAACAACTCCATACTTCGATGTAAGTGATTTTTCTGGAAAAATCGAGAGGGGTAGTTTATTTTGGGGGCTGAGTTTTATTGGACGATTTTCTCAAAAATGATTCACGCGATTTTGCTCAAATTTCATAAACAAGTATTTTATTAATTACCTGACAATGAGGCGTAACTGATTAGCCTTGAGAAAAATACAGAGGGGTAGTTTATTGTTGGGGGTGAGTGCTTTCCGAACAATTTTCTCAAAAACAACTCGCGCAATTTTGTTTATACTGTATCTCATAATTAAATCTTTCATTAAAAACCTGATAATATGACATTACTAATTTGCTTATTCTTGAAGGTGAGTTTTTTCGAATGATTTTCTCGGAAATAACCAATTTTGTTAATATTTTATAAATAAATACTTCATTATTAACCTGACAATAAGGCATAACTCATTTGTTCTGAAATGATGTACGAATGATAGTTTATTCTTCGGGGTGATTTTTTGCGGACAATTTTCTCAAAAACGACTCTGGTGATTTTCTTCGTATTTCACTGACAATATGGTATAATTCGTTTGTCCTGAAAAATGTACAAAGAGTGACTTATAACTCGAGGCTATTTTTTTTTTCGGATGGTTTTCTCAAAAACGACTCACGAGATTCTGTTCATATTCCATAAATAAATATTTTATTAATTACGTGACACTGAGTCATAGAAACTCATTGTCTTGGGAAAAATGTAAAGTAGTAGTTTATTCTTGGGGGTGAGTTCTTTCCGGACAATTTTCTCAAAAACGACTAACGTGATTTTGTTCATATTTCATAAGTAAATTTTTCATTATTAACCTGAACAATAAGGCATAACTAATTTGTCCTAAAAGAATGTATGAGAGGTGGTTTATTTTTGGGGTCTGAGTTTCTTCTTTTTCAATTTTCTCAAGTAACGACTCAGACGAATTTGTTCATAGTTCATAAATAAATAAATATTCCTTTAATAATCTGATGCTACGACGTAACTAAATTTGTCCTGAAAATGTACAAGGGTTACTGTATTCTTGGGATTAGTTTTTTTTTTCGGACAATTTTCTCAAAAGCGACTCAGGCGATTTTGATCATATTTCATAAATACTGATAAAATGACATAACGTATTTATCTGGAAAAATCTACGAAGGGTAGTTTATTCTTGGTGGTGTTTTTTCAGACTTCTTTCTTAAAAACGAATCAGGAGATTTTGTTCTTGTTTCAAAAATAAATATTCCATTAATATTTGCATAAAGTTATATACATCACTTCTATCAGAATATTCATGAGGGTTAGTTACTCTTAAGAGTGAGTTTTTGAGTTCTGTAATATACGACTCATGCTATTTTGTTGCTATTTTATAAACAAATATTTCACTAGTAACCCTAACATATAACGTAAGTATTTTTAATGGAAAAATCTGCAAGGGATAATTTTTTTTAGGGGTGATATTCTTTGGGTAGAGTTTTCCGGAAACGCCTTATAATTTGCATCATATTTTAGAAGAAAATGTTTCATTAATAACTGCAGCATAACATGATTTAGTTAAAGGAAATGGAGTGAGAAAATTTAATGAGGATAACCCGTATGTTTTATTATTAATAGTAATAAGTTTCTGAGCATTGGTCACAAATTCTGGCTCTGAGAGATCAGTTTTGCAAGAAAAGTCCTTTTTCATCGGAATTTTCACAATAGAATACTAATGCACATATCCAGTGGCGCAAATCTGTCTTCAACATTAGGGGGGATGGACGGATAGGGCCTTTTTTTTTTTTTTTTTTTTTTTTTAGCGATGTTCAAAATATTTATGAAGCTGAAAGACAAAAACAATGCTGTGAAGGATCAGGGGAACAGAGTTGCCTTCAACATTGGGAGGCTGCAGATTTGAGACTTATTCTGGGAGACATCAGTTTCATCGCATTTTCCTTTGTGGAAATCGGACACAAATCATCACATTTCTTCCCAAAAACACTTTCAAATCGGATTATTGGGGGGATAGTTCCCTCAGTTCGAAGATTGGAGGGGACATGTCTCCCTCATCCCCCCGGGGTTTGCGCCAGTGCACATATCCAACTGTCCCACCTTGCGACAACTGGATTTGGAGGAAACAGTAGTCCCTTTGTCTCCTTATCAATTGAATGTGGTAAAGAAACTTAAGTAGAACTTTTTTTCCATTTCAGCAAAGAAACAATTAGTTTTACAATAACACATGAAAATATAAAATTTGGTACGAATTTCTAGACTGGTTGGAGAAAGGTTCTTTTGTGGTGGAATTTAGTGGACATAAATTTCGCATTTGGAATCTCGAAAGTTATGTGCTAAATTGAAAACACTGTTTCAGCTATCCTCCAGCAAATTCTACGATTTGATGGAGCACCAAAAATCTGAGCCTTACTAATTACATAGATCATTAAAGTGCATTAAAATACGGTTCATTCCAGATAAACTAATAGGAGAACAAAGCAAGTTTTCTCCCCATCACGCTCACGCAACTAGCCTGATAAACGTGAATTTTGATTTCCTCTTTCTACCATCAACCCCCCACCATGCAGTTGCAGTTGTCGTTTTCTTGGTAGTCGCTCGAGGTTGTGAAGTGATGGAATTGTAATACAAGCGATGACACAGTTGGAAATTAAATGGGTAGGGAAGATGGGGGAACAGGTGTCACCTAATTTTAATTTACTCCTCGAATATGAACATAAAACAAGTGATATCTTTCTGATAGATATAGTAGTCTTTCGACTACAACCCTGCAAAGTCACAAGCTCGAATCTATACCAAACCGATGTCCACGATTTAAAAAATTGATATATACTGTAGAGCGAAATTTCCCACGCGCATGGAATTTCCATGATACATACATTTATGTATAAAATTCACAATAGCCCTATTAAAAATTACATCATTTTTGGCATGTAAGAATATGTTCATTAAATAACTATCAATATTTCACTCGCCTAAAGTTACAAAATGTACGTTATTTTACTCTCATATAGCTAAACCTTTACTTCAAACATAAAATATTCAGTAGTTGTAAAGTAATGTGTAATGAACTACAAGGGACTAACGTAAACTCGTATTAGTCAACTTATAGTTTCTATAGTTTATATTTAAAAGGTTTCCTTTAGAAGCTTGTAAGTTTGACCTAAGCTAATATATTTTTTCTATTTCTTACTTCTCAATCTTATTAGCTACTTTTAAAAATATTAATCATACCCATTGCATTGTTCATGAACCCAATAACAACACTGTTTAGAGCGATACCACAATTCATCATCCTTACCAAATTCTCCACAAATTATATAGTTCGCATTTTCAGGAGTACAAACAACATTGTTTTCTCGTAAAGTTCTAAGAATAGATGTAAGATCCGTTTCCTTGATCATGGTTTCATCAACCTTTTCAGCTAAACTCGTATGATAACTTTTATTTTTCTTTTCGATACAGGAATTTCTTTATCATTAGAACGATATCCCTTCCTTTGGTCGCTGCGGTTTTCTTCTTTTTCTTCCTGAGATGCAAAACTTCATTCGTGCGTGTTTTTGTCAGTATTTCAGAGTGCTTCTTACTTACATTTATTCTTTAATACTATGTGGAAGTTTCAGTATTTGAAGGTAAAGAAGGCAAAGACGAAATAATGCAAAGCCACATCAACAACTAAAGAGGTGCTATGTTGGAGATCGGAGAGGTTATTTTTCTGTTGCAACGACGCAAGGACAATGTTCCGTTGATCAGGTGTTTCGGGAAAATCTTGATGTGCAAATCAATCTCTTCTAGCCATTCGGTTCAAGTTGCGCTTAATGGTGCTTGTTTTAGCGAACTAAATGCTGATCAGCGAAGATCATTTGGAGTTAAAGAGTAAATCATTTTGCTAATAATTTCAGTTTATTTGCAATTGCTTCTTCTTCATCTTTCATGAACACTGAATGTCGCACCAAGGATGCCACTTTTTTTTTTTTTTTTTTCAATCTCTCTTGCAACGTACTGAAAGGAGTTCCTGTAGCTTTAGCAGTAACATGAAGCGATGTTCTCTCCAATGTTATGTTTTGTAGTGTACATTTCAAGTCCTTTTGCGTCCATGACGCTTTCATAGTAGTCCTTTTGTAGTTTCGGACCATTTACAAAAATACAGATCAATGTTTGTGTTAGTAAAATTCTCCTCTGATGTGTACAAAAGAAACAGGAATGATAAAAAATCCAATATGGGGAATGCTGATCATGCGTAGAAAAGTCCGGTCAGTTGACTGCCATTGTCCCAAACGATATGGTCGAATATGTTATACTTCTTTATCTAGAAACAAACACTGAAGCGAAATAATACTCGTATGAGCATACAATTAATCTAAGATTATAATACGAATCTAACTTTAGCACAAATTCTGAATTTATAAATAAATTATAAATTATAGCTATCTCAGCATCAAGTTCAACTTCCTTTCGGAAATTATAAGAAACACAATGAAAATAAACATTCAACTCCTACTTCTTCAAAAAAAAAAAAAAAAAAAAAAACCGAAAACTAATAGTTTGCCTATTGGCAAAGTGCAGCACCTATCGTGAAGTCTCCATACCGAACCATACTTATTCGAAAAAAATGTAGTGACCGTCATTAACTTGTTCTCCTCTACTTATTATGCTCAGACGATAATTTCATATTAATATGCAATCCAAGAGTAAATACAATCTGTATGAGGGAAATGTCGAAGCGCTATCATTTTATTAAGGTGGATCACTAGGTGTTCTGGGTGCTACGCTAAACAATGCTTGAATAGCACGGCGTTGCCAGGTAGTGTCGAGTGTTTACTGGTGCCAGATAATAAATGAAGTAATCATGGAATTTTGCTGGGATACTTACTGGAGAAATTAGTTTCCATGCTTACCGCAATGCACAGCCAAGTTCCGCTTCTCAAACTGCAACGCTAGAATCCAGGAATTAAACTTACAAATTTGGCAAGAACGCATTATGGCGTTCTGCGGAACTTTCTTCTCAAAATATATTTCCTTAAATGTAAATTAATAATTAAATAAAATGTGAAACATTACACGAAAAACGATCAAACAATATATCTATTTCGTATTAAGATCGTTGCTTTAAAGTACTTTACACATTCAAATAAACATTTCATAAAATTGAGCACTTCCAGCAAGATCTAACAGCAAGAGCCATCTTGTGTGCTCATTGTAAAACGAATCAAATATTTTCTTTTATTTGTCACGTTTTTCGATATCAGAAGACACAACAAATGAATTAGTTTCTTCTGTCGTAGCTGAAACATAACTTTATCTTACAGCACACTATTTATAATATGTAACGTTTAATTGCGCAGTAGTTAAGGGATGAGGTAAAATATGTACTGACTTCCGGGTGATGATCCACCTTAAGCAAAGTAGCCTACAATGTGTTTTGCTTCATCATTTCACCCTTAAACAGGCGTCAAAATTTGATTTATATATGTTTGTGAAATTAAAGGGATATAGAGTGCAATCTTTTCCAACTGACAGAAGATAAATTGAGATAAGTATTTCTACATTATACGTATGACTTCCTTCGGAATCTTCAATTTCTACTTCATAATATATAATGGCTAATGTGCTTGCATTTGTAAAGGTGCATGGACCTAGGTTCGATGGGCTGAAGGTATTTCGGGATTCCTAAGGGGTCCTAGTAGCTTAAATAAAGAATATGGAACTGTGATTCAAGAAAGCAACGAAATATTGTTTTTTCTAAAATTGACAAAATTAATACTGTTTGAAGTCGATGCGTGCGGGTATTCCACTAAATATGAGTGTAGTTAACTAGACTTCTAATTGCACTTCTTTCGTTTTGCTTATTAAGTTTTCATCAGTGTAGGAAAGTTACTTGTAAAAATGTAACGCGTTACAAGTTACTTTACTTTCTCTTTAAATGTAACGCGTTAGTAACGCGTTACTTGCCCCCCAAAAGTAACTGTTACTTTACTTCGAAAGTAACGCGTTACTAACGCGTTACTTTTAGGTCCGAAACTTTAAAAATGTGAAAAAAATTATGACTTCAATTTTCCGTACTACTATTACTACCGCTATTGTTATTGTTATTATTATTATTATTATTATTATTATTATTATTATTATTATTATTATTATTATTATTATTATTTATAACAACACTGTATACAAAAAGAAAGATAGGTGGTTTGTATTTGAATACTAAAAAACTAGTTGATTGCCAACCTCGGTAGTTGTGAAGTCTAGGAGTCAAGGACATTGTTCACGAGCTTCTGAATGTGGGTGAGGGTCTAGGTTGAGTATTCGGGCTCGAGCCAAACACTGTTAAAAGTTATAGGGCACTGGCCAAATGTCTTCAAAACTGTTCGGTCCGGGTTTAGAATTGTCAACGACTCGAGCAGCTCGGCTCACAGCTCATTCACTATCGACCTAAACCGAGAAGTGAGCCGAGCCAACAGCTCACCCAACCGACTCGGCTAGAGCCCTCGGCTCAGTTGAGCCGAACCGAGCAAATGGCTCATCCCTACGAAGCCAGCTCGAGCCGATGGTTCACCCCAAATGAGCAGGCTCGAGTCATCTTCTCAGTTGAGCCAAGCCGAGCTGAGCTTGTTATAAAAAAAATCTCTTGTGCTCTCGTTATCGAGACGAGACGAGATGCGAGCAGTGTCCCCTCTCGTGAGCAACACTAAAAGTATTCCATGGCTTTCGTTTTCCAGTGTAATCAGGCCATGATTTCAAGACGACTTAAAACGAACGAGCCATTTATCAAACTCGACTGGACTCGAAACTCGACGCGAAAAACTGAATCGGCTCGGAACTCGACTCGAGGATATTACCCTTGACTTGACTCGAAACTCGACTTGAATTCGAGTCGAGTCGAGTTTTAGCCTGACTCGTGTTCATCCCTATGGGTTAGAAAAAATGGTTGCTTATTATTATTCTGCTAAATTAATTATATAATAATAACAATGTTGTTATGTAAAACTAAAAATAAAGAGTACAGAGAAACATTACACTACTCTATAATCAACGGGACTCTAGGATAAGCAAACTGATCTGAAAGAACTCCAATATTACATACCATCAGCAAACTAGTTTCTAGTAATAAAGTAGGCCTGCTCATCAAAACACAGTTTATTCATATTAACCCCTTACTGTAAATCGTTAATTATGGCACCCTAGTTGTTCATAAATATTTTCCACCGGGGCACTTCAGACACTTTACTTTTAAATTATGTCTACCATCATCCTCAGCTCTTAAGAAAAAAATATTCTTTCAAATATTCGAACGGTAAAATATTTTCGTTCTTCATCTTTATAAAAACAATAATCAAAGTAAAATAGACTACCGATATCATTGCACTCTTAGTTCACTCACTGAATGTATTGATTTGGAGCTGTCAAAATCTACAACAAAATCTTCCAGGTGCTTGCAATCAGTACACGTGATTTCCTTAAGGCTGTCCTCATCTTCAAACAACAGCAAGTGCCACTACGAACTTCTCTGTTTCTCTGTGTGTTGTGACTGTCGGTCACTGAGATACGTAGTTCATCCTCGATTGTTTCATTCTGAGAAATTCACTTACAGGAAGGAAACATTTGTTTCCGAAAAAAATATACATATATTGTAGTTACTCATCCGAAATGTAACGCGAAAAAAGTAACGCAAACTAGGTACGTTACTTAAAAATTTGTAACGCGTTACCGTTACAGTTACTTTGGAAAAAATGTAACGAGTTACTAGGAAACGTTACTTAAAAAGTAACGCGTTACTTGCGTTACGTTACTTCCCAACATTGGTTTTCATCCAATGTGCGCCGCTAGACCCGGGCGTAGGGCTAAATCCAGCCCTGAATACAGTATTCAAACAGTTCGAAAATAAATGCAATTTAAAGAATCTTGTTACTCATACGGCATACAAACATCTTTATTCAGAATGCAACGACGAAATGGATATAATAGGTTCTTGAAAAGAACTTACGTTTATCCCAAAAGGGCACTAAACACAGTTTAATAGAAAAAGCCAATAATTTATAAAGCTTCAAACAATTGTAACGAAAATGCTGCTTCCCCTCTCCCTTACGAATACCCGTAATTTTACTCCTGCTCACAAAGAAAACAAAAGTATATCGCAAAATGCTAGATTGGTGTGGATATCCGACCTTTAACCAACAATATTAAGGATACAAAAGTTCAGTGCAGTAATGCACTGTGGATAGGGTATTCCCTTCTTAAGAAAAAAATTAAATGAAAATTCGACGTCTTTCCCTTACAACTACACTAACCTCTGTCTTCTATTATTTGGAATTGAGTTAATTATTAACAGAGAAGGCATAATCTGACTCTGTTCGATGCATTTTCCTCAAATAATTATTTTCTCAACAGAGTTGATAAACAATGGAATAACCAATGAATACGTGCCCTTTTATGACAGTCTGTAAAGTTTAATCTTATGCCATTGCTCTAATTTACACTGGCTCATTCCTAACATTGAGTAAGTCTAAACTCTCATTATCTTGGTATTTGAATTCAATTTAACACTTCGTTCACCTCTGGTGCTTGGGGTCCCGGGTTCGATCCCAGCCCCCGCCAAGTGAACTTTGTGGTGGACAAACAACGTGCTCGTGGGTTTTCTCGGGGTTCTCCCGTTTCCTCCCACTTTCTTCATTCCACCATTTCACTCATCTCTCATCATCACCGTCTCCTTTAGCCTAACCGGCATAACCATGGGACGTAAAACTCAAAGATTTCATTTCATTTTTTTCAATTTAACACTTTAAATTTGAGAATTCTTTCCCCGAATTTCTAGCGGTTGTTTTCATTCATACACAAAATAAGCGACGTGAAAGGTAACTGAGAAAGTTTAGGAGCTTCCGCTCTAACACATTAAGAAATATCGTCACATAAATCTTGCATGTATAGGCCTATCTATAATATAAGTTTCAGATCAAAGGAAAGGAACGTACGTTAAAAAAAAAGAAGAAGAAGAAGACAGGAGAAACTAACAACTTGTCACATTTCAAAGATTAATAAGTAAGTTGTTAGAACGGGAAAACTAGACCTGTCTTCATTCAATGTTAAACAACTGAAGGTTGAGACGATAACGGTTTAGAAAGCACGTGGATGATGCAATACTGATTAAAATGTGGTTATACATTACACATATTCAAAGTCAAGGCACGTGTAAATTAAATCCAATATCATATAGACTTCCAAATTGTTATATATATATATATATATATATATATATATATATATATATATATATATATATATATATATATATAGGAAGCCTTAAAGACCGACTCTGTCCGCCCGAACAATTCACTATTGACAGCAATGTTTCTTCCAGGCATATTTTTGGAGGACTTTCTTTGCCTCCCCTTGGTTTTGGCCAGCTGCCCCTCCCAGAAGAAAATATAATTGCTGTTGCCAATATTTCAAAATAGTGTCCCAGTGCAGCCCCTCAACTTTGATTTTGCCTAACCCCTCCAAAACAAAAAAAACAAAAAGTTCTGAAGAAAGGCTGATCGACAGGAATCAGAGAAAGAGAGAAAAAGAAACAATTAGAGATAACAAATTATTACGACTTCAGATATGATTAGATAGAGGGTTTTTGATATTGATTCAGCTCTCCCAAAATATGTTTAATCACAACTCTTTATTTAAACCTGACAATAAACTTCCTGGTTTCAATAGTGGATACCACGATACCAGGATGCGAAATCATTACAGTCGATGTGGAAAAGGATGGACAGAAGTGTAAGAAAAACTCATGTTTTAATACAATAATCTGAACAAAACTCATAAACAGTAAAAACTCCCCATTACTTGATATAAAACATAACTACTACGCCATTCGGTTCTACTGTGTTTACGAAGTTGCCAAATCATAATTAACTATTATATAGTTGTTTTCTGTCTTTCCATCCCACTAGTTCACCCGCTACAAATGAAATACTATAATAGTTTGCAATCTTCTGATTGTCATTTTACTTGCCCACACTAACTTATTAATAGATAAACTTTTTTTTTAAACAAAATAAACACTGACCAAAGCTTAAAACACATTTTTTAAAAAATAAAAATTATAATATAATATATAGGCACATAATGGTTTCGGATATCTAACATATCCTTCTTCAGACATAACAATCAGACAGACAAAATAGAAAGGATATTGTCTGAAGAAGGATATGTTAGATATCCGAAACCGTTACGTGCCTTTAATTTTTATTTTTTAAAAAAAGTGTTTTAAGCTTTGGTCAGTGTTTCTTTTGTTAAAATAATCCATCCAAAGCCATGGATAGTCTTACTATTGAAGATGAACTTTATTTCAAAAATATTAAATGAAAGAAATTTCCCCATCCCCCCCTTACAGGATTTTGCACTGTGCAGGACATCCTAGTTTGGAAGTCCATCTTACAGTGAAACTCACTTCTTACAGAGCACTGAACTTCTCTATCTTCAGTATGTAGTAGATACATACTACGGTAAAAATGAAGGCAATAACCAACGTACTACGTAAATTATGAAAGAATTATCTTTTAGTACACAATATTCTTAAATAATATAAAGTGTAGAAGTAAACTGAAAATTACAACAAGTAGTTTTGGCAATGAAGAACATTCTGTGGAACTCTAACAAACTGATAATAAATTAGAATACCGTATTAATCCCAATAGTTTAAGATTCCATAAACTAGCAGGTGAATTTTGAAAATTAATCAAATGCTAACAATTATAATACAAATAAGGAAGACATCATATTGGAATACACGAACATAATCCATGTCATAATCCTAATTATTGTAAAAGGGAAATATGTTACTCCGTGCGTCACGATATCCTGGAATAGTGTACAACATTGCTTAACAGATTAGTAATGTTAGTTGTAGAAATTCAAAGAGGCTTAGTGAGAATTCCTTATCATAAAGGCGTTTCAGTGTTTCACCCTAATTCCTAATAGTAAAGTCACGCTAATAAATATCGCTACATCTAGGGTTATTGTGCAGGCCCGTAGCCAGTCCAAAAATGTAGGGGGTGGGGAACTGAAGTTAGGGGGGCCCGATCCAACCATATTATAGTTCATTTGCAAGCCTACCGTGAAAATCTTAGGAGAGGCCCGGTCCCCCTAGACCCCCCTTGGATACGGACCTGTTATTATGTATAACTAATACCTTGAATAACTGAATAAATATGGCATGCAGTTTGGGGTGGTTGATGGAGACTCAAATAAATAAATAAATTTCTTACCAAAGTTAAACAATTAGAGCTTTTAGCTAAGCATGATTTTAACCTACAGTGTACAGCAGGCTAATAATTAGACCAACTACTAGTTCATTATTATATTAAGAAAGAAAAATAATCAGGAACAAAAAAAAAATAACCTCATACTACAGCGTGCCCCACAAAAAAGCAGGAAATTTGGATTTTCTGGAATAAGAGCGATTGTATGTGCAATAATGTGTGTTATGTGCAGTTGTATAGTTTTGTGCTGTTCCATTGTGTATATTACGTATGTAATCCACACATTGTTCATTGTTTCTTTTTAGGATGGCTCAACTAACGAATTTCCAGCGCAAGGTGGTAGTCCTTTACAAGCAAGCGCATCCGACGTGGGAACTGAAGAAATGCAGGGACATTTTGCCACAGTTCTTCAGTGCAATAAGTGAAAATCAGTTTTTCGATGTTGTGTCAGTACTAAAAGGGGAAGGGTCACCTGCTGCAAAAGTGCGTAAGCGAGGATTTGGCATGACTTGTCAAATCGCGACGCCAACAAAACGGAAAGCGTTGGAGCTTGCTGTGACACCAGAAAAACAAAACAGAAGACAGAAGTTGGTTACGTCTACGCCGCTGTGTGGAAGCCAAAGGGAATCATTTTGAGCACTTGCATTGATTATAAACATTCAAGTGACAGTGTCAGTAAACAGTGGTGCCAACCCCCCTTATGTCCATGACGCACCCCCCCCAATTGTCTACCCGTAGGTGTTCTTCCATGAAAAAAATCTTTTCGATTAATTTTTACAGTCCCTCAAACATATTTATACAGACTTTTTAACCCCCCCCCCAAATATTTCAATGACGCACTTTGCGTCATAGCCCCACTTGTGGGCACCCCTGCAGTAAAATATAAATGAAAATATGTGTTCACCTCATATTACAAAATCTACAATAAATTTCCTGCTTTTTTGTGGGGCACCCTATATATATATAGGCCTATATACATATATATAGTGTAACAGCTCGTTGTTTACACCACTTGGGAGGTGATTCTAGACATAAAAACAAAGAAACAGTACGCAGAGTATCCAAAGGTGCAGCAATCGGTTGTGTAGCCCTATGTACAATGAGGGCGCAAGGAATTTCAAGCAATTTTCTAACGGATACATGGACCAAAATAGGCGAAATGTAACGCCTTGCTGCAGTGCATACGACATGCTTTGATGGATGTTGATAGCATAAGACGATTCAAGATGGCGGACGAAATATGTTGTGCGGGGTTGCATATTAACACGCAAGAACTACACGCGCACAGCAAAACATCGAGTGGCAGCTTTACATACCAAATCAGGAAGCATCAACGTACACAGGCGTATCAATGTGCGTAATGATCTCAGGAAGTGGACACACATATTTCAAATACTGAAACGCAGTGAAAACTAAACAGTTCATTATAGACGGCAGTGGCGGATCCAGGGGGGGGGACAATCGCCCCCTTCCCAGAAGAGGAAACTTTCTTATTTTATATATATAAATAAAACCAATCCCAGAGTTTGGACCTCTTAAAAGTAGCAGTATTCCCCCTGCCCCCCAGAAGTCCGTCCTGGATCCACCCCTGATAGACGGTGTTGAAACTGTCCATCATTCATCTCCACACACAAATGATACCGACGAAGCAGGCTTTGTGTCGTGCGATCAAACTAGCCTGGTGTGTCGGAAACGAGCGCTCCAGCTGCGACAACTTTTGCAATGAGATCTTGGCTGTTGAGACAGGGGTTTCGTTCACAAGTTGTTTCATCTCTCCCCATAGAAAGAAATCAAGCGGTGTAATGTCAGGCGAGCGAGGTGGAATAACACAGGTCCACTCCTGCTAATCCAATTTTTATTGAGGAAGACCCTGATATGATGGTCAAAATGCGTAGGGGCAGGCCCATATCCACGGGGGGGCTAGGGTGGGCCGGCCCCCTTAAATTTTTACTGGCTCCCCTAAGAGTTTCACGGTAGGCTTGCAAATGAACTATAATATGGTTGGGTCGGGCTCCCCCTACATTTTTGGGCTGGCTACCGGCCTGCGTAGGGGCACAGTCGTGTTGGAACCACATTCCCCGCCTAAGTGCCAAGAGCACGTGTTCTAAAATTTCCGGTAAGACCTCACGAAGAAATGCGAGGTACGTGTCAGCACGAAGGCGGTTACACAACACATAAGTCCCAATTAGGTGGTAGTTTAAAATGTCGCAACACACATTGACTGCAAATCTGTGCTGATGGTCGTGCAGCAAAGTGGCATATGGATTTTCCACATCCTGCACATGACTGTTGTGACTGTTGAACACACCCTTCTTGGTAAATATTGCTTCGTGAGTCCATAAAATCACAGTTGGAAAGTTCGGAGTGGCGATAGTTTGACGTAAGTACCACTGGCAAAAGTCCACACGGCGGGGAAAGTCTTCTGGCAATAACCTCATGTATTTTCTTCAATTTGAATGGGTGATAGCTTCATCGACGAGGACACGCTACACATTCATATGACTGGCGTGTAGTGTCTGGACTATACCGCGTATGCTGAATTGAGGGCGGGTCTGAATTGCCGCAACAACGAATTCTTCCAATATCCATTTGGAGTCTCAGAGATGCTGTTTCTCGAAGACGAAGATCGACCGCTGCAAAGGACGTGCCACGGTACTCGTCGATCAAGGAACCTTTTACTACACAACCACTTCTCCTCTCGACCATTACCCTTGCCTCCCCATGCATAAGATGTATATCAGCCAGCTTTGATAGTGAGAAATGTGCCATCCTGACCACAACGTGATATCACATACAAACAACTACCTCAGTTAACACCAGAGCACTGTCTTCCCGTTCTGTATTCTTTCAAATCGCACATTCCACAATTACCCATTTTCACTCAGGAACGTAATTTGATATAACTTGCAATCTACCGTATAAACACTTCCTGCAAGTCGAAGCATTGCAAGCGTCACACAAAACTAGCTTGTTAGGACCTCTAGCGGATTGCCCACATACCTTCTGTACCTGTGGTGTACTTGATACAAATGCAAAAAAAAAAAAAAAAAAAAAAAAAAAAAAAAAAAAAAAAACATTGCTCTTTGTTTCTTCTTGTTTGGTGCTCGTCTACAAAAGATTTTTATGAATGTGGATTGGTAGCATTCCATCGTCTCCACCTTCCTCGAAGTGTAATATAACTCGTGTATTGAAAATGATGGTGTTCCTACGTCTTATAACTGATGAAGTTAGCTGACATCATGCATATGTTCCTTTTTCACCCACATACTGGCTATGAAAGGTGACGGTAGGCCGTTCTCATCTATTTTAACGCTCTCTACGATATTCCAACAACTTTGACGATGCCGAGGTAGGAGGACAGGGCTGCAGGAAAGATGTCGTCTTGGCACTGCCTAGTGTGACTGACAAGAAACACTGCAAAACCCGGTCAGGGAGGCTGCCGCAAAATATCGAACGCCGGCGTACCGTCTGGGGAAATGTTTTTACCCAACTGATAATATTCTTGCTGTGCCATCACTGCGAATGTGGTTAATTACATGCTGCATGTACAGTACTTCTTTCTGCATGCGGGTATGCAACCCCGAACATCATGTTTCGCCTGTCATCTTGAATCGGCTCACCTTATCATCCATCAAAGCATGTCGTATGCACTGCAGTAAGGTGTTACATTTCGCCCATTTTGGTCCATGTATCCGTCAGAAAGTTGTTGGGAATCCCTTCACCCTCTGTGCACACAACCGATTACTGCATCTTTGGATTCTCTGCGTACTGTTTCTTCGTGTGTCACCTGTCGCCGCAGTTCTATGACTTGCCGTTTTGCTGCAATTCCAGGTGGACGTTCATTTCTTCACACTTTTGGATGCCCGTAACTCGGGATAGATGCGATATTCGACTTTGTGTTACATAGACACTTTTCATGTCTAGAATCACCTCCCAAGTATTGTAAACAACGAGCTATTACATCCTGCATAAAGAAAGGAATTTGTAAAACTAATTTTGTTTCGATAATCCTGGGTGAAATTACCGACGTCAGTAATTTTTCTCAAATCTCTTCTGTATTTCATTGCGCAGCGTCAGATGGCATAGTTGAGGAAAGATTTATGAGTTTCGTTAATGTTTCTAAAAATCACCAGATGAAGCCCTTCATAACATTGTCGGATAGTTGATCGGTACAACTGTGCTCAAAAGTGAGTGGCACAAATTATGGTGGTGCGGCAATTTCTTCGAGTCATTTAAATTGACTTCAGGCGAAAGTTAGAACATCTTGGCCTATGGTTTCTCTCACAAATTAATGTTCGCTCGCAAATCGTTTTTAAATAGATTGTCAGTACTTTTTTCCAAGTAATAGATAACGAAGAGTCACATACTGGACACTGAAATTAGGAGGAGGCTGCCCAAAGTGTCTGCTACGCCTAGAACTATAATTCTCGTTTAGTTACTACTGTATCAGAATATCGCGATGACCTTATTTCATTATTTGAAAATAAAAATGGCAGATCTAGATGAAAAATGGAATTATGAAACATTAATTACTGCTTATGGGATTTTAGTTTCACTAAAAGACTTCGGATTCAATTTTATATTGAAGATATTTTCAAGCATATTTTTTTCTGACTGATGTGATGTTTTCCACCTTGCGAAAGAAGGACATTGGTTATTGCATTAGTAAAATAAAAGAACTGAAAACTGAACTTAAAGAAAAACGTAAATAATTTGAAGAATATTGGAACAAGACAGTACAAGAAGCAAAATACTTTTGTGACCCAGAGAGAAAGAGGTTAAAATTACATGATGTTCTTGATAAGATGTCCCATAAACATCTTTTGTAAAATTATTGATACAGCCGTTCAAAAGGTTATCAATAGATTAGATCCTCTACGGTTCACAGTACTCATCAATTCAACTGATTGAGATGAAACCAAAAGAAGGATCTCTCATATAGTTCTGGAATCCCGTAAACAGTCCTATCCTAATATGTTTGACTTTCCTCCTCGACTACAGCTAATGATGACACAAGTTTCTGGTGATTTACGGTAATGTAAGTGAATTACTTCCTAACCGAATCATCTGCAGGAATCATACGGAAAGGTAGTGTTTCCAATGCCGGATCTATAAACCGCAAGACCCGGCGGTGCGTGGGGGCCCGTACCCTAAGGGGCCCAAGGGCTTTCAATGGTCCTTGCCTAGTGATGGGTAAATTCCCGGGAAGATATTTTTCGGGAATATTCCCTGGGAAAGTTCCCGGGAAGATTTCCAAAAATGAGAATATTCCGGGAATTTATGTACTCCCATGCGCAAAAAAAAATGCGCGTATACTGTAACTCAAGATTTTTCGCATTTATTCCATTTTCCTTACGTTTATGGGTAAAATTCAGTTATTAGTATGTGGAGATAATAGAAAGCAATTCATCTAAGGAGATATTTCCAAAAAATATAATAAAATAATAAAAATATAAGCAAAAAACAAAATTATGCTCGGTTTTGTGTATACTGGCAACGATGATTTCTAGGGATTTTTTCAGTAGCAGATCACAATTGCGGAGGGAATTCAGTAGGGGAATCGAGAAATTGGATCAAGAAACTGGATAGTGGACTAAAATGTTGCATTTATTGGTTAAAACCTAGTGTGTAGATTGCCTGCCAAATATAAATTAGCTTCTGTAACTAAGATGTCGTACGAAAATATAGAATTAAACAGAAAAACTCTTATCTTAAGGTTCGAAGCGATACACACCATGGTTATGAAGATTATTTCTTTAAAAAAGAGCAAACACAACGTAGCCTCTGTGGTTAGGTGGATAGACTGGCGGAGTTGTAGTTATTTTATTATTTTGACACCACATCGAATCCCATCCCATCCCATCCCATTTTTTTTTATTTTTTTTTTTACAAAACATTATAGGAAGTGTATAATTTTGATGTTAATAAGAACCGAAACAATATAATAAGGAAATAATTTATTGGTAGTATCCCTTAATCGACGTATTTATTCAGTATTAGAATACGTGTACTATTGGAAACAGTTATTGTTTTCAGTTTATAGTCTTGCATGTTACTTCCCGTTCTTGAACAGCAGACAACTCACTTCGGGTTTGTGTGTCAGGAAGAACATATGCGACCTTGACAGTCTGTTCAGTCTTACACCTTGTTACATCGACCTGATGTTAAATGATCGTTTATGTGTGTGTGTGTGTGTGTGTGTGTGTGTGTGCGCGCTTGTTTTTTGCTTTTTAGAGTATTGACTTTCCCTCTCTTTTTTTTTCATATCCACAAGTGCAAGAATGCTTTCGTTGAACGTAACTAAATTATACAGATCTATGTATACGGAACACGAATATTTCCAAATATAGAACGAATATGAACGATAATCATACCATATTTCTACATTATATAGTAGCGTGAAAAACTGATATTAAAATGATATAACAAGCAGGCATAAGCTTTTTTTTCTAGCATGGCAACACATTAAACGTAACTCATTAAATTTTGGGAATTACAAATTATCACCTTACGTGTCGTTGTATTCCTATTCTTTTTCACGTTCAAGCGACTAAAGAAGAAATTGTAGTAATAGTGATAAAAATCGAATTCGAGATTTCAATGAATTCAAGTTTCACGCCCCCACATATCGAAAAAGTGATTTTGATGTCTGTCCATCTGTTCGTTTGTTGGTTCGTCACGCTTTTACATGCATTCAAATAGAGGCCATACTGTTCGACGTATCTGGACCTAAGTCTAGACATGAAGTTTTTATAACACTTTATCGTTTCGAATTCTATATTCTCCGACACATAAAAATAAGGGTAGTTTACTGGAGGATGAAAATTTAAAATAATTAAATTGTTTCAAAAATAGCTGTAAAGATTTTGCTTATTTTTTTATACAAATATAGTTTGAATCATTGCTCTGAAAAAATACGTAAGGTGTAATTTACTGTATGGGATGCGTTTTTTCGAACAATTTTCTCAATCACATTTTATAAATAAATGTATCATTAATAACCTAACAATATGACACAATTAGTTCGTCCTGTAAACATTCAGAAGGGTAGTTTAGCCTACTCTTCGACGATTTTCCCATTAGCGCCTGACCCAATTTTGTTCATATTTCATAAATAAATGTCACATAAATAACCTAACGATACGGCATAATTCTATCATCCTAAAAAGCTAGAAGTGGTATAATACTTTTCGGAGTAAGATTTACCCTACGATTTTGTGGAGAACGACTCAGGCAATTTTGATCGTATTTCATAAATAGCATAACTCATTTGTCCTGAAAAGATACACACGGGATATTTTATTCTTGGGGATGACTTTTTTTGACGATTTCTCAGAAAGTACTCAGACGCTTTTGCTCATAGTTCACATACAATTATCTTCTTAATAATTCTAATATATGGCATAAGTTATTTCTAACAGAAATATGACCAATGGGTACTTTATTTTTGGACATAAGTTGCTTCGAACAAAGGTTTCCAAAAACACATTATTTTATTCGCATTTCCCAAATAAATGTTTCAGTAATAGCTGCAGCCTAACACGAGTCAGTTTAAGAAATTCGAGCGAGAAAATTCAGTGCGTTTCATCCGTACCCATTCTTAAATATATTTTTAAATGTTACACCTAATCACAATTTTCCTAACAAAATCGAAACTTCTATTTAAATGTGCCTTGTTGTTGCCAAATGGTTCAAGTCCATTGGTTCTGGATTTGATTCCCGGTGAGAGCTAGTGTATTTTTATCCAACGTTAAGGTATAGGTAATAAGTAGGTGCAAAGAGAAAAGTGTTGAAACAAGCCTAACCAACCTAATAAATAAAACAAAGAAATAATACAATATTACGAAATTATAGAAGAAACGTTGTTAATACAGTAAAACCTGTCTTCAACGGACCCTTTATTAAACGGAAAACTGTCTTAAACGGAAATATTTCACGGTCCCATGAATTTTGGAGAACCAAACGTGTAAAAAGTCCCTTCATTAAGCGGAAACTGTGTTACGCGGACAACGAAAAGAAAAATAAACATTTAACGGAAAATTCTGAGTTCCGGACTACAGCGTTTAGAAGATGTTTAGACATTTTGTGAGACTGTTGGCGATAAAATGTTAGTTCTTTTGTTAAATATTTCTGGACGGTGTTTACCTTCCCCAACCACTACTCATATTCACCCCCACAAATTGTCCTTAATCCCCGCAACTTAATCAAAAATCATACGGAATGTCGGAAAGAAGAAAACGAGATAGAGGAAGAAGAGGAATACGATACCGAGTTCGAAGAAGAGTGTAGAATAAATACATATCAAGTTGCTCTCAGAAGTTTAAAGGAACTGAACAATTTGTCTTACGGAAGAATGATTCTGATTCACTTAGTTTAGTTTCTCAGGCTAAAGTGTATGCGGAAAGTCAAGCAGCCAAGCAGCAATGTACACAGAAAACCCTGCTTAGCTATTAGAAAAATAAAGAAAACGTGTGCATAGTATATTTTGTATTCATTTTAATTTTTTTGTGTATTTATTAGTAGAAGAAAGAAGTACTGTAATCGAACAATGTACGTACAGCAATATATTTTCTCAGTATGCCCCTTTATAAGCAAGTATTTAAAAAAAAGAAGAAGAAGAAGGAAAGGTCTACCTCCACTAAGCGGAAACCTGACTTTAACGGACATTTTTGCAAGTCCCGCTCGATTCCGCTAAAGACAGGTTTCACTGTATTAGATATTTGCGTGTGAGATTGTCCAACCGATGACTGTCAACTCCAAAGGCAAGAAAGCGAAACATCCAATACCAGGTTAATCAGTGGTCTCTAGGTAAACCTATCCTACTAGGAAGTGATTGAGATACCAAAAAATGTTGTAATCGCTGGGAGACATGTTAAGAGAATACATTGGGTGAGAGACTTTAATTCATGAATAGTCTGCACCTTCGTTGGTGTATTGAAGTGCGTAGGTGGTGTGTGTTTAGCACATCGGGTTCCTTTGTTGTTAGTCCCAGCTTTCTAGACCGGATGCAGTTATTCCCGGTAGAAAATACAAAAAAAAAAAAAACATATACATTTCTATTACTATTAAAGTAAATAATTACACTAATTCCCTCAATGTGATACTTGTTTGTTTAATTGTATACAGAGAGCTGATCCGTGGAAAAATCGTTCATAATAATAAATAAAATAAACTCGACAAATATTCTTGTAAATAATAGGTAAAAGTTTGCGTCACACGCTTCATTTTGCTGGGCACGCCAGTGTGCCATGTTATCCGGTTGTGGCACACTGGAATATAGGGTATGGCTTTCTAATTTTTCCCAACTATTTTAACTGCTTCAATTGAAATGAATTTATAATAATAAGAGAGTGAATTTAGTCTTCTTACCCTTCGATTTAGAAATAAGGGTGTTATTTCTGGACCTAGTGCATTGGCACAATTCCACGAATCAAAAAGAATGTGTTTACTTATCATATAAGTGTAAAAGGACTTAATCCCTGTTGCTTTCAATATAAAAAGAAAGTCTCCAACTGTAAAATGATATGCTACATAAAATGCTCTATGCAACATAATGTAGTATAGAGTCATCATTCCAGGTTGTCTAAAGAACACTTTCGTTTTAGCAAGAAAGGAAGAAAATAGAAAATACTGAGTTTTAACCTAGTAGAAAGTTTGCAGATTTAAGGGAAAATGCACAGAGTTTTGGATATAAAATGTAGTTCAGATTAATGGAGTAAGACACCGTAAACATTTTATTGTTTGAAATATACTGGGAGTGACCAAGCCATTACATATGGAAATATCGAAAGAGATACGTTAATGGTGTTAGTTGCAAACTTTTTTAGAAATGAAAAAAAAAATAAGGAAATCTCTAAAACTCTGATATCACAGATCCAAATTGACTGACTGTTAAGTAAAACTGCTAAATCTGAGTAAAGCAAAAAAAAAAAAAAAAAAAAAAAAGTATTAATGACCTGTGTTAGTTTCAGACATATAATTCTCATATCAAAACTACGATAGAAGTAAATTATGAATAAAGTTGAATTCACAGTTCTGGAATACCAACAAATGATTTTGCTAGATGTAACTTTTCAGAAAACTTTTTTATAATGCTTTAGATTTTTTTGTTTATTAGCTTCCCCATGCCGTAAACGTCGCCAACTCCTAGTGGCTCACTTGCCGATAAATGGCGATCGTCGATATAGCGACGCGTCGAAGGATTGCCGCTAGCGTGCCACTAGTGGCAGGGATTCGTCGAGTCGAAGCAGATATCTAGAATCGGGGGTATTGAAGTTACCACAACGTAAGAACGAGGACTTCATTTTGGTCCGCGCTCGTTTGATTTGTCACGGAGAATCGTAAAGGGACCAACATGAACTATCGCCAGTCATGTGCATGCGGTTATTATTATATATTATTTTTCCCTGACGAATTCTTATTATAAGGACAATATTTGAGCTCCGGGGGTCAAGAGTAACTCCTGCCTTTACATCATGAAGTGAAAAATCTTGAGGTGGGTGCGTATAATTGTATGAATTTAGTTGGCAACTGTCGCCGATCACTAGCAAGTGAATATGGGAGAACTATGAAAAAAGTAAATAGACGCTTGCCAGTTTGTTATAAAATTACATGACGAGTGCATTTGATTTGATTCCGAACAGTTGTCTTCAAATATACACGGTTAAAGAAGCACTCTGATTAGAAATATTAAAAAGACTTCAACGATTTATCACTCTACAAGCTGTGTCTTCATAATCGCCTCCGTGACGAATTCGGAAGAACACGCAATTAGTAACCCTAAGGTTGATGGTTCACGCCCAGCTCAGCGCACTTTCGTTTTATTTTTTTAAAAATGTTTTTAGACTCATCTTGATGTAAAGAAATTACGCATATAGGTGATTTAACGTATTTTAGGGGAATAATTTTGTGGTTCGTTGGTGTTCCGTCGCTTCTCTGCCGGTGGTGGTATAATTTTCAAAACGGAAGTGGGACCAATTTTTGGCTACGGGACCGCCAATTTTTGGGGACATGTCACTAGTTGCCTATCGGTGGTCCACCGACGCTTACGGCATGGGATTGTCCCCTCACGAGTGAGGCAGATTGTAATCGATCAAGAGTGTTTTGGAAAAATGGGAAACATCTTCCGACTTCGACGTCTGAATAATCCGTTTAGGATCAAGTCGAATCAAGGCTGCGCCACGGGAAGGTAGAACAAGTGAGGCAATCGTTCCAAGCACTACGCTCGACAGCTTCCGTCTCATTCACGATTTAGACTCTTCAGGAAAAGTAACAAGTTTATTACTTGTAATTTATTCTTTGAGTCAAAATATTTTGCAATAAACCATCGTTTTGTAAGATATTTTTACGATTGCATACTATTAATTTCGAAAATTGTACTCATAATATAATTTCCCATCATGGATTTGAAAAAATCAAAGTTGGAACAAAGAAAGATCTCCGATCCACATGTCTCTTCATGTTTGATATGGAAGTCTCATCTTCATTATTGACCCTTAATTTATTTTAGTCCTAGACGAATCGACGCGATGGCTCTAAGTGAAAACATTCATTTAGATGGTTAAGTAATCAGGAAATTCCTGCTGTTATTTCACGAAACACAACAGATCTTGAGGGAAAAAAAAAAAAACAATTTTGCTTACCAGGGGGAGGGAGTAAATCATCTGCTTACGTTTGCTTAACTAGGAAGAAGGCAAGGGCGCCGATCCTGGGGGGCCGGGCCCGCTCAAAGCTCATGTAGGCCTCCTTTGTATTTATGAATATGCAATATTTGGCATTATTTGAGTGTAATTTGTCTTAAAATCCTCATATATATATCTTCTGCATTTGAATGCCCTCCCCCCCAATTTAAAGAGAAATTGGCGTCCTTGGAAGATCTAGTGAAATGAATAAAAATGTGATAACGTAATACTTGAACAACTCTATCTAATGGAGGAAAGTAAATTAGTATTTAACACTTCTTTCAGTTTTAAGCATTTCAAAGATTCTCGTAATTTAGTAGCGTCCCGGATTTGCATTTTTGAAGTACGGGAACTTTATCTATACCTTAACGTGGGAATCGGTTTCGGACCATGCACTTAAGCCGCTTTGCCATAAGAGGCACAAGGAGTTTTTCTTTCGATTTCCTCAGGAATATTGCGAATGGTATAACTTTTAAAACTATGTTTAAAAAAGAATACACATCGACATAATAAGATGATAATCTGATACCTAGGAAATATATTGAATTGTTTTTAATTTGTTCTCACGCTTCCAAATCAGTACTTATGCTTTTTTTTTTATTCCAGCCTTTTAATATAAGCATTTCAGACTATTGTCTGTTCTAGGACGATACAATTCTAGTTCATGTATATGCTAGCTTTGGAAATACAGTAGAGTTTCGCTTATCCGACATAAACAGGCAGGCAGAACGCTGGATAATATGGATGTGTTAAGAAAAGACCTATTGAAAGTAAAACTTATGATATAATTTTACATATTACGCATCTAATAATAATGTTTTATAACAAATAACTGCACTGCACTGAATCAGAGACGCATCCAGCTTGAGGGCCTGAGAGCTGTCTCTCTCCGAAACTCAAGCACTTTTTAATAAACTTGCCTTTACCTTTTTGAGGTTCTTTTATATCAGTTTACTAGTAGTCAGTGTCCAAACTTTGGGCAATGTGCTGTTGTCTTGTTATAATTCTAAGAACATACCATAATGCCATTATACTAGGTGCAGTGGCGTATTTAGGGGGTGGCTTCCGGGCTTAAGCCCCCCACGAAATCTTACTTAGTATAGTAAAGTAAATGAAATATCTTGCAGAATTTTCACATTTCCAGGCAAAGCCCCCCCCCCCCGAAAGTTAGCAAAGCCCCTCCCGAAACAAAATCGTAAATACGCCACTGACCAGGTGGAATTAAAGAACAGTTTTAAATAGGATTAACATCTCGTTTCCGTTCTGTTTTTAACTTTAATATATTAGAACGATACACTCCATGTCTTCTTGCTATTTTTGTTATGTGATATACGTAGCAGACAGTTTTCTTTAGTTACATTTCTCTCGAAAATATGTTTCATTTTGTTTGTGCTATAATGCAGTTTCCAAAATAAACCGGTTTATAAATGAAAAGTAGGAAAAAGTTTAAGAGAGGTACAGAACTGTTGCATTATTATCATTATTATTATTATTATTATTATTATTATTATTATTGATATTTAAAAACATTAGAATTACGTGCTTACGAGGATTCGTGTTGGGCCCCCTCCGAATAGAAAACCTGGATACGTGTCTACACTGAATAATAGACGTATGAGTCAAGGTGTAGACGGGCGCGCTAGGCGATAGACTCCACAGCATGAAAAATAGATTAAGACCACAACTTGCAGATCTTCTTGCCGATTGGTGCTATTTGCAATGATATATCGGATCATATGGTATATGGAACAAAGGATGGTCGGATAAGCGAGACCATGGTGTATTGGTGTTTCACGCACCTAAATCTGTAAAATGTTTGTATAAACAATTATCTTTCACTCCCTAGCTAAATTTGTGGGTATGATCACACACCTTGACTCATAAAGTATAGTCTTATAAAGAAAAACATATTTTTTTTAGCTAAAACCTAAAGAAATGCCAACTTCAATTTTTTTTTTTTTTTTTTTTTTTAATAATGGCAAACTAGTCCACTTCATCACGATAAATCACGTTTGGTGCTAAGATGTCTTTTTCTGTCCGTATATATCCTTCACACTTCGTTGGAGACAAAATTGTTTTTTCCCCAAGAAAACAGGATGAGAGAAACTATACAACAGCATGAACAGAAAGCAATAGCTATTAACAATAGTTCTCTAATCCTGGATAAATACGTCATTACAGCAAAATATCAGTAAGTTGTCCTTATTATATTGCTTCGATTCTTATTAACATGAAAATTATAATGTTTTGTAAAAAAAGAAAAAAAGAAAAGAAATAAAAGAAAAAGAAATGGGTTGGGATGGGATGGGATTCGATGTGGTGTTAAAATTATAAAATAACTACGACTCCGCCACTCTACCCACCTAACCACGGAGGCTACATGGTGTTCGCTCTTTTTTTTTAAAGAAATAATCTTCATAACCATGGTCCGTATCGCTTCGAACCTTAAGATAAGAGTTTTTCTGTTTAATTCTATATTTTCGTACGACATCTTAGTTACAGAAGCTAATTTATATTTGGCAGGCAATCTACACACTAGGTTTTAACCAATAAATGCAACATTTTAGTCCACTATCCAGTTTCTTGATCCAATTTCTCGATTCCCCTACTGAATTCCCTCCGCAATTGTGATCTGCTACTGAAAAAATCCCTAGAAATCATCGTTGCCAGTATACACAAAACCGAGCATAATTTTGTTTTTTGCTTATATTTTTATTATTTTATTATATTTTTTGGAAATATCTCCTTAGATGAATTGCTTTCTATTATCTCCACATACTAATAACTGAATTTTACCTATAAACGTAAGGAAAATGGAATAAATGCGAAAAATCTTGAGTTACAGTATACGCGCAATTTTTTTTGCGCATGGGAGTACAAACACAAAGAAAAGTGAATTCTATTACTATATTACGATTTCAAAGGTAAATTCGTTTCTTATCACCGTATTTGTTACTGTTATGTCCAGAGAGGATTCTTCAAAATGTATATTGTGAACGGTATTATGTTGTTTTATTAATATTTTATTATATTTAGAGAGTACGCATAAATGTATATTTACTTACAATATGTTGTGTGCAAGTAAAATGTAAAAAAAAAAAAAAAAAAAAAAAAGGATAGTAAGTCCACATACTTTTACATCACTAAACAGTTTAAATTAAATGTAAGTGGACTTTCCAAACTTGACTCTACTATTGATATTATAAACATATTAAATTTTTAAACGTTATAAACAAATTAGGTTGGATAACTGTCAGAAGACACATATCTCACCATGTCTTAGGAGACACATTTGCACATACATATTTATGTTCACAATATTTGCAAGATACTGACCTAGTTTTATAATTTAGCACGTAACATTGCCCCACACGACCTTTCTTCCTACCTGTTTCTCGAAATTTCATGCGTTAATTCACATGAAAGAGAAGTCCGAGTACATCTTCAGAAATTCGATTCAGAGACAAGAGACATACCGACGTCTATTACTAACGGTGGTTCGTGGTGTATGGATAGTACTTCATCTCTATTTCTACATAATTGTTGTTGATGTTGTTGAGTTTAACGTCCCGTTCAGCAGCGAGGCTATATGAGACGTGGACCTACTGATTAACGTGGAATCCGAACCACATGAGCTCCCGCCGGGAATCGAACCCGAGACTCCCAGGCCAAAGGCGCGTACGCTAACCGCTTAGCCAAGGAAGAGCTCTATATTTCTACATAATGTCTACATTACTTTACAAACTGGCTCCTTCTCATCATTTGTAAATTAGTACTTTGCTACATTTTAGTGCAAATTGAAATGGAATTTAAAATATTATATTATTAGTTATATAAAGTACTGTCAAAGAATTTTATATTTTTAATCTCCAAATTGTTTAAAACCTAGAAGTAAATAATAATAAATGAAAATAAAGTAATTAGACGCATTGTTCTTATAAATTGGAAGATAAAGTAAAGAAATGGAAATAAATTCCTTCCTGGGAATTTATATGCCAGGGAAAAACCCGGGAATATTCCCATTTTTTTATTTTCCTTCCCACCAGGAATATTGCCACTGCCCATCACTATCCTTGCCTGTAAATACTAATCTTTAAAACATTTGAAAAAGAATTATATTTTCACAATAGTTTAATTACTTGAAGCAATAATGAGCTACCAGGACTGACAACGACGTACGAGATGTCTCTTACTTTCACTAATCAGACTACCCAAAGGCCAGATTAAGTATCTCAGCCATAATATTCAAAATCAAATCATCCTTGCCTGTCTCCAAACTTAGAAGCTAATTTGTTGAAGGAAATTAAAGAGTGTCATTTTTCTCATTAATCATTGATACGACTCAAGATTTATCAAAGAAAGATCAAACAAGTTTCATTTTTCGTTATGTAAATTTTACAGAAGTAAACGATAGTTTAGAAAACGAAGTTTCTAGACAGGTCAAGACTGGAGAAATGTTTTTAGATTTTCTACGTGTAAGAAATCCAACTGCATCCAGGCTTGCAACTCTAGTGTTAAGTCATTTGGAGAAATTGGGATTGTCTGTGAAAAAATGTAGAGGGCAGGGATATGATGGCGCTATTGTGCTTACTCAGGTATTCACTACGCGGTACCTTGTCATGTCGTCAAAGGTGTAAAAGAAGTTGTCAGTTACTTGACAATGCTTCAGAAGTTGTATATATTTTTTGGCCAAAGCCGGATATTTTGTCATCATCGACAGGAGAACCGGATGTCACTTTGGAAAAGCTTAATCCAATCAGAAGGGCCTTACGGTATCAGTTCATTGTAGCTATGAGGTTGAGGTACGCTGATGTAATAAAAACTCTCCGAAAACTTTCACTGAGAAGTAAGAAGGCTAACAAGGTATCAGAAGCAGAGCGATTGGCGAAAGTCATGTATTCCTTCGATTTTGTGTTTCTGACTGTGGTGCTGTCAAAAATATTTTCATAACTGAACATTGCATCGCAACTTCTCCACACTAAACAAATTGACCTGAAAAACCTTTACGCATTCTTGAAGACAGCCAAGAGAAATTGAAGAAAATGAAAGAAGAATACCATCAAATAAAATAAGAGGGGACAGCTGTTGCTGCGAAGTGGAAAGTCAATCCTGTATTCTTAGAAAAAAAAAAAAAGGAAACCCAAAGTGAAGAAACACTTCGATGAACGGGTGAAAGATCATCAGTTTTTGGACACAGAGGCTTGCTTCAGGGTTAATGTTTACAATAGATTCCTAGATATCGCGTACAATGAAATAGAGAACCGTTTTACATGGTGTAGTTACACACAACTCTTGATGAATTTTCAATCATATTCTCGAAAGTAGTTGTGAAACTTTCAGACAAAGAAATTTTAGTTAAGGCTGAAAAACTACAAAAGAACCAGCAAGACATTGTCCGGTCGTTACAATTGGAATTACTTTCCCTTCGTACCGGACTTAAAAACCATATTTCAAAGATTAACACTGTTCTTGGATTGGTGGTATTACTATACGTCGAGATTAATACTATTACCCCAAAAGTTTTGACTACTCTTGCTTGCTCTTGCTGAAAGGTCATTCTCAGTCTTAGACAGGATCAAGACCTATTTAAGGTGTTTAATGTTACAGGGGAGAATGAGCAACTTCGGAATATTGGCAAACAACTATGAGAGGCTTCGACCATTGAAAAGAGAGATCTTATACGGGAATTTGCGGAGATGAAGTCGAGGAGGAAGGATTACTTGTAAAACGTAAGTATTTGAATCTCTATTCCATAGCAAATAGAACACTAGGAATATTTCATTAAAATGTACTATTAAAAAAGTATTGAATATAGAGGGGGCCCTTTCAAGTAGTCTTTGCGGGGAGGCCTGAAATTTCTAGATCCGATACTCCTCATTTCAAAGATTGAGTCTCAGTTTCACGCAACTTTTTTTTTAACGTATTATTATTTTCATATCAGTAGTGGTAATAATAATAGTGTACTAGTAGTAGTAGTAGAAACTGGTTGGGACATTGCCTAAGAAGAAATGGTATCATGAGGGACGTCATAGATTGTATGGTGGCGGGAAAGAGAGGCAAAGGGCGAAGGACACTACTTTTAATGGATGATGTATAAACAGAAAGATCATACGTGAAGACGAAGAGGTTAGCGGAGGACCGTGGAGCATGGAAGCTTCTCAGCTGCTGCAAGTGACCTGCCAGTAAGGGCAGAATACCTATGATGATGAGTAGTAGAGTAATATTAGTTGTGTAACAGCACTTAGACAGTGACCTAGGTATTATTTGTAGTAATGGTTTTCATTCAAATGATCAAGGTTTTTACAGTTTACAGGAAATAGACTAACGAACTTCATAGGATTGCTTACCCAAAGTGAAATTTCACCACACGCCGCTGGATAAATATATATCTTTCTTAACAATTACTTATCGTCTTCTTGGATGCAGAATATCACTGGTTCAATACTATATAAATAAGCGTAGTGTCTCATAGTACCAAATTCCCCTTGCCCCTAACAAAAAATTCTGAGTGTGCACTTGTGTGTACTCCATTTCGATCAACTCGGTAACGATGGCCATGATACCAATCTACCGCTGACATAACTCGAAATTTTATCGTAGCACGCAATTTTCCTTACACCACCTTAAAAAAAAAGTATTCGTAAAGATGGTAAATATACGGAAGTTAGACCTACCTTAAGACATTTTAAAATGGTGAAGGGAGTCTACAGATATTTGATTTTGAGAAGCACTGAGTTGAGTTGATTTTAACGTCCCGTTCAGCAGCGAGGCTATATGAGACGTGGACCTACTGATTAACGTGGAATCCGAACCATGTGAGCTCCAGCCGGGAATCGAATGCGGATCTCCTACGCCAAAGGCGCGTACGCTAACCGCTTAGCCAAGAAAGAGCTCATTGAGAAGCACTGAAACATCGCCTTAACTTAATCGAAGCCACATCTCTGTGTGTTTCATGTTATGCTCTCTGACTTAATTTGCATTTTTATCGTTCAATGTAAGGAATACAGTCTAAAACTTAAGGATCGAGTTTACCTCCGAGCTATCAATTAATTTTATGAATTTTTGCAAACACTTGCAGTTTTATTAGTGCACTTACCGACACAAAGCAAAATGTCAACAATCCATCCTTTTGGGTAGGGTTTACACAGTCCAGATGTTCTCATCTACACACACACACACACATACATACTCACACAAATTGCACTCCTCACTTTGCTACAATTTAATAGATAACCTTCAATCTCATTTGTTTTCTCGTTAGTCATTACAAATTATCTTATCAAATTGACGACAAAAGAGATAATTTTTTTATATGACCACATTTTTCGCATAAAAATAAAAGGATCTGTTACAGTCAATTTCATAATTATAGTACATAACACAAAATTATTTTGAATGTATAACTAAAACAAATTATAATTCAGGGGTATTAGAAGCAAAACCTGGTAAATCCATTTTTCAATCTTGTAAGGGAACGAACATAAAGTGACGCCCTTATGTTTCAGAATTGCTTTGTGTGTGTGTGTGGTTTAGTGGTAGATTTCACTCATCTGTATTAAGTAGTGACCACTAAAATAAATAAATAAATAAAACTGAAACATAAGAGCGTCACTTTTTCTTCGTTTCCTGACAAAATTGAAAAACAGATTCAGCCCCTGAATTATACGCTTTAGCAACCTGTCTTTTTTGTGTACGTGTGTGTGTTGAGTAATCAAACGGTTTCCATATTGATCTTCCATGGCTGTTGTTGTAATTCCCATATTTAATGAGGCATGTTTTTTGATGTTCGTCGAGCATCGGGACAAAATTCGAATACTGCTAGAAATAAAAATAAATGAAATCTAAATTAACGTCCCACAGGTATGCCCTATAGACTAAAAGAGACGGATAATTAATGATAATGAAAGAATTGGGGAATGAAAATATTGCAGAAAACGGGAGAATCTTATGAAAACCTACCAGCACAATGTTGTCCACCAGGCCATATGGTTTAGGAACGAACAAGGGAACCCTCGCATCAGAGATAAGCGCTCCACCACTGAGACACAACTATAAATATACCACATTGACTTGACACCTAGTCTCATGTTCCAAGCGCTGCTATCGGCTGTAGGAATTCCACTCTCTTTGGCGTAGACGGCTGCAAGGCTCTCTCGCTTAGCAACAGCTGAACTCTTATTGGCTCAACGTGTGGGTGTGAGCTTTGGTTCCCATTTTTGCCACGGCTCAAGACATTTTGGCAGCACTATAACAGATTTGCAATGAAACACTTTACAATCTCACTTTGAAATTCTTTCCACTAAATTGTAACTTTTAAATGAATCAACAGTGCTTTCTTTTGCACAAAGTTTGGTTATATAATACGTATTTGTAATTTCCCAATCTTCAAGTAAATTTACCAGTTGCCATTCTTTATCATTTCTAATTGGACGCCATCTCATTGTGCATTATGCAAACATTTTAGAATACGAAATGTGTGGGACGGGCTTATGAATGAGATATAAGTAAGTTAATACATTTGAATATCAACTGTTTGTAAGCGTGAAATTAAACAACGATGCCTTCAAGCCAGTGCTGTAGTCCTAAAATTTTCAGAGGGTATACGCTGATTTGAGATCATCTATCATTGTCATAAGAGACATTGAAGGCATTTTTTAATAAACAATGTAAATCGTGGTGATATGGTGAGGAAAATGGTGATATAGTCACTTTATCATTGGAGTCGTGGCCCGATTAAATAAATAAATAAATAAATATAAATGAAACAAAAATAGAAAGTATTATACGCTTTGAAGCTGAAGGTACACTCTAATGACTAAGGTTAAGCAGAGGGTATACGGCATGTACCGCAGTGTACCCTCGACTACAGCCCTGCTTCGAGCAAATATGTGTTTAATTCAGTGGTGTATCCTGAAAATTTATTCATGCCTACCGCAGCTTGTGTAGGATATTTTAAATATTTCATTTCTTACTATATTTCCTATTTCTGAACATCTCAACTGCATACTTACACAAGAACTGTATTCGCAATGTATATGTTAATTATAACTTAGTTTATATTAGGCCCGGTCATAGACAAAAGGCCGCTGTGGCTTAGTGGTGGAGCGCTCTCCTCTTGTGTGTGGGGTCCCTGGTTCGATCTTCTCCGCCAATTGGGCTTTGTGCTGAACCAACACTATGGGTGGGATTTTTTTTTTTTTTTTTTTTAGTTTCCTCTCACTTTCTTCATTCAATCATTTAGTTTATCCTAAACTTCATCGTCTCCTTTAGCCTTTGTGCATAATCGTTGGACATTAAACACAAATAAATAAATAAATAAAATAAATAAATAAATAAAATGGAATACTGTGTATTTACTGGTAGACACAAGAACTTGTATAACTTACCATAAACTGTGAAGTCTGTTTCCTCTTAATCTTTCCTGAATCACTTGTAATTATTTGAACACAAACTCCAATATCCTGGTCTTTTTTTTGTAACATTCGTAATAACACGATCATAAAATTCAAAGCGCACATCTTGTCTTAATTCACACAGCATTTGTCTTTCGATGGAAATCAAAGTTAAGGAGTTGAGTCTTTCCTGTCCTTCTCTAGATCGACAGTAAATCTTGACTCTTTTTAGGAAGGAGACGGAACGCTCTACCGAGGCTGTCGTGGATGGTATAGTCGTTATTAATGTCACTGATTTGTGTATTTCTGGTATAGCCCAAACTAAGTTTCTTTCATTCATTATCTTCAACAGTCCGTGGTAAGATTTGCCCTCAAAGATAGAATCATGGGATAAATAGAAGACAGTTAATTCATTCTTCAAGCTTACTGGATAAAAGAAATTAAAAAAAAAACCTTTTATTCTTCATTTAATGAATGTGAACCACAAACATCATCAAATCATTGCACTTTCATTGTTCCCAGTGTTGCTAACTGTGACATCAAAATTAGCGAAACTTCGCTAACTTTAAAAGGCTGCAGTTAATCCATGAAGCATTGGTCGAGAATGATATTTGGTGTGTTTAATATTCAGGTAAAGTTGAACCATCTGACAAAATTTCAGAATTTTAAAAAATGGTGTTTTCGAGAAAATGGCGCCCAAAAATGGTGATTTTTAAAAATTTTACAATTTCTCGAATTTTTTGCGACAAAACGGTTGACCACACAAGCAATACAAATTTTTTTTCGGAAAGCGGGTAACTAGGTCTTACCAACCGTGAAAACAGAATTTTAAAATTCGAACCGGAAGTGCTCGAAAAAAATTCGCAAACTTCGACTTTTCAGATAAATTGACGTTCATTTGTTAATTTATGTACAAAAAGATACGCATGCGTAAACCAACTATAATAAAATATAGTTTATTTATATCCCTATGTACATACCACAACAAGAATTATAACTCTACCTGTCTCCATAGCCGAATGGTGAGGCTCCGAAATTGACCATTTTCCATGTCTTCTACTATTCATAAATTGTACTCCCCGTCTTTGATGGCCCATTACTTGGCGGGAAAATTTTTTTCGACAAAACAAAAAAATATGGGTCTCTTAAAAACATGTCTAGTTGCTATAAAAAAAGTTTCAACAATATCTGAGATGGTGATGGTACAATTTTATATTTTTTTGCCTGAGTTGAAATGGAAGGCACCTGAAGTGGTTTTAATATCATAATTAGAAACACTGATATTAACGGTTATGATCCTTGCACAACACATACAAGCCAGGCAACTCAGGAGTTGGCCTTCAACGTTCCTTGATGGTTAGCTTTTCTGGGAAAGAAAACTGACTATAAGGTTTTATAAGAAAATTTTCAATGACACAATCACAATCTACAATACACACTTTTCTGCAAGACAAATAGGCCTACTTGAATTCAACATTATTGATTTTACTTTAAAAAAAAACTCTCTATCCCACCGCGCAATCAATACTAAAGCTTATATAGCACTCACAAATGCTACTCTACTGCAGTATTTTGTTTCTTCGTTTCGCACCTTGCTCTCGACACTTCCTCCCACACCCGCTCTATTTTCGAAGAGGCCAATTCCAAGAAGGAACCCAGAGTAACATATAAACAATACACGAGTTGTACGAAAAAAAAAAAAAAAAAAAATGATTCTCGTAATTTTCTTATTTCTTTGTTTTATTTATTTCATATTTTAATTGTGTATTTTGCGGCTTTCAAAATAGGCATTACAGAAAACTAATTTTAATTAATACAATAAAATACACTAAATACTCATATAATTATTTATTCTGTACAGACCCATACGAAAATGAAAAATCTGTACAGGCACTGAAAACGCATGTCTAGTGCATGTGTTACATTTTTCCAGGTCCTGTTTTATGCATGTTGCATGTTACGTACCTGTTTCATGAAAGAAAACAGGCGTTTCTTGATCTGTAAGTGCATGTATTGAGATCTATTTTGAGGTAAACGGACATACGCTGTACAGTGCACGTACAGACACTGGTTTTGCCTTCAACATGTTAAAAAAAGTAACAAGCGCTCAAAAATGCGTTGAACAGTGAATGTTTAATAGTTTAAGTACAAGCATTTTACATGTTGCATGTACAGTGAATGTTCCTGTGAAAAATACATGCAATTCGACAGAAAAGTACACCTGTATTGACGTCTGTTCTGCACTGACCATACATTGTCTAACACCTGACAGGGAATAATTAACCAGGTGTTGTACAAACTACTTCTAGACTCCAGAAACATTTCCCTTACAGAGGCTGTTTTTAATATTAACATGTTAGGAATGAACAGGCACTGCACATGGGTTCAAAACATGCGTTGTACAGTATAGGTTTGGAGCCTGTACCCAGATATGATACATGTTGGATATCAATGAATGATTCTGTGAAGAAAACATGCAATTCGACAGAAAAGTACACCTGTATTGACGTCTGTTGAGCATTGGCCATACACTGCCTGTACATAGCCTTTCCTAACAGCAATGTACAGGCGATGAACAGCTGCATGTTTAACACCTGACAAGGAATAGTTGAACAAATGTTGTAGGAATGACTTCCAGGCTCCAGAAACATCCCCTTTACAGAGACTGTTTTTAACGTTAACATGTTTGAATGAACAGGCACTCCACATGCGTTCAAAACATGCTTTGCATATTATGTGTTTGATAGCCTGTACACAGACATGTTACATGTTGCATGTACAATGAATGTTTTTTTTAAAAGAATGCATCCAAATCGACCACGAAGTATACCTTGAATGGCGTCTGTTCTGCATTGATCGTGCATTGGCTGTACATTGCTATTGTTAACAGCAATGTACTTGCGATGTACATCTGCATGTTTAATATTTGACAAAGAATAGTTGAGTACGTATTGTACAAACGGCTTCCAGACCCCAAAAACACGTCCTTTATAGAGACTGTTTTTAATGTTAACATGTAAGAAATGAACAGGCACTGCACATGTGTTCAAAACATGCATTGTACAGTATATGTTTGATAGCCTGTACACAGACACGTTACATGTTGCATGTACAATGAATGTATATTTTGAGAATACATGCAATTCGACAGAAAAGGTATAGCTAGATTGATGTTTGTTCTGCATTAATCGTACATTGGTAGCACACAGCTTGTGCTAACAGCAATGTACAGCTGTATGTTTAACACCTAATAAGAAATGCCTGAACATGTGTTGTATAAACCCTTTCCAGACTTCCGAAACATTCCCGTTACATTGGATGTTCTTAACGTTAACATGTTTGAAATAAACAAGCATTGTACAGTTACTCAAACCTTGGGTTGTACACTGTGTGTTTAGTAGCCTGTACACAGGCATATTACATGTTGCAGGTACAGCGAATGTTCCTATGAAGAATACATGCAATTCGACAGAAAAGTACACCTGGATTGAGGTCTGTTTTGCATTGACTATACATTGGCTGTACAAAGCTACTGCGAACAACAATGTACAGGTGATGTACAGCTACACGGTTAACACCCAGCAAGGAATAGTTAAACATGTGTTGTACAAGCGATTTCCAGACTACCGAAATATTCCTTGCAGAGAAGCAGATTTTAATGTTAACATTGAACGTTCCCGCTTCGCTTCGTCAGACCAACAATTGATGAAATACCACGCCTCCTTCCCCCATGTCGATCGGGCTAAACTTGGATTTGAATGGCTTCTGAATTAGTACTAATCATCTCAGCGACCCCAACAACTATGTATTCGATACTTATCTTGGTCAATTTGAATATTTTATTACCCCTCCCTTAATGTCGATGGGAGCTAAACTTGGATTGAACGACTTCGTAATTGTCATTGTTCATCTCAGCGACCCTGTAAACTATAGATTCAACACAAATATTGACCGTTTTGGGTTGTTATTTTACATATAACGCATTATCAATTCCCCATATAGAATATAGAAAATATCCCCTCCCCTCCCTAAAAGAGTGAATTTTCGAAAACACTAGGGGACATATCTGTTTATTTTCAATTACGAGCTAATATACCCAATTTCAGCTTAATAAGTTGAATAGCTCGTGGGATTCTAATCCTTCGTTAAGAAAAAAAATCACCACTGCTCCCCTTAGGGTAGTATTATAATCAAAGTTAATATTATAAATCCCCTGTATAAGCCAGATTAGGCCTAACTGTATACCAAAAATTATTTCATTCGGCCTTATCGTTTGGCCGTGATGAGATGACAAATATCGTAACTTTTAATTTTACTAGCCTTCGGCTAGCTGGAGGATTCGCACACAGACAATGGCGTACATAGGATTTCATTTTGAGGAGAGCCGGGGGTCTTCTCCCAGAAAAATTTTGACTGAAAACGCGATTTTAGGCTTTATTTTAACAACTTTTAAAAATTTCGGGGTGTTCAGATCCCTGGATCCTCCCTAGCTACGCCACTTCCCCCAGACGTCCGTAATGGCTCGGCCTACGGTCTCGCACCTCATAAACCTATAAATATACCGAATTTCAGTTCAAATACCAAGTGTCATGTCTCTTACTTTCCAGAATTCCGAGCTATACCGAATTTCAGTTCAAGTAACAGGGGGCAAACCCACCATTTTTGCTTGTAGCTCGGCCTACGGCCTCGGACCTCATGAACCTGCAGCCATACCAAATTTAAGTTGAAATACCAAGTTTCATGACTCTGTTCCCAGATCCCAAGGTATAAACATCTTATTTTAATAATTGTATTCCTCCACACATTTTTCTTCCCGTTCTTTTCTTTCCTTCTAGGTTACATATAGATATAAAAACAGAAATACAGATCTATATTTTAAATGAGGTTCAAATACCAAATTTCATGTTTCTAACCTTCAGAGATTTCGAAATACCGACGTCTTATTACAATAATTGCAATCCTCACACCTTTTTTTCCCACCTCTTTTCTTCCCCTTTTTACTAAAATATTTTTAAAAAACGCTAAAACATGTGTCAAGTTATTTCAAATGAGAAATAAAAAAATACCAAATTTCAAGTCTTTAACCGTAAGGGATTCGGAGATACAGCCATCTTTTAAAAATTCTTCCCATTCCATTCTCCCTCTTCCTTGTTGAATTTCCAAAAATCCTTCCTTACTGGTACCCTATATCACATATCTTGTGTACTGTCCAAATTTCAAGTATCTAGCTTAAGTGGTTTGACCCATGCGTTAATCAATGAGTTAGTCAGTCACTCTGAACTTTGTCTTGTGTATATTGAGATATGTGAATGTGTTTAAGTCATAGGCGTAACTAGAGGGGGCAATGTTGTCCCCCAGAATACCATTACAACACTATATGATCACTGAAAAATTCTTTCAATTCTCAGAAGTAAGGGCCATGTCCCCCTCAGCTAAATATTCTAGTAATGTTAATGGCTTAAGCCTCCCCTTCGATGAGTTTCTGGCTACGCCACTTATATACAGAGCATGTTCGTGTAAAGGAAACATGGATTTTTATAGTAGCTTGTATGTCTTTCATGTTGGTATTATGTGCCTGCAAACTGGGGTTGCTAACTGTGAAGGTTATGTTAACTGTGAAGTACAGCTACAATACATGCACAGGTTTAATGATTTTAAATATCCTCACAAGATGTCAGCAATTGTCAGCAAAAATGTGAACGGAATTACGTAATTTTCTTTATTTAATTCTAACGGCATATAAAATAAAATGATAAAACATAAAATCATAGAAGTAAATGAACAGGCAATGCACACGTATCCTGTACAGGTACTGTACACGTTACCTGTTCAGTGTATGTAAAAAGTTAATCAACATGCAATACAAAAGTAACCTGTACAAGCATTATACACATTGCCTGTTCAGTGCATGTAAAACATTTTTAAAAATAATAATAATCATGCAATGTACAGGCAAAGTACAAATACTTCACAGTTATTGTGTTGGGTGTTCTAAATGGGTGCTGCATACCTGAAAAGCACTTGTATTTCGCCTTATACATGCAATGTACACCTTGTCTCAAAAAGGTTGAGCGCATTCTTTATTGGTGTTTTGAGGCAAAAATTTTCTAAGTCCAGCTTCGGGTATCTTCGGGAAAAAGTAAGCCAGGTTCGAACCTCCAAGCCAGCCTTTGCAATCGAGAAAAAGTTTGCAGATGTGTTTTTCTTCTTTTAAATATAATAAGACTTGTTACCAAGTGTTTAAAAAAGCAACATTGATTGAAATACTTAATGATACAATATTTCGAAACCTTTTTTTTTTTAAATGTTAGCACATGCTTGTTTGTCATTTAGCTCTCCATACGTAATGGAACATTTAAATACGTTAAAGAATCTTTCCATATGTAAAAGAATGCTCAAAGTTAAGAAATAATAATTATCGCCTGAGTACTAAAATAAAAGTCAAAGTAGAACAGAAACAGCGTTTGTAATGGATATGAACGTCATAATTATCTTGAGATCCGTTACACATCGCTAGAAGGTTGTGTTAGCTCATTGGTAAGCTGTCGGATTTCAAATCATAAGGTTGAGGGTTCGAATCCCGTCTAAGCTAATCCTTTTTTTAAAATTATATTTTCCGCAATGCATGAAAAATTATATAAAATAATTACATTAAAATACATAAGTTGTGTGTATATAACATAATCATTGCAGAACATAGTAATTATTAGGGTTAGGATTTTATTGCACTATAAATGCGGGGAAAATGCAAAATAAAAAATGCAATTATGCACTAAAAATCTAAAAAAAATGCACTATAGTTTGAAAAAAATGCTTTCACAGAGAATCATCCGTTATTATTTATTAGTGCATTACCTATATATATATATATATATATACGTGGCTCTACTCTATTGTGTTTTTCTCAAAAGTTGCACCGAACACTGAGTTGCAATAAACAACAACCAAAAAAAATGAAGATTGGTTTTTGAACTGGAATGCATGGCGGTTGTCTGCAAATAACGATTTGCACATTGGAAAGGTTCTTTCAGTTTCTACAGAAACCACCGTAGCATATTCGAAATAGACCATATCACTAATTCCTAGATCACTTTCTAATTTGGACAGTACCAATTTTCTGCCTGAAAGAATGTCCACTATCGCACACAAAACATGGTAACCTGAGTTTTTTTCGATATATCTGTCAGTTTTCTTGACAGTACAAGTCCTACTTCCTCAGTAACACTTTCTAATGCACTTGCTGCATTTTTGATTGCATCAATTGAAGTCAACTTTTCTTCAGATTTCTCTAAAGAAGTAATCACACCTGGTAGAAATCCAAAATTAGATTGAATGTGCACAAGGTTACCTTGAATTTCAGGATTGACCAGTATCTCTTGTGCAGTTCGAATCGCGGAAGCTTAGGAGGAGTCGAAAGAGTCTATCGTTTTCTTCACAGCTTCGAAGTTTTGACAATAGTATTTACAGGCTTCTAGCCACGTTCTCCACCTGGTAAGAACGGGGCTAGGTGGTAGAGGGAGTTCAGGATGCTCCGACTTAAAAGCAGCTACACGTGGTCGGTCCTTACTGAACACTTTCTTTACACTTCCTATGAGTTTATCAACATCAGGAAACTGCACACGTATCTCTTCAGTCACTCTGTGGCAACCATGCGTGAGGCACGTAGTGTGAATCATTTTCGAATATAGCGCCTGCAGTGAGTTCGCTGCTTTTACCATATACGGTGCAGAATCGGTTACAAAGAGCAGCACGTTTTCGTAAAGGACGCCATTAGGCCATAAGAGATGCATTGATTTATCAAATAACGTACTGATCGTGGAATAATTGACCTTTTCCAGACCTTCGCAATTCAAAAGAAATGTTTTACCCGGCCCACCCTCATGCATCATTCCAACAACATTCACTACATTTCGTCCCTCCGAATCACAAGTTTCATCCATGGACACCCATATTTTCTTTCCGGCTATTTCTTGTCTAATGCACTGCATTGTTTTCTCGTAAAGTTTGTTCACGTAATTGTTCCTTAATGTCGAAGAATCGGGAGGGGTTTACAAGTGTATTTTTCCAAAAAAGGCACGCAATGTCACGTTGTCCACTTTGTTCAACGAAATGTCAGCACAAATAAATGCTTCACAAAAATCTTCGAAAAAAACAACAGAATGATTTTTGGATGTACCACACTGCGGGAGAAGTTGTTGCGCGGCGTTTGCCTCTCGTTTGCATGTAACTGAAGTTCCCGTGTGTGTTTGTCCCTTGAAACATGCTGTTCAACGGTAAATTTTCTTTCGGCTGAAACTACCGTATCACACACCTTGCAGTAGAGAACACTTCCATCTGTTGTAAATACTTTTTCAGCTCCAAATTCACTCATAAATCGTTTAAGCTTGGAAGCACTACTTTCCTTTATCTTCGGCATTTTAACCAGCTAACTGCAGAATTAGGAGTCTAGCAACAGCTCACCAAAACAGTGAATGCCAAGGTCACTGAACTCTCGCTCCTTGGCTTCATGTTACTAATCGCCAGAAACTGCAGTCTGCGGACATTAGCCACGCCTGCTCCAACGAATATTCGAACTAGAATCGTGTAGGTGGAAGCATTCTACTTCAATTCATTGTTTTTATAAGAAAATGAGAATTATGCAGTTAAAAGTAAGAATAAATACTAAATATGCACGTAAAATGCCCAAAAACTTTAAAAATGCACTTATACACAGAAATGGGCAAAAAATGCAAAAAAATGCACAAACAAGTTTGTCTTAAATTACTTCTTTTTAATAAAACAGGATTTATAACACAACGAGCAATGTTTATACTAATCCAGAAAAAAGATGCAAAATCAACAAGATCCTAACCCTAGTAATTATTATGTTTAAAATATAACATCTGAGATAATTTTCACAGTAGGTCGGTATTATATATGAGGATGTAAATACAAGTTAGGAAAATCATTTAATAGCAATAAATAAGTTATGTAGTGTATTTATTTGCAACTATTTGTCATACAGATGTAACTTCTCAATATTCTCATTACAGCATGTCATTTACATTCGTGAAATACAATATATTCCTACGGATATAGAAAGTGTATAAACAGAGTATCCAAAGTCGTATCCTGCTTCAAGACACATAACTTTTCCCGATCCCCTTAACGTCACGGGAAGAAACACAAATTCTCTTTAGAACGGAATGTCGTTACTTAGAGTCTCATTCGAATACGTTGAATATGCTTTTGTATATTCATCTCTCTCTCTCTCTCTCTCTCTCTCTCTTTCGCTTTGTTTATGTGTGTGTGTGTGTGTGTGTTGCGGAATATCCCAAGTTGAATACAACATTTGCCAAGTATATGAGCATCATTGTCATCGAATACCAGAAATTGAAAATCGTGTTTCTTCAGATTGTGTTTGCGTGTTCATGTTAGCTCACTGGTAAAGTACGGACTTGCCAATAAAGAGGTCTTGAGTTCAAAGCCTACAGCTAATTATCATTCTTTTGTTGGTAGGATTGCACAGAAATCGGATACAAGGAGTGGTTTACTTCTAGAAATATTTTCAGAAGCGTTTAGGTAGCCCTGAAAAGGGCTGTTTTCGGGGGTTAAGGCGGGGACATTAATATTGTGTCCAAGGCCGGGACACCTACTCGCCTGCTAGCTGCAGTTGCAGAATAACCTTCCAACTCCCATAAAGTAATTATTGCTGTAAGTCTATCCATAGTTACCAATGTTCTGAGCTGTGAGAAGGAAGCAATAGGTAAAAGCTAGTACCTGACGTGTGATTGGTTACTTGCACGACACGCCTATTGTGGGGAACAGCGTTGCCAGATCTAGCATAATGATGCTAGATCTAGCATAATTTGCATGTCTCTAGCATCTAGCATCTTGCTTTTAGCATCCTGCCCAAATCTAGCACAATTTCAGCAAGTTTATCAAAAAGCCGTAAAACCTGGAGATGAGAAAGAAGTTGGTCGTGGGAAGAAAAAGAACGGCAGAAATGTATCCTCTTCCATTGATTCCTACAGTCGGTAAACCATACAAGCAGTCTTATTTTTCGAAGTAAGTTCGAAACGTCTTTGGGCTTTTTGTGGCTCCACCCAGGGTTTTCTAATCCTTTAACTCCGACGCATGGGCGGAGCTATGGGGGCCATTCTCCCCCCAACTTTTTGACAACTTCACCATCTTTATTTCTGACTTCATGATCATATTTATTCCTGAAATGACAGCTCCGAGACCGACCAAAAATCTGCCCCCCCCCCCCCCAGCAGACGATTCCCAACTCCGCTTATGCTGCGAAGTAATTTTCTTTCAAAATATGTAAACAAAAACTTTGCATTCATTTATACGACATATACGCCATTGAATCTGGCAACGACTGCATTAATTTAGTTGAGTTAAAATTTTGGTGCGTGAAGTATTGAGTTCTATCCATGCATTCTTGCTCTCTGTGTATTTTAAGTTACGTTATCGTATCTCAACTTCGTTTTTTTAAACTCCTGAATTAGTAATTATGAGGATCTAGCATAATTTGACCGAATCTAGCATAAGTTCGATCAGGTTTTGGAATAATTCCGAGCTGTGAGTCTGGCAACGCTGGTGGGGAACGACTTGGTCAACGACTCGCGAAAGAAATCTGAAAATGGTGCGCCGTAATAATAATATTAAAAACAGTTTTTATAAAGGAATATTAATACATACGAAAAGCTGTTTAAAGAATGAATTGTTATACTGACTTTACACGTATAAAAACATATACCATATACCAAACAGATTGAGCGATATGATGATAGCTGTTTTGAGACAAACACTTTCGAAGTCCAACTTCGGGTAAACAGTAAACTAAAGCTGCTGGTTCGAACCTCCAAAGCCAACCTTAGTAATCGGGAAACGATGTACAGATATGTTTTTCCTTCTGTTAAATATAATAAGACATGTTGAAATGGTATTAAGTGTAGAAAAAAGTAACATTGAAATACTTAATGATACAATATTTCGAGACTATGTATTCACACTCTCGTTTCGTCATTGTGATTTCCATACGGAAAAGAGCATTTACGTATGAGCTCAGTTATATTTCAGAAGCAGCTTCCGAAAAGCGGTCATATTAGCTCAGTGGTACACCACCGAGCGCTTAAATCGTGAGTTGGATACCCGTTCTGGTGAAATTCTTTTATGATATTCTACTTTCCTCAATGCATGAAAATTATGTAAAATAGTTACATTACAATTCATCAGTTGTATATATCAGTTGAATATATATATTCATATCATTTCACGACATAAGTAATTCTTATCTTTAAAATATAACATCTGAGGTATTGACAGAACGTCGGTGTGTTATGTGTGAATATTGAATACAAATTTAAAAAATCGTGTAATAGCAATAAATAAGTTATGTAATGTATTTATTTGCAGCTACTTTCATCGCAGATAACTTCTTAATATTCGCATTACAGCATTTAGGTAGAGCATATCGAAAATCGGATCGTGGTCCAAGACAAAACCTAGCTAGCCCCAAACTGTCACGCAAGAAATTCGCGAATCGCAAAAGTAAAGTGAAGAGATTGAGAGCGGCAATTCCTTAATCGCTCTCTCTCAACTCTCTCTTATCTGCATTTATACACATAAAAGTGTATGTATGTATGTTCCAACATAACTCATGTATGCCTAGAGCAGGGTTTCTCAACCTGGGAGTCGCGGCCCCTATGGGATCGCGAAGATAGGCGGAAGAGATAAATATAGTTAGAATCTAATACCAGAAATTATTTTGAAATATTATTTTTAATTTTGTTCTGATAAGCATACTTTTATTTTTTATACACACTGTAAAGAACAATAAAAAATAAGTCTACTGAACATTTTCAAAGGGTGTAGAATTCGTGTTACTATTCGGTTCAAAGTCTCTTGTCGTCGCGAATTCTGTCGAGAAATTTGAAGCTTAAAATATACAAAACGATTATCATGCCTGTTGTTCTGTATGGTTGCGAAACATGGTCGCTTACTCTGAGGGAAGAACATTGAAAGTATTTGAGAACAAGATCCTTAGACGAATATTCGGACCCAAGAGGAACGGGAATGGGGAATGGCGGAAACTTCATAACGAGGAACTACATAATTTATACGGTTTACCCAACATTGTTAGGGTCATCAAGTCTAGAAGGCTTAGGTGGGCAGGTCATGTAGCTAGAATGGAAGAAAGTAGAAACGCTTTCAAAATCTTGACTGGAAGACCAATCGGAAAACGACCATTAGGAAGACCTAGGCGCAGATGGGAGGACAATATTAAGATGGATCTCGCTGAGATAAGAATACAAAGTAGAAACTGGATCCAATTGGCTAAGGATAGAAGTCAGTGTAGAGCTTTTGTGAACGCGGCATTGAACCTCCGGGTTCCATAGGCCATAGAGTTAGTTAGTTAGTAGAGTTGTTTAAAAATGAATTTAAATCAAAGAGGTATGATATAAAACTAATGAGAACTGCATATAGAAATACTAGAAAAATACACATGCAACAAAACCTGCACATTGAAATACAATTAAAATTAAAACCTAATGAGATACCTAAGCATGGTGTAATTTCACTAGTGCAGCAATGTCCGGTTCAATCTTCATGACGAACATTATCAAACCATTTTCAACTGATAAGCGATTTCTTATCTTTGTTTTAATGTTTACCATAAAAAAAACACACTTTCGCACAAGTACGATATAACAAATGGAATTATTACTTTTAAAGCAGCAATCCCCAGACCAGGATATTCTTCTCTCCTCATCAGGCAGAACTTGTCCAAGTCTTCGTTACAAAAAAACAGTTGCAAAGACTTGTCGCATGATCATTCTATTATTTGGTCAAGAAGTTGTGGGCTTAGATCGGATACGTTAATGGCCTCTTCAATGAAGGAGTTCAACATCCATCTTGAACCAGCACCTTCGTCATTGGGAATATAGATATTACAGTTACTGTATCCACTGTCAGTGCCTGGCGCCGAAAAAAGGGGCCACACATTTCGGAGGAAGTGTGTTACTCATGTTAGGAAAGTACATGTGCACATGTGTAAAATAGAAGGAAAAACGTAATAAAATGTGCTCAAAATTAAGGAAAGGTAGGATTTATTTTGAAAATGTTATTGAGCTTCGTGCCAACCATGGTGGCGCTTCGTAGCTAGTCTGTCGACGTCACTCATATATACGGTGACATCGTACTATACTCTCGCCCCGGGCACTGATTTTCCATGGCACTGTTCACTATAAACAAAAAAAATGGATTCTACTATTATAGAAATAGGTATGTTAAAAATCTCACACAAGCTTATTATAAAACAAATTATAAAAGGGTCGCTTGCAAGAGCGTGTGATAAAAGGGGATCGTGATAGGAATTAGATTGAGAACCACTGGTCTAGAGTAATTTTAAGCACATTTCTTATAGTTTCAAAAAGATTGCTGTCGGGTTACCTATGGTGAATGGGAGGGGGATACATATAAAAGATTGCTAGAAAATGATCGATATTAGATTCATAGTTTTCGGGGTCGCTTAGATAAATAGTGAGACTTTCAATTTCGCTTAACTCCGATTAAGCTCTCATTAGTAGGGATGGGCACGAACGACTTTTCTTTGAAACTCGACTCGACTCGAAACAGACATCTTTGAGGTCTACTCTTGGACTCGGCGCGAAAAATATCTTCCAACTCGACTCGGATTAGAGTCAAGTCGAACCAAAACGAGCCAAATCCTGTGTGTAGTTCTACCTAGACAATACATAGACAATAATTATTCTATCATCAATTATACTACTATTACTACAAATAATAATAATAATAATAATAATAATTATTATTATTATTATTATTATTATTATTACTATTATTATTATTATTATTATTATTATTATTATTATTATTATTATTATTATTATTATTATTATTATTATTATGACAACACCGTGTACAAACATGAACAATAGATGGTTAGTAAAGGAATACTAAAAGCTAGTTGACTGCCGACGTCGGTAGTCATGAACTCTACAAGGCAAAGACATCGTTCATTACTCTAAGCTGTAAGCGTCGGTGGACTACAGATGGTCAACTATTGCCCTCTCGCCAGAAATTGGTGGCCCCGCAGCGACGATCCGTGGTGGCCCAAGTTCCATTTTGAAAACTTTACCACCAGCAGCAGAGACGTGATGAAACGCCAACGAACCACAAAATTACTCTCCCAAAATATGTCAAAATGCCTATATGTGTGATTTGTTTATATTTAGGTGAATCAAAAAAACACAAAACAAATACCCGGGGTGGACGCAAACTATCAATATTACGATTACTAGGCACGTGTTCTCCTGACTTCCCCACGGAAACGATCATAAAAAGCTTGGTTGTTGAAGGATAAATCATTGACGTCTTAATTTAGCCAATCAGACAAACCCCTACATCTCGAGTTCTAGAAGGTGATACCGTGAACCGTTTCAGATTTATTGCTTCCTGGTGGAGTACTATCCATGAGCAAAATTTGAGCATAATAGCCGACATGCATCTTCGGTGCCTCTTATCTTTAGTACAATTTTAACCAGAGATGGTGTGGGTCAATGAAAATTTGATCCACGACCCACCATGACCCACTATCACCCACCACCCAAATGCCCCATTGGCCCACTCTGACCCATCAACCATCGTGATCCACTCTGACCCACCACCAACTATGAACCACTCTGAACCATTGCGACCAACTCCGACCCACCAAAACCCATCGACATCAACTCTGACCGATGGCCCACGTCCTCCTCTCCATTGACTAAAGAGGTTACACTTGTAATAAAACAAGACTGTGAAATTATCACTTATCGGAGTTTTAATTTCTACCGTCAATGGCTCAAGCACCTCTCTGTTACAATACTGGTGGGTCTGACCTTTACGATATATAATGGCAAAGTGTTTCTCATCTTCCAAATTAAAATGAATTTAAATTTATCATATATAATTATTTCTTTGTTGCCTTACAGACACATTTCAGTAGAAAATAGGGTGAAATTTGAAAGTTTCAAATCAAGGAAAAGTAGACCAACGTAAAAAAAAAAAAAAAAAAAAAAAAAAAGAGAGAGAGAGAGAAACTAATTTTCTATATAATTAAGCATGCCGTACTAATTGAAAATGCCCATGTAATTAAGTTTAGAATACAAATTTTATGGCCATTTTTCTCTAACTTTATGGCTTGATTGCCATGCTCGGAACGCTCCATACATTAAACACCAGCTTCAGCAATTATAAATAGAAAGCAGTGGGTATAAAATTCAAAAAGAACTTTAGTTTGCATTACTCAATTTGTTTCTTAACTAATATCAATCGTTTTCGATTATTTTTACAAATCAACCCACTACCAATTTCCAATATATAGAAAATGCACCCCCGTCCCCCCGCTCATAAAAGATAATTTTAAAAAATGCCAGGACATATTTTCTTTATTTTTAATAAAGAGTTATATGTTGAATTTCAGCTGTCAGTTGAACGGCTTGTAAGATACTAAATTTTTCGCAAAAATTCGGACTTCTACTCCCCCTAAGGATATGTATTATAATGAAAGTGACACGCGTATGGTAACTTCCCAGTTGGGAATGGAGCCTGATTATATACCAAACGTCAATTCATTTGACTTTGCAATTTGACCGTGATGATTACGCAGACATAGTTACTTTCAATTTTTTATGATACATATCCTTATTTCATATGTTACAGATGATTCAAAAATATTTTTTCAAGCAGTTAGCTCCTCTAGAATCTCACAGGCTGCATCCCAAAATCCAACTCCTACTATCCTATGACAATCCAAAAGTGACTGAACTTTTTTTTTATTAGGAACAAATGACAAAAGAAAAATGGAGATCTTGAAAGTAAAATGTAGAAAAGCTCGGTGCCCCCAATAACTACATATTTCTCCACCCCTTCATCCCGAACTTAAAAATAAAACTTAATTCGAATATGGTTAATTAGTTAATTTATTACAGTTAAATTCCACTCACTACATGCTACAGCTACAACTATGTAACAAAAAATAACAACTGTGAAACATGTTCTGAATTACTATTAGATTTCTTACGCTATTATTAAACATATTAGAACAGTAAAAGAGGATTGTTCGTGAAATAGTATATTTGCTCTTGATTTATAACTTTTTCATACGGAAAAAATTAAAATATTATTCAAGTTTTAAACTTTGCACTCTGCAAATATGTTGCCCTCTAGGCAATGGGACTAATGTGAAATGTGGACTAATGTGGACTAATGGGAAATGCTGCACTGTTAGCGGCGCTGAAAACTTACGATTCGATTCTAATATCGAATGATTTCGATATCTTTATGTCGCTACGTAACCACCCTGGGTGCTAATGGAAGCTTAATTGGACTTGAATTGAAAGTAGAACTATTCACCTAAGCGACCACGAAACTATAGATTCGATACTAATATCGACCCGTTTCTAGCATTTTTGATATGTATCCCGACAGTACTCTTTTTCCAGACTGTAAGAAATATAGTTAAAATTGCTCTAGATATATAAGAATTATGTTGAAATACACACATAAATCCACTTTTATATTCTGTATAAATAGAGAGTGAGCGAGCGAGCGAGCGAGAGAGGGCGACTCAAGGCATCACCACCTCCACATTGCAAAAGCATATATCAGGAATTGAATTGGAAATCTATGTAAAGACTTTCTGCTGTGGCATGCTTCATAAGGACAATTCCAGTCTGCTCACGTGACCCTTGGGGTTCATGAATTTTTTTTTTGCGAGCGTTCCGACTTTGGATTCTCTGTTTATACCTTCTGTTTATGCATCGAATAACTTTTCAAGAACATAAATGACATTCTGTATTATGAATGTTGAGAATTACCCTCTATATGACAAATAGCTGCAAATAAATACACTACATAATTTATTTATTGCTATTGAACGAGTTTCTTAACTTGTATTTACATCCTCATATATAATACCGACCTACTGTGAAAATTATCTCAGATGTTATATTTTAAACATAATAATTACTATGTTCTGCAATGATTATGTTATATATACACAACTTATGTATTCTAATGTAATTATTTTATATAATTTTTCATGCATTGCGGAAAATATAATTTTAAAAAAAGGATTAGCCTAGACGAGATTCGAACCCTCAACCTTATGATTTGAAATCCGACAGCTTACCAATGAGCTAACACAACCTTCTAGCGATGTATAAAGGATCTCAAGATAATTATGACATTCATATCCATTACAAACGCCGTTTCTGTTCTACTTTGACTTTTATTTTAGTACTCAGGCGATAATTATTATTTCTTAACTTTGAGCATTCTTTTACATATGAAAAGATTCTTTAACGTATTTAAATGTTCCATTACGTATGGAGAGCTAAATGACAAACAAGCATGTGCTGACATTGAAAAAAAAAGGTTTCGAAATATTGTATCATTAAGTATTTCAATCAATGTTGCTTTTTTAAACACTTGGTAACAAGTCTTATTATATTTAAAAGAAGAAAAACACATCTGTAAACTTTTTCCCGATTGCAAAGGCTGGCTTGGAGGTTCGAACCTAGCTTACTTTTTCCCGAAGATACCCGAAGCTGGACTTAGAAAATTATTGCCTCAAAACACCAGTAAAGAATGCGCTCAACCTTTTTGAGACAAGGTGTACATGTACTGTTTCTTTCTCTGGACATGTGCATGTATACAAATTTGTGTTTGTGTTTGTGATCCTGGAAACAGCATGTTCCTCACCTGTAAATAAACTGTTTCTTTCTCTGAACATATACTGTACATTGCATGTACAGGTTTCTTGTATGTGCTTGACGTCTGCAAATGCATGTTCTCTGCATTTAGAAAGGCACATTAACTGGATAAGTCCAGGCACTGTACAGGTGAAAAGTCGTGTTCCATTTTCAGGCACATGTTTGACATTAACTGTACAGGTGCCTGTTTTTTTCGTATGGTGAGGGATAAAGCAGATTTCTTGTCGTTTGCTAGTGAGTACAAATGTGTTCATGAGATGTCGTAACAACCACTAAAACAGCTTCCCCCTCCGCAAGGATTGCAGCAGAAGCCTTAGTTGGTCGCAAGATTCAGCAGTTAACTTCGTCACCGATTTCAGGCGCAGTCCCATGTGTGTGGGTGTTGTTTTCATGATGCTTAGTCAGATGCATGTTGAGTTTAACAAGTAGATCGTTGCTCGCTCCTTCCTTCGGTGACACAACAGATTCTTCTATCCGCTATGAGGTGCTGGTGTTTCTATCTCGTACTGAGCGCAGTGAGGAAAGCCAAGAGACTTTTTTTTTTTTTTTTTTTTTTTTACTTGGAGTGAGTAAAACAATAAATTTTGTTTCGACTGTTTACCGCCGGTAAACGCGGTAACACCAAGAAAACGCCACTGGTTTCATTTACTTTCTTCTCAATGCTTACATATTGTTGTTCTTCAACTAGCTTTTTTTTCTAAAATCTGTAATTTCCATGCTGTATTTTGACATTATCGAAATAGTCCGTAGATAAGCATGATACGGTCATACAAGTAAGTTCTTCAATATACTTTTCCAAGTTGTTGGTTGACTGGAAGAATGGTTGTGCAAAATGTTTGAAAAGAAACCTTACAATTCAAATTGTCCACATTGAAAATATGCATCCTATTGGCCGAATGGCTAACCCACGTATCTTACATACGCAGGACCGTATTCAGGTAAGTGCTATTCTGTGTTCGAGCACAGGGCGGCAAAATTTTGGAATTCTTTTTAAGATTTACAATAAAGTAATATTGAAAACTAGCATCCCGCAGAGTCCTGCTCAAGCGCTGGAAAATGTCAATGTGTTTAATTCGCTCTAATTACAGTAGTTACTAATTAGCTAGATTATCTGATTATTTTTAGAAAATCATCCTCTTCCAACCCCACCCCAAAGGGTGAGGATGAACTTGAACATCATGAAAACTGATACCGTTAAACTCAGCGAGCTCGAAAACTATGAATTCAACACTAATATCTGTCGTTTTCGATTACTTTTAAAATCTCGCTTTTTCCCTGGAGAGTGGAGTATGACCTTGAAGTTGAATTGGATTAAAACTGTTAGTATTATCTCAGCGATCCCAAAAACTATGAATTCAACTCTAATATTGGTCGTTTTCGGGAGGGAGCGGCAAATTATTTACAGCACAGGGAGGCACAATATATAAATACGGATCTGCACATACGTGTAGTCTCAGGTTTGATACAAGTCAGAGTAGTGACTTGGATCCCACTTTAAGCAGCCGAGTCCGTCGTATATAGCCTGAGTGCTGAAGATAAGTGTTGAACTCAAACTACAATCTTGGAGCTGAAAATAAGCATTAAACTCAAACTACAGCCTTGGTGCTGAAAAGAGGCGTTAGACTTCAACTACAGCCTCGGTGCTGAAAAGAGGCGTTAAATTTCAAATACACCCTCGGATATGAAAAAGGTGTTACACTACAGCCTCGGTGCTGAACAAAGGCTTTCAATTCAACACCCTAGTTTCGGAGCTGAAAAGAGGCATTAAACTCAAACCAATCCAATCTAATTATCCAAAAACTCTTAACGTTTCGAAGTTCAACTGTCATCTTCGCCAGGTAACAAGAACAGAAGAGAAAACAAAATTTAAAGGTAAAACCAAATGAACATATCTTTGGCCCACTGATTTAAATGCTAGTAGAAATAAAAGAAAAAAGTAGTGCTTTAATTAGTGGGTCTAAGGTATAGTCCTTTGTTTTTACCTTTAAATTTATTATCCTTTTTATTCCTATCACCTACCGACGAAGTACATTATACTTCGGAACTTTATGAAGAATACTAGTTAAGTTGAATAGTAAGTTTATAAATCTTTCAATTCATTACTTTTACATACCTTTAACCAATATTCTATCCTTAAAAACAATTCATTCGAAATCTGAAGAACAGACAGATGAGAATGTAGCATATTATACCAGTATCTTGTTCTACTGGTAACAATGGATGGAATCATATAGCAGAATCTTCTTATAGTTGTTTTTACCCGTTTGATTTCACGTTACTCAATTCTTCTTGTGACTTTTTTGGAAATGGTTTCTTATGATTGTTTTAAATAGTCACTTATAGATAGAGATGCAAGGGCTCGGAAAAAAACCGGCTTTTTTGGAAAAAAACTCGGTTTTTTCTGCTTTGCTTTTTTGCTTGGGAAATTTTGGGCTTTTTTCAAAATTCTGCTTTAAATCGATAAAGCAGACTTTGTTTCGCTTCTCTATAACACAGAAAGTCATTTAATTAGTGGTTGATGCCGATAATAATATAAAACCTCGAAAGTAAACCATGAATTTCGAAAAGATATTTTAAACAATTTTACTTCAACATTTTTACATTATGAATTCCAAAGGATTAACCAATGTAACTTATATAATAAACACATTTTAACCTCCTATATACAAAAGTAAGCAGAGTTGGCAAGAACCATGGTTGTTTTTGAAAATGCCAAAAACCCGTTTTGGGGGGGCAGTTTAAACCAGGCTTTTTTGGGGTTTAAACCAGGTTTTTTGATTTAGATATTTTGCTTTATGTATTTGTATTACATAATTACAGAAATAAGTTTGTTTCGCCTTAGTGTTATTATTCAACAACGAGGTTATGCTGGAAGAGGTCCCATAAGCTTGAAGAAGTCCGGTCAGTAAATTTCTTAAATTGAGAAACTCCCGCCCTAGCCATCGGGAAAATCCCGTCATTCTTTTAAATGTAAAACAATAACGGGAAAATCCTGTAAAATTTAATTTGCATGTAAAATTTAAAGGTCAACGTATTATAATCAGTACGCTAAAACTGAGTGACACACAATCATAGTCAACGTCTTGAGAATAAAATCAGAAAAATAAACACACTGCTGAACAAGACTGCACTTATTTAATATAAAAACACATTTACACGTGACGTTTCGATCTTCTATCCAAGATCCTCATCAGACGTGAGTGTACGTCTGATGAGGATCTTGGATAGAAGATCGAAACGTCACGTGTAAATGTGTTTTTATATTAAATAAGTGCAGTCTTGTTCAGCAGTGTGTTTATTTTTCTAAAACTGAAGTATTAAATTACAAATTTAGTATGTAGGTATCATTGAAAGTCCAATCCAAGCTAATGTTGGAAGCTAAGTAGGCAATCGATAAATTTTACCAATTTTAATCAATATATTTAAGCAACCTTCGCTTCTTTATAAAACAACAGGCATGCAGAAATATATAATTTGGTTTCATTTTGTATGTTTAGGCTTAACATCCTTACGTAATACCGAGGTTATCAAGGAGAAGACTTTCGCTTAAAGTGACATCCGAAAGAGTACTTGGTTTACACATGAAAGAAGGGTTGTGGTTCGACCGACAATTGAACATGGGACACCTTGATTAAAAGGTGAAAAGGAAATAAGACTAATGCAGATGGTTTGACATGTGAAACGTCACTATGAAGTTCACACGATTCGCATTTTTGTTCTTTTAATTTTTTTAGTTTAAACCTGTTATTAAAAAAAAAACAGCTGGTGTAAACGAGCCAACCCTAAGAGTAAAAACTTCTTTCAAAAAATACACAAATAACTAGCAAAATTGTATGTAGTATTTTTACTTCAAAATATTCCATACCCTCTTTTTGAAACAAAATAAAATTAAAATAAAACATAAGAGAAATACTTAGATTTGTATGATACAATTAAAGGCTGCACATGGTTCTGTATATTCTTGAAATTCTACAGTCAAGTTTTTTATAACCACCATCAAGGGCGCCCATCAGGGGGGTTAAGGGGGCGCTTGCCCCCCCTAGAGGAAAATGTACTTCAGAATATTGAAAATCCAATAGGATTTTTACATTAGTTACAGCAAAATTTGAAACTATTTTTGAAACGTCGCTTATACTTCCCCTCCTTGGAAACCACAACACGGGCGCCCTTGACCACCATCACGGTTTACCCAGTCCTCAAGTTTTCTGAATTTTAACAAGAGGGATTCAACATATCATTACGGAACAAAAAAAAAAAAAAAAAAAAAAAAAAAGACTACGGAATATATTTAAGTTAAGCTAAATACAACAGCACAACAAGCGTGACTGAGTGGTTGGCTTTTGCGCTTCTATCGGGAAGTCCGGGATTCAACCCAGCATTCGGCCATTCTGACAAAGCCTTCCTTCATTCCATCTGAGAATGTAGAAATAGTGCGTGTACTGGCCGACTAGGAGTGTAGGAGTTGGCCGACTTCCTTTCTTATTGTTTTTAAATCGTTATTATTACTAATTACCAGCAGTGACGGTTTTGCGAAGGTTAGAGGATCGGTCTTTCGGACTGAAGCCTGTTCTCCAAAGTTGTGGAATGTCTAAAACGAACGAAATATCTATTAGTTATGCCTTTACTCATAAACTTTAAGCTCCCGTCAAATAAAAATTACGAATGTTTAGAAAAACTAAACATTAGTAGTAAGAAAACCCCTCCCAAAACACTTTTTTAAATTCGCCACTGATTCTCTGTATAAAATGATCTTCAAGGTTGTATCCGGAAGATTATTGCTAAACATATAAACGAAACGAAATATTAGTTATGTCTGTACTCATAAACTTCAAGCACCTCCCAAATAAAATTAGGACTTTTTAGAAAACGAAACAATCAGAGAAACCCCTCCCAAAGTACTTTTCTAAATCCGCTATTGATTATTTGTATAAATTGGTATTCAAGGTTGTATCTGGAAAATTATTGCTAAATCACTTCACAGTTACAGTATAACAGAAATGTGCAAATACGGTTTGACGGACATATTGAAAAACGTATGCTTTGACGGATATATAGAAAAACGTAAGTTTAACTTTCGTGCTAGAAGCTGGAGTACTAAGCTCTTAGAAATGAAACACGGATGACAAACTAAAATGATCTAGAGAAGGAAAAAAATGTCGATAACTCAAAAGTTAAAATAAAGTTAAATAACCTGTAAAATTGCCCTCAAATACTACATTCTTCATGTTAGCTTTAATTCGTAAAATATGTGCTCCATCCATCTTGATGGTGAATTACAGAGCTAAATATGGCATTCAGGTCGTGGAAATGTTATCTAACTATAGAATATACTATAAGAAAGCTATTTGGATAGAAAAATCATGAAAATGAAAAAAGCCAAAATTTCCAAAATTCTCGGTTTTTTTCCAAAAAAGCCGGCTTTTTATGTGAAAAAAACCATCGATTCAAAAAAGCCGGCTTTTTTGCATCTCTACTTATAGAGAATCTAGTAATAACAATATTATAGCAACACAAGCATTACAAACTTTTGTTACTTTCCATTCTTTTCAAGTGTAATATCAAAATAATAATAATAATAATAATAATAATTAGGAAGCAAAACTAAAGAAACTCAAAGATTTATATTTCAGCTTAATGACTTTATTGCAGACTCATAGTCTACGCCGTAAATTGATTTCAGGTCCTCATGCTGAACTTTATTCTGCATTAGCTTCTGGAAAAGTCGATCATGATTATGACTCACAGACCATAAATTGGGGAGAAACTGCGGATTCATCGTTTCCAGAAAATGCTGTCGCCACATCTTCTCTAGGTAAACTAGCCCACGAGTTTCCGAAAAATACTGGACTACCTTTTTCCCATGAGGTTCATACTCCACATTCAAAACACTGAAAAGGAGCACGAAATATTATGTAATTGGATATCTTACCTAAATAATTTCCAACAACTTATCGACGTGCATTTCGAACAAAAATTGAAGCCTACGTCAGAACAGAATGCAAAATTGGGCCTGTTGAACACACACGATACAAACTACATAACAAAATAACTACATGCTGGTATCCTCACTTGACGAAGTAAATTTTAATATTACTAATTAATTATTATTTTTAATAATATTACTTTTTCTCAATGTTAAGACACAAGCTGCTAGTGTTAATAAGGAAAGAAGCTACATTCTAAATTTGAACTTTTGAAGAATAATAGTATACGCTTTCAAACTCGATTTTTTCGTTGTATTGTTTCATCTTGTAATAGCACTTATATTTAGGTTAAGAAGAAATTAGTAAGAAGGTTTTACTCACTGGTATATTTCACGACGACGCAGGGAAAAGTACGAGGGTGAATTGAAAAGTTCGTGGCCTGACCTACAAAATTAGAAAATATTTGGATAAGTTATGTTATATTTTTCCACGTAATCCCTCTCGACCGAGATACATTTACGTTACCTCTCCGGTAAAGCTTCTAAACCGCTTTTAAAAAAAACTGATTCCTTGAGCCCTGCAAAATATCCCAGTCCACCAATTTTCACTTCTGCATCCGAAGAAAATCGCTAATCCCCCCCCCCCAAAAAAAAACTTTTTAGGGTTTCTAAACAAGTGAAAGTCCGAAGGGACAGATCAGGTGAATAGGGCAGGTGCAGCAACAGTTCGAACCTACCGGAATGAATTTCTGCCATGGATGCAAGGGATATGTGAACGCGCGCAATGTCCTAGTGAAACAACACCTTTCTTCGCAGCATTCCTGGCCTTTTAATTCTGATTTCCTCTTGCAAACGTTACAGAAGGGTGCAGTAGTATCAGAATTTACAGTATTTTCCTTTTCCGAGCATTCCCCCCTTTAAAAAAAGCTATAACCTTGATAGCCAACAAAACTTGTTTGGCTTTCTTTAGGACAGGAGATCCAGGCCATTTTCATTGCTTCGGTTGTTGTTTTGATTCTGATGTATGATGGTGTACCCATAACTCGTCTACAGTCACAAATCTGTCAACAAACTCTTCCGAATCACTTTCAAATAGTTCCAAAAATCACGGGAAAGTATGAGTCGATTGCGTCTGTGTTCAACTGAAAGCAACTTGAATACGCAACTTGGATACACATCTCGTGGACACCTTAGCAGACCCTCATTCGTATACAATTATGTTTTGTACTCGCTCATAGGAAATACCCAAACCCTCAGCTATCTCTCGGATTTTGATTCTGCGGTCATTCAAAATCCGGTCACGAATTTTATTGACATATTCTGTAGTGGCTGAAGTTGAAGGCCTGCCACTGCCGGGGTCATCTTCAATGCTGTTTCTCCCACGCTTACCACCCACTTTTCCGCCACGGAATACAAGGGCGCGGAGTCCCCTAGTGTCTCTACTATGTCCATATGAGTTTCCTGTGGTGTTAAGCCCTTTTTAAGCAGGTACTTAATGACACCTCGATGCTCGATTTTCTCAATGTCACAAATTTCCGTCACTTCCGCCGACTTCCCATTCTATAAACTCCTCACCTGAAACAATACAGAAATGAAATTTTACACAGTGACTATCAACGGATATAGCTACGCAGCTAATGTATACTAACATAAAATAATTGCTTCCTTCCTAGTCAGGCCACGAACTTTCCAACTCACCCTCGTATTAAGTAAGGAAGCAGATATAACAGGATTAATAAGAAAGGAAGTCAACAGATCAAACTTTAAAAATAGGAAAAAGTTCTCAAGAAAAGAAAGGAACTTACTGAACCTCAATTGCTTCTAACTCCTTCAATACGTCCACCGTTATTTCCTGTTGTTTGCAGTAGTCTGTAATTATGTCCCTCATTTCCTGTACCCTTTCCGGAGGTATTTGATCCACCTTATACAGGAGCGCACGTGCTGCGGCACGGACTTTTCTCGTTTGTGGATTATCGAAGGACTGAAATTACAGAAAGAAAAGAAACAATATTCCATGGTTCCGCAAACATATTAAATAGTTTTATTTAAAATCTCAAAAATAAAGTATCTTCTTAGCCAAAATAACAATAATAATAACGACGATGATAGCTTTTTCAAAACTATCTAATTTTCGCGAAACACGATGGTGTTTTCTTTGAGGTTCCCTAATGAGATTAATTGCTTGCGATTAAACTCAATCAAAAATATGGGAGTGAATTCGCCACACAACTTTAAGAAAATGTTTCAGTATAACTATCCCACACACATACACACACAAAAAAACTAAGTTTCAAGAAATTAATCTTTACTTTTATTATCTCTATTTTTTATCTTATTGCTTCAGGTTTTTTGAGATCGGTCAGAGTAAGTGGGATGAATTATCCTAACTAAAAAAACGATCGCTCGCTTCTATATATGTATCTATATCTATATATCTACATTCTACATTTGAGAATACATTCTCTTTTGACAGTCTCTTGCAACTTCTCTATATTTACACTGTAACTGTTAAACACTAAAAAATTCAATGCTAAGAAAATGTCGGTAAAACTATTAACAATATATACGACACAAAGGATACGTGGAATTGTAGTAAAATATGTAACCTACTTTTACCTTAACATCGTCTTCAGTTCCAATAGGCGCATTACACATTTTCGATAATTCATACCGAAGTTCGAGATCTCGAAGATTGCTCTTCTGATGACACGATAAGCATAGCAAAAGGATATCGTGAGATTGGTGATCTTTCATTATACCTGAAAAAAGAAATTCAGGTCACTCTGGTGGATAATGGACACCCAAAATATATATAGTAAGTCAGGTTACAATTATTAACGAAACTAAAAATAACAAAGAAATGCAAAAATTAAATCTTTTTCATTAAATCTTTTTCGAAAAAACAAATAAACAATGATTTTTTACCATGAACATATAGTGATTTTAATTTATCGATCATTATATTCGATCTTTTCACATTGAAAAGAAAGACAAAAAATGCTACGACGAAATGAAATCTTTGAGTTTTACGTCCCACGATTATGCCGGTTAGGCTAAAGGAGACGGTGATTATGAGAAATGAATGAAATGGTGGAATGAAGAAAGTGGGAGGAAACGGGAGAACCCCGAGAAAACCCACGCACACGGAATGCTACGACGAATTGGCAATCTCTACAGGGAATTGGTAGTCCCTACAAAGCAGTAATCGCTTGTTTCCATGGGACTGGTGGTTTGGTGGTAGAACGTTCACGTCTGTTGCGTAAGATCAATGGTTTTGATCTCACCTCGCGCCAAGTAAGGTTTGTGGCGGACAAATACCGTGTGCGTGAGTTTCCATGGGGTTCTCCAGTTTCCTCTCATTTTTTTATTCCACCATTTTATTCATTCTCATCATCAAAGTCTCGTTTAGCCTACACGGGACACATGCAGAATGTAAATCTGGAATATTTCATTTTTTCGATTGTTTCCACCATCATCATACTTGGAGTAGTTTGAGAGTGAATGGACATTGGAGATATTCCAGAACGTTGTAGGTAAATTCAGTTCACGTACAGGTTGTTCGCTGTATATCCGACCATTTTCGATTCAGTGCTACTACTTGGCGTAGCATACTGGAAATACGGTTTCATAGGGGAAGAAGCGTTGTGTCTGACCTTGTAGGTGCGTCAGTGTTATCAAGTGTGCGTGTTATCAAAATGGCGCCGAAGATCAACCGATATTGGGAGGGTTACGTGATGTCCCTTTTCCATATTAAGTTTTCATACGTACACATTGTGAAACAGTGTCGGGAGAATGGCTTAACACTCGGAGTGACTACTGCGAAAACTATTTGGGCCAGTTACACACAACAGCCTCCCCTTGCAAAAAATTCATCCATGACAACCACCAGGAGAAGGGCTGAAGCAAAGTAATACCCGTAGTGCTAAGAGAGATCCGTCGACTGGTTTACCAAGAAATTCCCCCGACTCAACGTGATATGGGCTACAGATTCCACCTTGCACCGTCAACTGTAAATAAAACAATTCGCAAGCGACTCAGGTTGAAATGTGTGCAGAAAGCCCGTGTACATCACCTGCTTCCGCGTCACATTGCCGAACGTAAGATGAACTGCAGGAAACTGTATGAGAAATACCTGGCAGGTTCCAAATGGAAGAAAGTTGCCACACTGGATGAATCATATGGCCATTAGAGGTCACATTCGGGCGATCACATACCGTGACATTGACGACAAGGGGCGCACTTTGTTCATCAGTGCAGGGAAAATTTCCCTCGTAGTTTTATGATTGTTACAGAATTCGGATATGAGGGTAAGTCGATGATACGCAAGGTGGACAAAAACGTGAAGGTGAATGCAAGATACTTCCAAGAATTCGTTCTGACACCTATCTTCGAAGAGACACCCCACAATTATATGGAATGGACGCGAATCAGGTGATGATCCATATGGGCAAGGCTTCGAGTCACAACGTCAGAACACTACTACTTTTTTATTATTATCAGAAAATGGCAGAAGAACTAGGAATTCATGTCATTCCGTTTGAAGACATTCCTGTAAAAAGCCCAGATGCCAGTCCAATGAATTTTTGCGCATTTGAACTGTTGAAACGACATCAACATCGCCGCCCTCGCCCCTTGGATGGTCTTTGGAAAGCTTGGAGGAGTGGGACAGACTTCTCATGCATGTCCTGCGCCGGAGCTTGCTGCTATAGAAACTGCAATGCCTGTGGTAGTCCACAATGCTGGGAATCCAATAGAACATGATGATGATGGCGGCGCGGTATCTCTTAAGGTGAGTAGCCGTCAAAAATGGTCGGATATACAGCGAACAATTCTATAATTAATGGAGGGGTGTCGCGAACCTGCGAGAGGACAGGCAGCCGCACGGAAAGTGACCGCTATGCATCGCCATTGGCGCCATTGGGTAGAGGACGTTTCACACGCATGGCAGCCCTATTCCGGATGGCAGCAACATACGAATGGTACACCTGGACATCTGCATTAGACGACCTCATTATATATTAGAACTAAATGTAGCACCTATGTTGTACCTAGAACCATCTTCTGGAAGCACAATCATGGATGCTGCTCGCAATACTTCCCCTCACATCTCACCTCCAATTGTGTTGCACTAAGAAACTAAATGGCACGCCATTCTTTCTTGATGAGAGTCGGTTCAGCATCGGAGGCTAATGATTGTCTGCGAATGTGGCATTGATTGAGTACGCGGCACCTCCGATAGTGTATATGACAATGACAGATAGGCACACAGGACCAATACCAATAGCCTACAATCATGTTTCGCCTCTAATGTACAGTACAATGTGCATCCTGAATATATATTTCATTATAGAAAACGACGAAGCTCCCCTCATGTATATCTATATCTATATCTATCTCTCTCTCTCTCTCTCTCTCTCTCTATATATATATATATATATATATATCAATAAGGATGAAGAACTAATAAAAACTGTAAAGTTTTATATGCGTCCACAGTTAATAACCACAAAGTAATAGTCTTCGATATAAAAATAAATATAAAAAAAATAAATAAACAAGGGAAAAGCTTTCTATATAATCTAGAAAAAATAAACTGGAAGATGATCTGGAATACAATAAAACTATCCCAAATTGAAGAAGTATGTAACCTAGACGAATTGGTCCAGAAAATAGAAAACACAACTAAGGAGGCAATAAAAAAGTCAACAACAACTAAACCTTCACGATTAAAAAAAAAAAAAAAAAGAAAAAAGAAATTCTCGACCAACAAATTGCAAACTTTAACCAGTAAAACGTGAAAAGCTAAGAAGTTATACCAGAACACTACAGATAACCTAAAAGAGAGAGAAAATTAAACAAATATAGGAGCTTAAATCAAACTTACCAAAATAAAATAATAAAACTTAAAAAAGAAGAGTTCGTAATCCCATGTTGAAGAAAACTTAAATATACATCCTTGGGGAGAACTGTATAAAATAATAAGCCACAAATTAAAAACACCTCTTTCAACATTTAAGATTCTAAATGAAGAAAATACTAACACTGGGAAGAGATGGTGGAATACCTGAAGAACACCTCATTGCCTCAAGACAACTCTCAGTAAGATACCGAAACACAAGCACAATTAAGAGTGTTAATGAGAGTAAAAGTGGAAGTAACAAATAAAGAGATAATAATTTTGTTGAGGCTATTTAATTTGCGTTTTAGAAAAGGACAAATTTCCAAAAAGATAGAAAGATTAAATTTAAACAGTTTTAAATAAATTTGACGATAAAGAGAGTGACGAGCTGAGGTCATACAGACCTACTGTATATGTCTGTTAAATATAATGAGTAAACTATTTGAACGGTCAATAATAGAAAGGATAAAGTGGGGAAAGGATTTAGCAAATGACGTGTTACTATGGTTTTAGAAAAGGGAAGAGCACAGACATTGCAATTAAAAGACTAACTCACCTAAGAGAAAAAAGAAAACCAGAAAAGCATCAAATTGTAATATATGTCGAAATAAGCAAAGATGTCGACAACTTATGGTGACCTGCCTTTTTCAAAGGATTAACAGAACTAAAAGCAAGGAGGACACTGCATGCAATGTTAAATTACTATAGGGAACGAAAAATAACATTGCAGGTGGAAAAAATAATGACAAACAGTTCTAAAGGATGTTCACAGGCTTCGATCTGTGGTTCTATGATGTACAACCTTACAATTAAACCATGTTACAATTCCAACAGGACAAGGTCAATCCACATACTGCTCGTGTGATTCAATGCGTTTCCCAAGGCCTGCATTCCTTCCTTCGCCTCACAATCATCAGACCTGTTCCTGTTAAGCACGTAATTGGACGGCGTCTACTCCGATCTGGAACCCTAACAACAAGGACGCCGATTTCTCTGTAAATTTGGGGGGGGGGGTATTCAGATGCAGAAGGTATATATATGGTTCAATAATTATTGTCCCCGGAATATTTAAAATACTTGAGCTGGGATGGATGATGGGGGATATTGTAACCTAATGTCTTAGATGCCTATATGCTAAATTTCAGAACCATAGCTGCTATATTAATATTCTTTTTTGTCGTTTCAGGTGTGAGAGGTGGCACCTAGCTTGAAAAATGGAGAAAACCAATTATCTCCAGAAAAAGGGGTTAAGCCCAAAGGAGATTCATGAGGACATGATCAGTGTGTTGGGTGATGGGACTCCTTCCTAACAGGTGGTAAAGAACTGTGCGGCAGGGAAAGCTGTCAACAGGCCCCTGGTGCTGGTCCTCCAACAACAGCATGCACCCCAGAAAACATTGATGCTACGCATGATACGATTATAGCAGACAGACGAAACACGGTGCAACAGTTAGCAGACATTATCACATCTCTGTAGGCTCAGTGGAAACCATTGTGCATGAACACTTGCGATTCAGAAAGGTGTCAGCGCCATGGGTACCCAAAATGTTATCTCGTGAACATCAGAAAGACAGAGTTCGATGTTTAAGGGCTGGTTTGGAGGTTATGGGGGCAGACCTGCAACAGTTCTGTGATAGATTTGTGACAGTGGATGAGACGTGGCTCCACCACTATGATCCCGAGTCCAAACGACAGAGCATGGAGTGGCGGCACAGCAGTTCGACTCCTCCACGCAAGTTCAAGGTGCAAGCATCAGCACGCAAGGTTATGGCCACAATTTTTTGGGATGGAAGGGTATGCTCCTTATTGACTACCTGGAGGCTGGACACACTATCACGGGGGATTATTATGCAGCTCTAATCCCTAAGTTACGCGAAGCAATCAAGGAAAAACGGCGTGGGATGTTGTAGCGAACAGTGCTGTTCCACCAAGATAATGCTTCGGCCCACAAAAGCCATCTTACTGATGCCGCAATCCATGCTGCTGGTTTTGATGTGTTGGAACATCCTCCCTTAGGAACACCTCAAGGGGAAGAAGTTTCACTCAAATGCAGCTGTTATTGAAGCTGTGGAGAAATGGTTCACGGATCAGCCAGAGACTTTCTTTGAAGCTGGCATAGTGGCTTTACAGCATAGGTGGAAGAAGTGCATTATTATGAAAGGAGATTTTTTGGAAAAATAATACTGCTTATAGGTTAGGGACAATAATTATTGAACCACCCTCGTTTATATTGCATTCAAATTATGCCAAATATTGTATATTCATAAATACAATAGGGGGCCCACATGAGCTTTGGGGGGCCCGGGCCCCCCGGCCCCTCAGGATCGGCGCCCTTGCCTGACAGAAACCTTGAGCAACTGCGTTATCAAATGGAAGAATCATGGAACGCCATATTCCATGAAGATACCTGGTAATTCTACAGCCGTCTTCATGCAGATTACATGCCTACAGTGAGCTAGAGAAAAGTACGAATCGTAATGATACGCTCTTTTGATACATTTGTACATTCTTTCCATTGGTGTAGGACCCTGTGCACATGACAATATACAGTGTACAACCTATAGAATGTATGTATAAAATTTTATTCATGTAGGCTACGATTTCTGGCTGCTCATTTCTTATTTTCTACAGTGTATTTCAAGTTGATGATTTGTAGAAAAATTACATGTATACTGCTCATATTATCGTTCACTTACTTGGAAAATATTTCCTGTATTCTCGAGGCACAATGTTTTTCCTTAGATATGAGTCAGTTGCTCCACAAACAACACATCGATTGTCTTTCTTCTGAATATAATACTGCCCTATTTCTCCTTCAGCTCTACCAGACGGTTCAAAATTTAGTCGTACAGTGAACGGTGTCTCACATACTACTTTCCCTAGATTTCTCATTACATACCTATTGCAAACAACAACAAAATTAAAATCAAAACATTGACATTCAACATATATAAGCATAATGTGTAAGATTATTTATTTACAATAACTCTACACATTACTGTCTTTTCATGTTATGAACAAGGACAATAGTTGCTAATTTATCGAGTTGTTCCACCTAGACATATTGGTGTTAGCGAAAGTGCTAATGAGCCCTCCCTGTTGGTTTAATGACTAGCGCGCGTGCCTTTGCTGCACGTGGTCCAGGATTTGATTTCCACTGAGAGACCATTAAAATTTGAATCCTTAAAGTGGTTAGGATTCCAGCTTAAACTGTAGGTCCACGTATCATATAGCCTCGGCACTGAAAAGGGAGTTTAAACTTCAATAAATAAAGAAAAAATACGATTGGTCTTTTTGTTTCAATACTTCGCTTTTTGCATCCAAGATGCCGTGAGTCATCTCAAAATGGGCAGAACAAATTCTCATCAAATTTATCAGATTCTCTAATTATAGTAATAATAATAGTGCAATGTGGGGAATAATGACAAAGGGATCACCCCTGTATAACGAAACTAAATCCAAATATCTCCTATAGGAATTTGATATTATCGAGAGGAATATTGTTGACCCACACAGTGAACTTTTGCTCAGTTGCATTTTAGTGTCTCCTAAGTATCCCACTTAGTCAAGTCATTTAATCTATTTTTTGAATTCTTTCTTCTTCAAATTTAAAGAATGCATTCCTCTCCATTTGCAATGGTCACCCAGATATTCCTAACGCTCTGCACACTGGACACACTAGATTTTTAAAGTTCTGAATCTGTGTAAAACTAATGTAAAATGACGTTTCTATACATTGAAATAGTTTAATTATTATATTTAAGTTTACTAATGATGTACAAACAAATAGGCACTTTTATATAGTTTGTGTCACATAACTTGTAAATATTGAATTCTGTAATGATTACATTCTTGTTGTACCCTATGTAGGGCGCCAGGAAAATAGGTATATGAAGTGAAAGACAGCTGTAGGTAGTAATGATTTGATGGCTTGTTCTGAATTTAATAATCCAGTTAAACAGATACAAGCTAAATAAAAATTATATTGCTGCAAATGTGAGTAAATCATCGAGCAAGAGAACTAAAGTAGAGGGTGGCAGAAAAGTATGTATAAACCCGTGCATTGATCAACATTTTAGTTTATGGGTTTACTTGCTTCGACTCTTCCGAGCTTAAGATATAAGTAAAAACACATTAAGAACAAATAATAAAGAAACTAAATCTACTTGACGAATAACAATAAGAAATGATATAAAATGCAATGAGTTCATCAATACAGTACTGTATACCTACTTTTGGGCCACCCTGTATATTCATGAAGAGCAACAATATATATACAGTAACATACAAGCGGGCACAGTAAACTGATAGTGGAGTTCCCAACTATGGTGCGAGGAATTTCTGATTCGATCCCAAACCATGCAAGTGTGTGGTGGACAGTATCGTGTCAGTGAGTTTTCTCGGGTTAACCCATTTCCTCCCATATTCTCATTCCACCAATTATTTCATAAACGCCCGTCTCTTTTAGCCTATACGGCATATTCATGGAAAGTAAAACTAGAAATTTCATTTCAGCACAATATGAATCAAACGAAAGGATACAAGATTGGCAATATTCACCTATCACCATCTCGGTTTCCCCACACAGCTCCGTCCCTCGTAAGATATAGTGATTTTTATTTTTTTTTAAGTTAAATATATTGTGGATACATGTAAATCCTACACTGCATTGCCTTTCTTTCTCATAAAGTAAGATGAACCAAATGTGAAGAGATCCTATTGGAATAGGAGAGCTCTTTCCCCCTGACCAAATTGAACTGATTGCTCAGCTATAATAGTGCAAGTGGTATCTTAGCCCTAATCTGAGGTAGATACGGCTGGGACTGTAACCCCTCACTGGTTTCAAGAGGCTCTCAGATCATGGTTTTTGCTCCGGTCGGTTATGGACAACCAGTAGATTCGGTACCTTCCACCAAAAGGGGGCCGTCAGTTTGCCTTAAAACGTACGGGGCCAAAAGTGAAGATCCTGAGAGACTCCTACTTGCTAGAGAAGTTCCCTCCCCCAGTAGATAGACTATAAGACAAGCTTCGGTTCATCACTATTGATTTCATAGAAAATACATTATACATATGAGAAGGGAAGTGTGCTTATCCTCAAAGGTCATGAAAGGTCACTAGGTTCAGTTTAGGCATACGATATATGCAAAATACGAAGAAATAAAGATTTTACTAAATACTTTTTTTTTTTTTTTTTTTTTTTTTTTTGTAAAAAAAATGAAATTTGAAAATTTTAAACGAATGAAATAAATTATTTCGATTCAGCATACCATACAACATTAAGATCCTTGTTCCCATTGGGCTGCATGACATTATTTAAAATATGAAATTTCAGGTTTTGCCTCTCTCTGGTGATCGTATTTAGTACTTTCTGGTAAGAAATTTATTTTCCATTCCTGGTTCGGAATTCATTTGTTCCCAATTAGCACATACACTTGGAACCCTCCCACTGGCCTAATGTGAATGGCTAGCCGTGTATCTTTGGTGCATGTGATCCCGGACTCGATTCCCGGTGTGAATGCACAAACAACTTCATTTCAAAATTTTCACTTTTCATTAATCATCCGTCTTTTTTAACCTAAAAGCCAAAACCAAGAAACGTTAAACTAAAAGTTTCGCTTCACTTTCATTTCATGTATACTAAGTTCCTTTGGGATATGCTTAAATACATCGTACTCTATAATGCCAGATATCCTGTAAGTGATTTTTGTACTTGACTATTTTCCAAAATACTGTGCTCAAATATATCTAATTAATAACAGTATTTTATGTTGAATACAGCCTATTGAAGTAGTACATGTCCCCACACAGGTAGATGTGTGTGAAAGATTGTGCCGACTGTTCGCGCGACTGGTGAAGTTTTCAAATTGTCCGCAATGGTAGAAAGTTTGAAAAACACTTTCATGAAGCAAGAACTCACAAAAATAAATAAATAACTATTTGCTTATAACAAATAGTTTTATAAAATAATAAAACAATTGTTTGCTTACCATTCTGCCTTTGAGTGGTCACAAGTACATAAAACATCGCCATCTGGAGCTTCAAGGTAACAATTATCATACAAAGGTTTCTTCCTAGTTGAATAGCTGCGAGATGGGTCCTTCAATTTTGCAGAGCGTAGCAGTTTTTGTGATTCAGATATAGGTTTCCCATGCTTTTCCTTAAACCTAACATCAATTATTCCTTGACATATTGAAAGCACTTTAATCCAAGAGTCTTCTTTCGAAGGTAACTCCCAAAATCGCCACCAACTAACTGAAAACTTCTCACTAATTAACTCATTGAATATTTTCACTGCTACTAAGGCATCCATGGAAGCATAATTAATTTGACGTTCAGTTAACGTCTCAGCTTCCCAGTTACTACACCGAATCTTCCAATGTTTGTCCATTTGAACACCTAACAGTTGATCGGCCAAACCAGATAAACCCATTTTCTTCACTTGCTCTGAGGCAGGACGATGTCTCATTACAAGATGACGAAGATCCACACATCCTCGAATCTCCAGGCCGTAATCACGAAGAAGCCACTGTGCATCTTCTATGGATCCTACACCAACTTTTAGAATTGATCTATCTTTCAACACTTCCTAACAGCAAAATAAATAAATGATTATTGTACAAGTTACATTACAAGTAGCTTGGGTTATATTTTACTGCTATGTACTAAATCTAAATATATAGATATATTAGCTAATTGAAGCTATATGGTTCACAGTGACTAACTTGCAAACTGACCTTACTTCATACCCGGGAAGCAAAAGGTTCTCTACACAGTTTCGAAGCTTCTTGACTTCTTTTTCTATTACATTAAAAGTTACATTAGCTTTAAGTTCAAACAAGATATCTTTGAATCGGTTATTACTGACACAAAAATGAAATTATTTAGTTTAACATTCTATGGTTATGCCCTTTTGGCTAATGAAGATAGATGATTAATAACAGTGAATGATTGTGAAATTATTATTATTATTATTATTATTATTATTATTATTATTATTATTATTATTATTATTATTATTATTATTATTATTATTATTATTATTATGCTTTCCCACACTGCATCAAAGTTACACGCGCAAGCAACAAGACCAGTGACGAGGGCTATTACTGATATCAGAAGATAGTAGTTTTTCAATCGATTACACAAATTAGCAATGAAAGTTTTACGCAGCGATGACTTTATGATGGAATTTTATTTACTCAACCAGCTACTTTACTAATCCTTATGTCTTATCTACATTACATATTATTAAAAATACATTCTGAAAGGGAATTATCTAAGGAACTTTCACGAGTAATTCACGAAATTATTTTCAAATACAACTTCTGCCATCTATTGTAAATAATGTGTTGGGTTTAATTTAAAGAGAATAAAGGGAAAGTAAAAGAACACTTATCTTGATCGTAATTGATCGAAATATAAGTTTCCTTCAATCTTGATTTCAAATTTTCTGCCATACAAACAGACTAAGAAAAACAATCTTCCCGTCGTCTTCTTATTGCATACCGAATATCTTTCGATTTTTTTTACATATTTATACAACGTTACAAAAAAGTGAAATCCTGTATTGAAACGTATCCAAAATATTTTGATACATGCTGCGTGTGGTTAAAATAGCTGATAAAGAGTTAAAATTATACACAATAGGAGATTCCATTGCGAAAAAAAACAAGGATTCATTTTCAAAACCTGCAGACTCATATATATTCAAGATTCAAAACTCATATTAACAACTTAATACGTACATACCTTAAGATACACAGGAATAGTTTTGAGCTTGCACAACCTTATTAGGGCACACAGACCATCGTGGGAAGCAAGCTGTAGCAAAGCGACTGGTTGTCTTCTTCCATCTAACGTCACCCATTCACAGTCGAATCCCAGAACGCGTTGTTTTTCACATTTCCTGCAAAACAAAAGAAAGAAGTAATATTAGAATAAATAACCGCTCGTAATAAACAAACCGTGTGTCTCCATATTTTCTTTTTAACCTTTACATACTAAACCAAAATATTCTGTATAAACTAAACGGCTACTCCGAGAACATCACAAAAGCAAAATGTAAGCATGCTTCACATGCTACTCAAACTTCTAATTTTAATCTCATTGCGTACTGACAACGTGAAATAAAAGCGACTCGACATGAGTGGCAAAATAAGTGGGCATATGTTATACATTTTTTTAAGTGCTTAAATACGTCCTTGATATGTGTTCTTTCTTATAGTCCACCCTCAAACCTTCACGTACCACCAGGGAATGAGTTGCAAGATGTGTTACGGCATCAGTTGACACTGTAACAGTCTTAACTTCCGTGCTGCTACAAGTTTAAATTTATTGGGCAGAAAGTGTTGTATTTTAATTGTGCTTTTCGTTTTTTTTCACAAGTGTGTTATACATATATAAGGTTTCTGAGAGCTTGTAACATCATTCATCAGTACAAACCACAAAATGATATCCACAGTTTCCTCCTCCTCCTCTTCTTCTTCTTCTTTTTCTTCTTCTTCTTCTTATTATTATTATTGAATTGTCAATACTACTTTACAAAGATATTTTAAGCAACCTTAATTAGTGTTAAGAGATGAATTTATAGCCCTATATAAGATTCCAGTACAATTCTCGAAGAAAAGAGTTTGATCTATGTTTTAGTGATATTTTACTGATAGTCTGATCTCAAAACCAATATTTATTAACATTTGAAAGGAGAGTTCGAAAAATCAGAAAAGCTTTGGTGAGTTTCTTCACAACACAGGATTTTGCAAGTTAAGAACATAATGAATTCTTGTCCTGTATCCACGTACGTGAAACGACTTACCGAAACTGTGGAGAGGAGTATGGAAGTGGTATATGCTTTGTTACCAAAATCATTTTCTACAATTTATACTTGATTACCTTGTTATTCAAAACCAACGGACAACTCTCATCTCAAATCCAATTTCTCGTGCGAGTAAATGATGAAAACAATGAATATGGATCTGAAGTAATTGTAGAAAGTTGCGTACGACTATGTTTACCTCAAATGAACAAATGGTTGTCACCCGTACGTAATTGCTCTCTTCAATTTATTTAATGAACTCTTAATAGGTGCTCTCCTCAAATAGATTACCAAAAAAATAAAAGAAAAAGCTCGAAAAGATAGTAAAAAAATATATTTTCATATACGAAGTTTGCAAAATCAAGTCAAAAGAAAACTGCGAATACAGTATTCTCGCATTTATACAATAGGCTGTTAAGAAACAACGTAAGATTACTTACCTTTCTAGCTGTTTAAGTGCATCATTGCATTCCAACTCAGATTTCACAACCAGTATTTCGCGGCATTTTACACTTGGAATTCCAAATATTCTTTTCAACCATCGAAATTTCCTGCCACCAGAGTTTCTTAGAATATAATACGAAAATCCCATACCAACTGCTGCAGCAATTGCAAGTCCTGCTGCCAATGGTTTTACTTTCTCACTCATTATTCACTAATCCTGTAACGACACAAATTAACCAACATAATTACACACATTGTCATTATGTAAAAAGTGTTCAACTTCTGTAATTAAAGCTTATGAATTCAACTATTTCTGCTGCAGACAGTTCTAAAAACACGCTCAGGAATTCTAATAATCATCCTACTTACAGCTTTATGCATTTCTGAATACATTATTGCACTTCCGAGCTGTTGATTCTCCCCTCGAGTCCCGGTCACGAAGGATAAAAACTGCAGACAGAAGAATAACAAATCAGGGAAAAGTAAAACAAACGAACTTAACAAGGATAGAACAGAGCTGGAAAATCCCTTTTTAGAAACAAATTATACATCAAATTATGGACTTCTGGACTGCATTACGTCCGAATTAATTTGCGCATTGTTTGCTCTTTGGTGATCGCTTGCCCACTCATGTTGACATTTTCATTATTATGCCAATACTGTGTAAATTTTGCAATTACTGCTTTCCAGTCACCACTTAACCTTTTTTTTTTTTTTTTTTTAATGATAAACGCATTTTCAAACACAGGTCGTTCTACTTCATTTCTAATCCCTACTAAATTATTGAATCTTCTATCATATATTGAGTTTCTTTTAAATGTTTCGAAAAATTTGACATCGGAATTTCGCTTTAGAATCCCTTACCGTTCCTTAACATGCACCTTGAGGTGTCTTTTAGTCTTGCCTATCTAACTGTTGTTCCAACTGCAATTTATTTCATAGATAACCGATTTCTCATTAGGATCTATATAATAACTCTTAAATTAGTCAGTGCTCTTCTCTAAAGGTTGGGGGGTGGGGAAGGGGGGCTTCAAAGCAGTATGGAAATCGTGTTGTGTAAAAATCTTCTTGAATGTCATTGTTGATCTGGAAAAAATAGTGGTTTCGGTCTCAAGTTTATCGAAACATGAGTTCTCCTAATCTGGTTATATCAATTTGTTAATAATGAAACCTGGAAAACTTCAATAAATAATCAATCTCTTTCTGTAAGTCTGATTCCAAAGGCGTTGGAAAAGTCGAATGGCATGTAAGAAGAAATTATTCCAGACAGTCATTCGCTAAAACATTCTGTTCATAAACTTTACAAGTCCAACTACGAGTGTCACTCTGTTTAGACGACCCCTTTATATATGTTAGATAAATTCAGTTGTTCCTCTTAATCATGCATCTTAGATTTTTCTTATCGAAATACAAATCACTGTAATATCTACTAACTTAACTCACTTAACCTACTTATTTGAACTTACTGAGACTATGATGGGACTAATTTTGTTTTGCCTGGATGATTTGTAATGGAATCAGTCTGACCTGATAGAACTTACTCTTCCATGTATGTCTACACTTCACGGTAAACTGAAACTAATAATGTTGAATTATTTATATATATACTGTCTTGACTTTATATCCACGTATATATTCATATTTTCCAGTAAATATAAACTAATAATGTTGAATCAGCCAATGAGCAGAACGATTTTCCTTTTTTTTTTTTTTTATTATTATTATTATTATGGAGAATACTTGGTATGTAACTTATCTTTTGCGCAATTGGAGACGAAATTGTTGTTTATCGAAAGTGTGACTTCTTGCTCTTTGAATGAAACTATGTTGGTAAATAATACACATAATTTGACAAGAACTTATGTACTAGCACAAACAACCACAACTGTAAGTTAAACGCTCTTTTGAATTATTTGAATAACTTCTTTATTCCTCTGTATGGGATCGCAGGGTTTACTCGCAATAATTCATTACTTTCAATGTCAACTACATCTGTTTCTTAATGCAATGAGAGGACACAGGTACTTCAATCCTTTATCTCCATATCATTTCACTTTGACGGTGCAACTTAGGGTAAGGAAAGGGGGAGATATACGTATGTATATAAAAATGATCGAAAACGACCGATATTAGTGTTGAATTCATAGTTTTTGGGGTCACTGAAATGAATAGTGACACTTTCGATGCTGTTTAAATCCAAATTTAGCCCCGCGACTTGGGGGAGGGAGAGAGATATAAAAATTATTGAAAATCACCGATATTAATGTCGATTACATAGTTTTCGGGGTCGCTGAGATGACTAGTGACACTTCCGATGCTGTTTAAACCCAAATTCAGCTCTCATTGCCCTTAATGTCCAAAATGGAACTATTCTCCCCGTGCGAAGAACAGGCAGTTTGCTAGTCCAGTATAAATTAAAGAATCATACTTTTGAAGTAGCAAATTGAATATTTTGTTCCGTATCTCGTGTTAAGAGGGGAACTTACGTTTGTGGTCTCTGTTAAGGTATTCCTCGTCTTCGTGTCACTTCCCCTGACTGTCATTTTGCAAGATATTCGCATACCTTCTTAAGCAGATTTTATAATCTGAATTTGTAACTTCAGGTTTAAATTCTACGGGCTTTCTTTACACTCAACCTCTGACCTAATTCAGTATCATACCTAATTGTGTATCAGACTTTTTTTTGGTGAAATTATAAATCTACTAGTGTTGATTGTAAGAAATGCTATTCATCTGTCGTTACACAATCAACGTCAAGATTTCTTAGGAAGAATATTTAACTAAAACAAAACTGAAATACTTTCACTACATATGTTAAATAATTTCAAATAATATTCTTATTTTAAACTATTTAGATACTCAGATAATAAATTAGATACTCAGAAATATAACGGAATGGTGGACCTGCTTATGTAACGGATCGTATTGTCTTTGATATATTTTTAGACACTTACGCTTTAATTGTATGAAATCATTACAGTTAGATTTTCGACATCCTTGACTTTTACAACGAAAGCTCCAATTCAGTTTGTAAGGTGCTGCCTCTAAATCGCAAATACAGTCTTACGCATCTAAATCTTTTAGCAACGTCTTCGTTGTGTATCATCCTGTACCACTATAAAAATTCAAGGTTCAAGTTTAGTTAAAGGGAGCCAGCTTTTTTTTTTTTTTTCGAGAAAATGTTACAATTTCATTTTTTTTTCTATTAGGTTAGATTAGTTATGTTTAGATTAATGCTAACTACCGTACTTGCATCATTGTATTCATATTCCCTTATGTGCGCTTCCGGTAAGTATATATAATCTCTACAGCATTCCGCATTTCTCAACTTCTACAAAATGTACTTCTACTCCATCCTTAAATAAGAAACAATCACTTACACTTCCTTTACTTCAATTCATTTCACCTGTAAATCTTTTTTCTTTTTACCTATTTTTGGACTCTCTTCATCTAAACAAAGCTCAAATTAAATTCGTTTATTTTCTGAGTTAAAGATTGGTCTCAATATTGGGTCTTTAATGTCAATTAATTCCTCCCAGCTTGTCATTTTCCTTATTTGCAGACTGTGTCACTTTCGAAAGCACCAAACAAATGACAGATCACGAAAAACCAGTTGCTTTGTACGGACATTAACTGGTAACTCAAATAAATGGTTCTAAAAGCCTCCTACCATTAAATCAGGCGTGTGCCGCCTAACCCTGTCTTCCGGCCCGCTGGTCAGTTATTGAAAACAATAATTATTATAATATTTCTTTTTTACAAAACCTGTTAAGAGTGAACTGGAAATTTTCCATCGATCACACAGTGCGAAACGAGGTAACGCCCTGGAGACAAGCACTTGGCAAACGCAGATACTTGGGGGAAATTTTCCTCGGTATAAGGATTGCTAGATGTACCGACAAAGTTCTAAATACATTACTCTACTCCTCTTCAGTGGGTAAATACAATATTTTGGTTACCAGTATAACAGTTGTTTTGTGTTATTGTGATGTAAATTACGATGAACATGTTCCATCATTTAATACTATACTATTCAATTGTCGTAAAAATAATATACCTATAGCGATGCCCGCGATGTCATTTTGTGCTCTGTAATTGGCCCACCCACTGTTCCAAGTTGCACAACCCTGATTTAAATAATAATATTAAAGTATCAAGGTAATTTCAAATTAAAATTAAATAGCTCGAGTACAGAAATTAACTACTGTACTCGGCTGACAAATTTACAAACCTAAATTAGACTATCATAGCCACCTTTTCAATGACATTTGGTCCTAAATTGGCCCATCAACCTCTGTTAGCTATTGATATTTTAATAATTTGTTTTGTAAGACCATACACAATGTAACATTCTAACTAGGTATGCAATATCGCAATTTGTAGTGAAGTGATCGATCTTTACTGCTTATTCATAGAATTATTTATATTTAGTGCATCAATAGTGTTCGTGAAAGAACACGACATGCAAATAGCTTAATTTGGCATATCACCGAAGAGCGTAATGGTTTTGAAAAATTGTTCGCAGAATAAAACGAAAAGGACTTCGTCCGGGTATAACGCATTTCAAGGGGCCACATTTTATCATATCTTTCAATCTTCAATGAGGGAGCAAAAAAATCTTCCCTGCGCTCATCTAACCGAGAAATGTTGGAAGCAATGAGATAAGAAATTTTTCTGATGTCCACTCAGCCAACACCTATTGTTATCTTTCGATCAGCGTTTTCCTCCTAAGATCACTATATACATTCTCCAAGGAAGTGATTCTTTGTCACGCATTAAAAATAACAGGAAATCAACTAGTTCATTTTTAAAATACTGATTCCATTTCACAGGTAGTGAGGTATATAAAGGCACAATTATATATGAATCTCCAACCTTCACTACTATTCCAGTTAAAGTTGTCTAGTATATGTTTCAAATAAACATTCCTGCTTTGAATTTCTTATTGCTGATCATTGGGAATAGTTTATACAAGTGTAGATATGTATAACCGTTCAAGTTAGGGCTTTACGTTGATTGGCATACAACAAAACCATGATACATGGCTACATCTACTTATTATAAAGGCAACCAAGAAAGTTATGTCGTTTTTTGTTGAGATCTGTGTTCAATTGGCCCTCACACCGTGAGTTGAATGCGAATGGAGATAAGGCGAAGGTCAATTGTTGGTTTGGGTATATCCAACATACTATCTGGTTGTGGCAGTTCAATTACACCTTGAACTTGCTTAAGGACAGAGTGAACATGGGACCTCCACAGAGCATCATAAATGTGTGTATGCTGTACGAGTTCAAATTGGGGTCAAACGCTGCTGCAGCGGGGCAGAAGATATGCCAGGCCTTTGGTGAGGATGTCGTGACTACGCGGACGGTGCAACGGTGGTTTAACATGTTTAAGGACGGTTAAACACACGAAGACGCACCACGTGCTGGAATACCAACACATGTACAAAATGAAGATCTTCAGGCAGCAATTGAGGCGAACAGTGGCCAGACAACTGAAGAACTACGACTACAATTCAGTGTGAGTGGAGAAACCATTTGGCAGCACCTTCATCAACTTGGGAAGCAATACAAGTTGGGTCGATGAGTCCCACATGATTTGACCCCGGGCCAGAAGGGAACGCGAGCAGACACCTATGTTCCTTTGCTTTCTCGTCTGAGAAAGGAACCATTTCTGGACAGGGTGTTGACATGTGATGAGAAGTGGGTCCTGTACGAAGCTCCAGGGTGTCATCCTTGGTTATGTGACGTACATGTCACATATTAATGTTTTGTATAGCCCCATAGAGATTTTTGCGCATATTTTGCGCAACTGAGATTGTATTGTTACGGTTTCGTTTATAACTTTGCTTTAAGAATTATAAATATTGCGAATGATAATTAATTTAAATTTATTTTGTATTATAACATTAACTATTTGTTGGTGAGCCAACGTTATAAATATCTAAAATCACAAGTGTGCATCAAAGGGTGCGGAACGGAGCGAGAGATAATTTGTATTGGAGAGATGCATTTTGTATCGAAGAAGAAGAAAAAGAAGAGCATAATATAAAATTTTCCCTCGTGTGTGAAAAAATTATAAGTAAACAACACTTTTAAAAATTCATTTTATTGTAACTAAAATAATAACATTGCGAGTGATAGAAGGGAAACAAATTATTATTGTGTAATAAAGAGGTAGGACGACTTTTGGAAAAAGGTAATAAAATTTGTCACCGAGAGAGAGAAAACAGCGGATGCAGCATTTTCAAGTAAGTTGTGTTTAAGCAGATTAAGGAACTCGGAAAACAAGGAAAGCTTGCAGTTGCAGTTTAAAGATAAATTTAATTTCCGGGAAATGATAAGTATATGGTACCTATAACTTTGGTGAACGAAACAGGCCAGTGTTAACATATTAATTTCATAGTGATAAATCGGTATTGTTATTAAACTCAAGTGCTTTAGATGAATGAAACGGAATATTTATGCAATCTGACACGTTTACAGAGGCAATAGTTGTAAACGAGTAGTCTAGTAAACGTGACTTTTGGGTTTATGATATTTTAAATATGGCTAATGAAACTTCTTTTTGGTGTATAATAAATGCCTAATAATGGATTGTGAGTAAATTTGGAAGCCGAACCACTAATCATGTAGCAGAAAGCTGGCCTAAGTTCACCCGTTGAGGTGACCAAACACCGTTAAATAACAGCTAATTTTCCAGTGTTATGTAGCTCTGTTATAAGATTTCATGCTCTCGCTCCGCTCTGATAAGCCCTACGCATCACTAGGAATTTCCTTAAGCACCCGATTTGGTGTGATTCCCTTTTCCACTCATACTGGAATGATGGTACATATATAAACTCTCGAAACAGAAAGGTGTTTCTACAAATCGCTGTTCTATTTATTTTATTATGTACTATGCAGATCGCAGTGATATATGCTTACATTTATTTTGAAACATTTTCACATTCTCTCTTTCTCCCCCTCTCTGCGGTCTGGTGGTGAGCTAATATAATTATTACAATAAAGGCGATAATACGTTACGGCGTGGGCAGCTAAAAGTCCATAAGAGGGTTCATGGCCTCACGTGCCGTAGTGGCTGCGGTCTTTTGGTATTTTGTGGCCGCTTCACAAAATTGAAACCTTTAATAACATTTTTTTTTCTCCTCTTTCTCTTTGGTCGATTACGTCCTGGTTGAAAATATAATATAGATAGAATGAATACTGAATACTTAATTTTGAGATCTGATAGAAAAGGCTCTTCCATCGTAAACAGTAGCGTCATATTTGTTCAAATATTTTGACATCAAGATCTTTAACTGTAAATATTTTAGAGAAGGGAGTCAAGAATATCTTAATAAGAATATGCTAATCTGTATTAGTGAGAATATATATATATCATTAAGTACTGAAATGAACGCACAACAGTATATCCATTTAAGATGTCTATTGTTACACTGTTTTCATATCGCTATCCAGTGATCATAAGAATTTACATTCGAGCTATGCATATGTTATCAGTATTACTTCTTTTATATAATGGCAAAAATGATCATGTTGGCCTATTATGCTCTAATTGTAAAGTTATCGATGCCGTTTCCTTTCATTAATAAATATACATATTTGTAAACAGATTTTCTTTTGTATTTTGATATTATATGAATATATTTTGGATGTTAAGGGCTTAAGTTTCTTAGGATAGATATATGTATATATTCGTGATATGTGCTGCTGGTAATGATATTGAAGTGAGAAATTTTATGAGTATTTAGTCGTCGATGAATATATTCCTGTATTGAATATGGGTTTATGGAGTTGTTTTCTTATAATGTATGACATTGTCTATTCATAATGTAAGGCAGCACTTAATGGATATTCAGCTCTGCATACTGCTGCTGTGGAGATTGTTTACTACATTAATTTAAATAAAGAAGCTCTTAACTGAATAATTAATAAAACTACACTAGAAAACGGCTCGTTTTGCATAAGATGGCTCGAGAATTCGTTTATTGGTCATTTGCGTTAGTACAGTGTTAGTTAAAGGAATGATTGTAAGCTCCTCTTCTTTGCATATGCGATCGGTTTAAACAAGAGGTATGAAAGTATATTTTCTCACTAAGATATAGCTATGACTAATAAATACAGTTTGTCCCAGCGGAATACTGATTGACAGCACGCGTTGCCAATGCGGTATAAATGAGTTTTCTTTTCTCTGAAGTATCTGCGAACATTGTCGTAAGTCTTTCAACGTCAAGCGAAGTTTTAAGTCTTGTCATCTGCCTACGTGGAGTCTTTTCTAGTTTTCCTAGTCAAACTATAATTCGACGGATAAGAAGTTCCATTTGCTGAATTATTAATATTTTTTTTATAGTAACACCCCGTTTTATTATATAAAACCACCACCAGGCTGTGCGAGTTCAAAACCTTTTGTAATAAAAGAGATTTTTTTTTATGGATAGTATACTTACCTCTAAAATTTAGTATTATACCAAAGTAGAGTTTTAAAGTATTGAGGAATAAAATAAATAATATTGTAGCTTGTATCTATATCCGTTAGTTGAAATATTTTATCGTTTATACTGTTTCTTTTTTTTTATTTTATATGCTACTCAACTGCTATTTAAATAAACGTGTTGTGCCATTTGTTGGCAAACGAGAATACACAGTTTGTAACCTACATAATCAAGTATTTAAGTATTATTCACAAATAGTCATTTCCTTTGTAAGTTGAGTGAATGATAAATTCTGCAAATGCTTTTGATTACGATATGTCCTGTTCAAATACCAATGTGCATGATCCAACGAGTATAAGGACGCTTATCAATTACTCCCAGCTGAAAAAAAAGAGGAATATATATATATATATTTTTAGTCGATGTTAGATATTGTTTGTGACAATTCTGAGTTACATTGCGTATGTATAATAGTTGTAGGAGTCCATCGTAAATTTATTTACTATATTACATTAAACCTAAATTGAGTTTATTCACTAAATATTGTCTATTATATCTATACCAAATACGGTGTTCTGTTTGTGCCTCAAACACACGTGTCAGGCTCGAGCTATAATTGCATACTGAATTTGGATTATCGTACGATGTAAAAATGATGACTTGGTGAATACCCAATTGTGTTTATCCAAATAAAAACTCCTATAAACGTGAATTATAGACTTTAATACATGTTTCTGACTGAAATGACTACAACCGGAGTGGATTGTCGTTTTGGTCTGGAACCTGAATATATATATAGCATATTTTAAACTAGGTACCAGTTCGTTATGAACGTTACTAGTGACGTCCACGGCGTCTGTGATTGTGTACGTTCTTTATATATAGTGTTCATTCTAGTAATGGTTTTAAGAGAAAGGAACGTGTTCACTCATCTTACCTCAAGAAAAAACTTAGGAAAGCAATTAGTGCAGTGAATTTTGAAGTTCAATATTATCGTTTCGATGGATTAAACTGAAGATCTACTCAAATGACCTTACTTAATAATATTTGGCTTCAATCATTCGTTAGTTTTATACTTCTTCATTAATATATATATATATGGTAAGTTTTAAAATGTTTTTTTTTTTTTTAAATTTTCATTTCTTTCGTATTGCTTTTGTTTCTGGTATTTAGTTCCAATGATTAATGTTCTGGGAATGAATAGCAAAATGAACCATTTAAATTAAACTTATCGATCTTATTTAGATGTTTATTTTAATTTGAATATCTATGACATACCAATGTGTTAATATATATATGTTTGACTTATTAATACGAATCCTGACATATAATGGAGTTATTCAGTGCGGATATTTGCTTAAGGGAAATTCCTTCCAAAAGTAGTTCGTCCACTTCCTGAGGGTAAAACTAAAAGGTATAAAAATAAATAAATAAAAATATGTAGGTATATCAAGATTTAATTACACTTAATTCGCTCACTGGCGAAGATGGTGAAGAATAATAGGTGGTCACTATCAAAATTAGTCCACCGTTGGTATATGATTAGTCCTACATCTTTTCTCCAAATAATTCATCTTTTTCAGACTATTTGAACTAATTAAAGTTTACGATCCTCTCTTCCCCAAATTAGTTTCCTTGTGCGATGCATAGTGCGGTCTAAATAAACTAGTACTTCTTCGGATGAAGTTTGCCATATGTAGTTCCTATCTACTATTGGCTAACAAGGAAACAAGAGAGGTGGCAAGAGAGGGTGATGTAACAAAAATGGCGACCGTGACAGGACGCGTGATGTCCTCGTTTTTGAACGAAAATTACTAAGTTTGTGAATCCAAAAGTGGTTCTAAAAAAATTGAGATTCCTCAGGAAGGGTACGAAAATGTGATTGCGTTAATAGGGAGAGAGAGCAACAATAAACTACGAACATCTAATAAAGGGGCAGAGCAGGAGAGAGCAACTACAGAGCAAAAACAAACAATAGGTAGCTTGCATGCATGATTAGTGGTAAGGCTATCATATGAAAAGTAAGTAGACATATATATTAGAATAGTAATATTTTGTGGGTTGTATAATTGTAATTTGTGAACGATGGATTCCGCTAATTCAACTAATACTTTTAAAGGAAGTAATAACTCTGAAAATAAGCCATGTCACATATGTGACCGTACTGAACATGACGTGTACACGTATTGGGTACAGTGTCCTCAGTGTAATGAGTGGTATCATTTCAATTGCTTGGGTTTACCCGAGACCGAGGAGCAAAACGTAGCATTACAAAATGATCAGGGGTGGCGATGTTTGTACTGTCGGAAGGAACCGCCAATATCAGTTACCGTTGGTAATGGTACGATGAATGGAAATACGAGTATTACGAATGGTTTTATTGGTGTTGGTCTTAAACCTCAGTCGACACCGATAAGCAAGGAAACTTGTAATCAGGGAAATGAAACAAGTGACATAGGTAGTACTGCTAATGGGAATACTTTAGAGCATGCAATCGAGAGAAGCGAACCCAATAAAGACAACCGCTCGGAAGAGAAAACTAGGGAGATAACATTGTCAGATTTAATGACACAATTAGTAATGATGCAGCAAAATAACCAAACTATGGATACTCGGTTGACTAACTTAAACAGTCAAATGGAAACTATGGTTACTAGAATAAACGACACGATAAGCGGAGTAACTACTCATGTAGATCGTAAGATAGAGAATTTAGAAAGTCAGATTCAAGCTGTTCAATTAAACAATGAAAACCAGTTTAAAAGGTTACAGGACGATTGTAAGGATAGGTTTGAGAACATGTCTGTGAGATTCGACAATATGAGTCGTAGAGTAGGAAGTATCACTAATGCTATCGATAAGAAAATTGACTTAGTACAGCAAGATTTAAGTGACGGTCTAGGTAGAGCTAATTATGAGATTATATCTCTAGCGACATCAGTAGATGATTTCAAGATTCAGATTAAAGAAGTAGACGAGCGCGTAAATGGCACGATAGAGAAAAGAATAGGAGCAGTAAACGAACAAGTTAAACATTTTGAAACTCAGGTTAATGAAGTTGACGCTAAAGTTTCTGCTGTACGGGAGCAGAGCATGCAAACGCAAGATGGGTTGAAGGAGGTAAATACCACTGTACAGGGCATTTCTTCTCGGCTTGAACTTTACGAATCGAATATGGTTTCTTACACAGGGGATGTCAGCAAGTTGCGTAAACAATCTGAGAAGGTAGAAATGGATTTACAATTAATAGATGCCACTACGCGGGGAATGCAACAGAAGTTAAATGATATACAGAAGAAAACTGCAGAGGATATTAGTGAAATTAATAACCGGATAATAGCTATTCAGTTAAAGTCAACACTTTTTGATACTGGCGAGTTAGAAATTTCTCGGAAGAGAAGGTATGAAGGAATAAACCAAGATAAATTGATTATAAATGAAACGACCTTCAAGACTGTGAGTGGGGAACCACCAACCGTCGTAAATTCCACAAAGACAGCTACTACTAGTGTAACTACTAGTATTGTTACAACTGGAGGTGTAAATACCACCTTTTCAGCACCTTACCCATTTGAAGGTATGACCAGCGGAGTTTGCGTCTGTCAACCAAGCCCTAGTTTTTATCCGCGAGTTGGAAATGCACAGACGACGGAATCAAGCCTAAGATATGGAGTATTTAGTCCCGGAGCATACGATAATGGCCATTATATTAAACCTCCTCCCAATAGCAATACTCAGACGGTAATGTGTAACTATCTTACTTCTAATTCTATTTCCCATGAGAATCCCAGAGTGACTGTACCTGACTCCAAGTTAGTATCAATAAAGAAACCTAAACTTAGTGACCGTAGCTACTTTCCTACATATGATGGAAATACTACAAAAGGAAGACCTCGTGAGTTCTTGGAAAAACTCCAAAGATGTCTATCGAACTACCCGTCACTAACCGATGAGGAACGTTTAGATATTGCAAAAGAGCAATTAACATCTTATGCTCGAGCGTGGTATAAAAGTGTCAAACATAGTATTAAGTCCTATGCGGATTTTGAACGGTTATTTCGGGAGATGTATTGTAATGATCAACTGGAACGGGCGCAAAAGTGGGAATTACAATCTCGCCGATACGACAAAATGAAGGATTCGTCGTTGATAGAGTTTACCTGGCGATTGATAGACGATTATTTCCAAATTGTTAATAATCCGGATGAAGCTGAAATTGTGGATTTAGTAGTAAAAAGCTTGCCGCCAGAAGAGTCCCGTACTATAGCTTCTCATTTATGCAAAAATGTTAAAGAGTTAACGGCAAAAATAGCTGCGTTAGCAGGACAAACGAATTCTATTGATTCTCGCCCTCCACCTAAAAGGTTTTTTGTGCGGCAAACCAAAACTAATAAGATGCCGCAAACGCAAGTTGAAACTGGTAGCCAAACAGAATTTTTGACTTATGCACGAACTAACAATAGATCACCACCAAGTTCTCAAAATAGTAATAGTGACAATAATGGATGTCATCATTTTAGTGGCAATCGAAATAATCGGGATTATCAGTCTTACTGGGATAGGAATAATCAAAGATCACAGTCAGGTAATAATGGAACATTTGGTTCGTACAACAGACGGAACGGTTCATATAATAGGAGAAATGGTCGTGGACGAGGAAGAGGATATCGTTACGGAAATAACCCTAACAATCGAGACCTAACTCATGACTCTGAAAGTAACAACGTTGGCAATAATCAAGGTGGCTCTGAGAATGATCAGAATAGGGATCATTCTAGGAATACTAGACGTAGCGATGAAAATGAAACAATCCCTAAGTCAACAAACTAGCTCCGCAGTTACCTTGTTTAGTGGGGGAGGATAACTGCGGAAAGCCTGAACACCCCACAAATACAAGTAGTGGCTTATATATCCGAAATTTGAATCTAGAAGGAAGTTGTTTAGGTGAGATGACTAACCCGATTTCATTTGTACAATTTGACGTAAAATTTGTGGTTGAAGAAGAAGCCGAGAAGGAAAACGATGTCAGGTATTTCTCGACTTCCCCTTCAGTAAAGGGAAATATAGGAGGTGTACAATTAACCTGTATTATCGATTCCGGCTCAGAACTGTCTCTAATGGATTGGGAGGTTTGGTGTAAATTGAAAATTAGATTCCCATCAGCGAAGCTGAGACCCTACTCGGATCTAAAGTTGGGAGCTTTTGCAGGAAAGGAAACATTTTCAGTTAAGGGCGTACAGACGTTTAATCTAAGTATTCAGGACCACATTTTCGAAGTGACTATGTTTGTTATTCAGTATCTGCGCGTCGATATACTACTTGGATGCCCATTTTTGGATCAGTTTAAAGTAATTTTGGATAGAAGTGAAAAGAAGATTACAATGACAGATAGCAGCGGCAATATTGTCACAGTTTTCACCGATCGACCTAGTGTAATGTTAATGAAGGTGCCATATGAAGAATTGGAGATTGTCAATTTAGGAAAGATAGGAAAAGAGCCTGTTGTGCGTACCTTGAACGTACTTTCCAAAGCTCCGTCAGCAGATGTATCATCTATTGGAGAGAATCCAGAGAGAATGACCGCTACCGACTCGTCTCTACAGTCTGATTTAATGTATCTGAGGAAGATATTAATGATTACATAACATCACGAGACGACTTGCCGGACGAAATTAGAAATGAACTTCGTAAAACACTGTTACGATACCGAGGTTTATTCTCGGAATACCCACGTAGAGTCAAAGCACCTCCGTATAGAATACAGTTAAAGGATAATTTGCCTGTTGTAAGACCCATATATCCTGTGCCACAAGCGATGCAAGCGGAATTTGAAGCGGAGCTTGAAAAATGGTTGAAGTTAGGTATTGCAATTAAAAAACTATCTCCATATAAAAACCCAGTGCACGTGGTTAAAAAACCATCTGGAGGAGTACGTCCAGTACTTGACCTCAGAGCAATTAATGAAAAAATTATCGCTCCGCAAGTGCAGGTGGAGCCGATAAACGATTTGCTCAATCGTGTGGCAAAGGCTCATTGGTTTTCGAGCTACGATGCATCGAGCGCGTACTATGGCATAAGTCTTCATCCAGCTTCGTACGATTGTACTAGCTTCATCTATAAGGGATCTCAATATGTTTTAACAGTGCTACCGCAAGGTCTTAAGAGTTCACCAGCAATTTTCCAATATACGATGACTCAAATTTTTGATGAATCGACTCGTGACTTTATAGTTCTTTATTTAGATGACGTACTTGTGAAAAGTGCGACACAAGCCGAACATTTAGAGCATTTGCAACGGACATTCGCTATTTTTGAAAAGGCAAACTTCTCTTTAAATTTTAAGAAGTGTAATTTTTTTGAAACGGAGATTAAATTCTTGGGTCACATAGTGAGTGGGACAGAAATAAAGGTAGACCCTAAATTAAACGAGCCCATAAGATGTTTCCCAATTCCTAAAACTAGGAAACAACTTAGACGATTTTTAGGATTAGTAAACTGGAGACACCGATTCGTGCCCAAATATGCAGAACTTGCGACCAAACTTTATGATTTATTGAAAAAAGACCGAAAATTTATATTAGATCAGGAATCACTTGACTCGTTTTATAAGCTCAGAGTAATTATGAGTAATCCGCCGGCACTTGACCAACCAGACTTCGCTCTTCCTTTTCATATATACAGTGATGCTTGTATGGAGAACCTAGCGGGATATTTAGCCCAACACCCACCTGGTGAAATGGAAATGGACAAGAAGAATCAGCGAGTGATTGGTTATGCTAGTCGAAGAGTGAAGCCACATGAGTTATCTCTCTCTATCTCACAACTTGAGTTATTGGCTATACTATTTTTGTGCGAGCACTTCCAACAATATATCATAGGACGAAAGACCTATGTCCACACGGATAATGCAGCTGCTACTAATGCATTCACTCAAAGAGGTCTTGATCCAAGGACAACAAGGATTTTGTTGAAGTTGCAAAAATTTGATTTGCAATTTGAGCATTGCCCTGGAAAGGAGAACACTGTTGCTGATACTTTGAGTCGTAGCCCTCCTGATGTTGAAGCTGAACCAGAAGTGCATTACATTAATTTTCTGTCAAGACTAGATTTCTCTGAGATAGATTATGCGAAGATAAAACGAGAACAAGAACGGGATGATATGTGCTTAAAACTAAAACAGCAGCTAGGAAACATAAGCTCTAAGGAGAACTTGACACTATATAATGGAGTCTTGTACTTGCGACCTCCAAAAAGTTCTCGATGGCTCTTGGCAATCCCGGAAAGTTGCGTAGAAGAGATCATAAGTACGGTACACTCAACGGGTCATTTTGGTGTGCAAAAATGTCTGAAGTTCTGTAAGTCGCTCTTCTACTGGAGAAAGCAGAGAGACACATTTAAGCGATATATTAATAGCTGTGTGGAATGTGCACGAACGAAGTTTTCAACGCGAGCAATTGCTCGGCAAGAGTGTCATATTGAGGCGGAAGCACCGCATGTAAAATTAGGGATAGACATCGTAGGAAGGTTACCTCCTAGTGGTGGTTATCATTATATTTTATCCATAATTGATATATATTCGCGTTTTGTGATGTTCCTTCCTTTGCGAACTGCTCATACAAAGGAAATAATTATGAGCCTCGAGAGAAAATACTTCCACATAGTGCCCTACCCCCAGGAAATTGTATCTGACCAAGGGTCACAATTTACCTCTAAAATGTGGCAGGATTATTGCAAGAAGAATGGAATTCGCCACATTCGAACCTCAAGCTACTCGCCAAATTCAAATGGTGTGACCGAAAGAAGCCATAAAGAGTTAAACAGGTTAATCCGATTATATTGCAGTCAAGATCAGACCAGATGGAATGGTTATTTAGTTGAAATCCAACGCCTTCTAAACCATTCATATTGCACTAGTATAAACGGAGTTCCAGCCGAGTCGTTTTTAAATTATTCTGCTGTTGATAACTTTAGAAAGTCTTTTCCATGGCCAAGGAACGTAGAGCATATAGAAGATAAACGTCCTTATATCATTGTTTCAGGAAAAGAGAAAGGAATTTTAGAGAATAATATAGGAAAGGTCGGACTTAAAGAGGGACAGCTAGTGATGCTTCGTACCCACTACTTGTCCTCAGTCCTTAAGAAAGAATCTGCTAAATGGATGAACGTCTACTCAGGTCCATATTTAGTAGTAAAAGTATTGAGAAATCGAGCTTTATTACATACCTTAAAAGGTGAAATTCTTGGTACAGAAAATTTTCGCAACTTGAAAATTTTCGATTGCACTGATGAGAAACGAAGAGAGTTGTTACAGGATTACCCTAAACAGTAAGAAATTTTGTAAATATTGTGTAAAATTATAGTCTTATAGTTATAATAGTATATTAAAATTTAATTGGTATTAAATTTTATTGGAGAGGCGGGAGAATGTGACGTACATGTCACATATTAATGTTTTGTATAGCCCCATAGAGATTTTTGCGCATATTTTGCGCAACTGAGATTGTATTGTTACGGTTTCGTTTATAACTTTGCTTTAAGAATTATAAATATTGCGAATGATAATTAATTTAAATTTATTTTGTATTATAACATTAACTATTTGTTGGTGAGCCAACGTTATAAATATCTAAAATCACAAGTGTGCATCAAAGGGTGCGGAACGGAGCGAGAGATAATTTGTATTGGAGAGATGCATTTTGTATCGAAGAAGAAGAAAAAGAAGAGCATAATATAAAATTTTCCCTCGTGTGTGAAAAAATTATAAGTAAACAACACTTTTAAAAATTCATTTTATTGTAACTAAAATAATAACATTGCGAGTGATAGAAGGGAAACAAATTATTATTGTGTAATAAAGAGGTAGGACGACTTTTGGAAAAAGGTAATAAAATTTGTCACCGAGAGAGAGAAAACAGCGGATGCAGCATTTTCAAGTAAGTTGTGTTTAAGCAGATTAAGGAACTCGGAAAACAAGGAAAGCTTGCAGTTGCAGTTTAAAGATAAATTTAATTTCCGGGAAATGATAAGTATATGGTACCTATAACTTTGGTGAACGAAACAGGCCAGTGTTAACATATTAATTTCATAGTGATAAATCGGTATTGTTATTAAACTCAAGTGCTTTAGATGAATGAAACGGAATATTTATGCAATCTGACACGTTTACAGAGGCAATAGTTGTAAACGAGTAGTCTAGTAAACGTGACTTTTGGGTTTATGATATTTTAAATATGGCTAATGAAACTTCTTTTTGGTGTATAATAAATGCCTAATAATGGATTGTGAGTAAATTTGGAAGCCGAACCACTAATCATGTAGCAGAAAGCTGGCCTAAGTTCACCCGTTGAGGTGACCAAACACCGTTAAATAACAGCTAATTTTCCAGTGTTATGTAGCTCTGTTATAAGATTTCATGCTCTCGCTCCGCTCTGATAAGCCCTACGCATCACTAGGAATTTCCTTAAGCACCCGATTTGGTGTGATTCCCTTTTCCACTCATACTGGAATGATGGTACATATATAAACTCTCGAAACAGAAAGGTGTTTCTACAAATCGCTGTTCTATTTATTTTATTATGTACTATGCAGATCGCAGTGATATATGCTTACATTTATTTTGAAACATTTTCACATTCTCTCTTTCTCCCCCTCTCTGCGGTCTGGTGGTGAGCTAATATAATTATTACAATAAAGGCGATAATACGTTACGGCGTGGGCAGCTAAAAGTCCATAAGAGGGTTCATGGCCTCACGTGCCGTAGTGGCTGCGGTCTTTTGGTATTTTGTGGCCGCTTCACAAAATTGAAACCTTTAATAACATTTTTTTTTCTCCTCTTTCTCTTTGGTCGATTACGTCCTGGTTGAAAATATAATATAGATAGAATGAATACTGAATACTTAATTTTGAGATCTGATAGAAAAGGCTCTTCCATCGTAAACAGTAGCGTCATATTTGTTCAAATATTTTGACATCAAGATCTTTAACTGTAAATATTTTAGAGAAGGGAGTCAAGAATATCTTAATAAGAATATGCTAATCTGTATTAGTGAGAATATATATATATCATTAAGTACTGAAATGAACGCACAACAGTATATCCATTTAAGATGTCTATTGTTACACTGTTTTCATATCGCTATCCAGTGATCATAAGAATTTACATTCGAGCTATGCATATGTTATCAGTATTACTTCTTTTATATAATGGCAAAAATGATCATGTTGGCCTATTATGCTCTAATTGTAAAGTTATCGATGCCGTTTCCTTTCATTAATAAATATACATATTTGTAAACAGATTTTCTTTTGTATTTTGATATTATATGAATATATTTTGGATGTTAAGGGCTTAAGTTTCTTAGGATAGATATATGTATATATTCGTGATATGTGCTGCTGGTAATGATATTGAAGTGAGAAATTTTATGAGTATTTAGTCGTCGATGAATATATTCCTGTATTGAATATGGGTTTATGGAGTTGTTTTCTTATAATGTATGACATTGTCTATTCATAATGTAAGGCAGCACTTAATGGATATTCAGCTCTGCATACTGCTGCTGTGGAGATTGTTTACTACATTAATTTAAATAAAGAAGCTCTTAACTGAATAATTAATAAAACTACACTAGAAAACGGCTCGTTTTGCATAAGATGGCTCGAGAATTCGTTTATTGGTCATTTGCGTTAGTACAGTGTTAGTTAAAGGAATGATTGTAAGCTCCTCTTCTTTGCATATGCGATCGGTTTAAACAAGAGGTATGAAAGTATATTTTCTCACTAAGATATAGCTATGACTAATAAATACAGTTTGTCCCAGCGGAATACTGATTGACAGCACGCGTTGCCAATGCGGTATAAATGAGTTTTCTTTTCTCTGAAGTATCTGCGAACATTGTCGTAAGTCTTTCAACGTCAAGCGAAGTTTTAAGTCTTGTCATCTGCCTACGTGGAGTCTTTTCTAGTTTTCCTAGTCAAACTATAATTCGACGGATAAGAAGTTCCATTTGCTGAATTATTAATATTTTTTTTATAGTAACACCCCGTTTTATTATATAAAACCACCACCAGGCTGTGCGAGTTCAAAACCTTTTGTAATAAAAGAGATTTTTTTTTTATGGATAGTATACTTACCTCTAAAATTTAGTATTATACCAAAGTAGAGTTTTAAAGTATTGAGGAATAAAATAAATAATATTGTAGCTTGTATCTATATCCGTTAGTTGAAATATTTTATCGTTTATACTGTTTCTTTTTTTTTATTTTATATGCTACTCAACTGCTATTTAAATAAACGTGTTGTGCCATTTGTTGGCAAACGAGAATACACAGTTTGTAACCTACATAATCAAGTATTTAAGTATTATTCACAAATAGTCATTTCCTTTGTAAGTTGAGTGAATGATAAATTCTGCAAATGCTTTTGATTACGATATGTCCTGTTCAAATACCAATGTGCATGATCCAACGAGTATAAGGACGCTTATCAATTACTCCCAGCTGAAAAAAAAGAGGAATATATATATATATATTTTTAGTCGATGTTAGATATTGTTTGTGACAATTCTGAGTTACATTGCGTATGTATAATAGTTGTAGGAGTCCATCGTAAATTTATTTACTATATTACATTAAACCTAAATTGAGTTTATTCACTAAATATTGTCTATTATATCTATACCAAATACGGTGTTCTGTTTGTGCCTCAAACACACGTGTCAGGCTCGAGCTATAATTGCATACTGAATTTGGATTATCGTACGATGTAAAAATGATGACTTGGTGAATACCCAATTGTGTTTATCCAAATAAAAACTCCTATAAACGTGAATTATAGACTTTAATACATGTTTCTGACTGAAATGACTACAACCGGAGTGGATTGTCGTTTTGGTCTGGAACCTGAATATATATATAGCATATTTTAAACTAGGTACCAGTTCGTTATGAACGTTACTAGTGACGTCCACGGCGTCTGTGATTGTGTACGTTCTTTATATATAGTGTTCATTCTAGTAATGGTTTTAAGAGAAAGGAACGTGTTCACTCATCTTACCTCAAGAAAAAACTTAGGAAAGCAATTAGTGCAGTGAATTTTGAAGTTCAATATTATCGTTTCGATGGATTAAACTGAAGATCTACTCAAATGACCTTACTTAATAATATTTGGCTTCAATCATTCGTTAGTTTTATACTTCTTCATTAATATATATATATATGGTAAGTTTTAAAATGTTTTTTTTTTTTTTTTAAATTTTCATTTCTTTCGTATTGCTTTTGTTTCTGGTATTTAGTTCCAATGATTAATGTTCTGGGAATGAATAGCAAAATGAACCATTTAAATTAAACTTATCGATCTTATTTAGATGTTTATTTTAATTTGAATATCTATGACATACCAATGTGTTAATATATATATGTTTGACTTATTAATACGAATCCTGACATATAATGGAGTTATTCAGTGCGGATATTTGCTTAAGGGAAATTCCTTCCAAAAGTAGTTCGTCCACTTCCTGAGGGTAAAACTAAAAGGTATAAAAATAAATAAATAAAAATATGTAGGTATATCAAGATTTAATTACACTTAATTCGCTCACTGGCGAAGATGGTGAAGAATAATAGGTGGTCACTATCAAAATTAGTCCACCGTTGGTATATGATTAGTCCTACATCTTTTCTCCAAATAATTAATCTTTTTCAGACTATTTGAACTAATTAAAGTTTACGATCCTCTCTTCCCCAAATTAGTTTCCTTGTGCGATGCATAGTGCGGTCTAAATAAACTAGTACTTCTTCGGATGAAGTTTGCCATATGTAGTTCCTATCTACTATTGGCTAACAAGGAAACAAGAGAGGTGGCAAGAGAGGGTGATGTAACAGTTAGCATCCTATGAACCGGTCCAAAACAGCCAAAACCAGCACTGCACCAGAAGATGGTCCCCCTGCGTTTAGTGGACTGCTTGCGGCATCGTGCATGGGGAGCTGCTACCCGCTGGTCAGAGCATCAATGAAACTGTGTACTGTCAGTAGTTGAGCCGTGATCAAGAAATACTCAAAACTCTGAAACCAGAACTTCTGAATCGCAAAGGGGTCCCCCTGTTACAGGACAACGTTAAGTCCCACGTGACTAGGATGACCTGAGACGTCATTCTACGAATTGGATGCGAAACACAATTGTATCCGCCATACTCTCCGGACATGGCATCGTCCGATTATCACTTGTTCCATTCCCTGAACAATCACCTTAGAGAACGCCAGTTCAAATCCCTAGTAGAGGTGCAAAATGCATTTGATACTTTCTTCCCTTCACGGCCCACCGGTTGTACCGCGATGGAATCCATGGACTTGCAGAACGTTGGCAGAAGGTCGTCGATGCTGATGGGGAATATTTGTGATCTTCCAGGTATACCTTAGGTGCAGTTTAACTGGTGAAAGAGCTGCTAGAATTACAGCCAATCACATATATTGTTATAGACGGCTGTGGGTGCTGTTGTTCACTCTGAGAAATGAATCTTCTTAATAAATCTGTTAGAAATTTCATCAGACTAAATATTCTTTGGTGAGTGAGCGTCGGTGAAACGGACATACCGTTTCGCCATCTAAGATTAGGTAAAATCATAACGTAAATTGGTAGTTAAGTTAGTAGGCGACACGAACATTGGTCAAACGGGAAGACATCATCAGAGACACATGATCCTAGGTTTCAACCCCTATGGCCTCACTTGCCTCACTAACTACCTTCAATAAATAACTAGATATATTATTAGTACAATATGTGGTCATTTTTGATCTTTTGCGTACTATTACATCCAAAATTTTCTTTCATTTTACTTCTTCTTCTTCTTTTTTAAAATTCAAACTTTAAACATACTAAATTTTAGTGTTTGATTCGTCATAAGAAGGTTGGGATACATCTGCTTGTATTTTTAGCCTACTTCTGGTACTTGAACCACATTAAAAAATTGCAATTTTTGCCATCCAGCATCTCCTTTTCTAAAATTTCATAAAGTATTTTATTTAATCTGTAATCTATTTATATTCTTATTCTTCAAGTATGTATTTTTATAGGTATTGCATTTATTTAAATCTGATTTCTAAAGTTTCATTTGAATAATGGAAATTCAAAGTATATACGTATATTCAAACGGATGTAAATGCTCCCCTAAGCCATCTCTTGGAAGCGACAAACAATAGTGAGAAAAATCTGCCATGTACTTATATAACATGATTTTTTTATTATTTACTAATTGATTGTAGAGTTAATGGGCATATCATTATTGGTGGATTTGTTCCCCGTTACGAGGAATTTGATTTTGTATGATTATTTATATACGTACCCATTCCTCGGGATATAACTATAGAACAGTGTTAATCGGGGAAATACAAACTTGAGTAGTGGTTCAGATCCCATTTATGTCCCGTCTCGCATATCAAAGAAGGAATATGTATGTGTCATATATATTAGACAATTTGAATCGAAATAGCAACTTGAACAATTTTGGAAACTTATATATAATTGTGCCTTCATATTCCTCGCTATCTGTAAAATGGAATCAATTTCAAAATGAACTAGTTAGTGATTTCCTTTAATGCGTGACAAAGAATTACTTCCTTGGAGAATGTTTATAGTGATCTCGGACGAAAAATCGAAAGATAATGAGAGCTGCTGGGTCCACGGCTGGCTTATCTGATTGCTTCCAACATTTCTCGGTTGGATGAGCACAGGGAAGACTTTTTGCTCTCTTATTGAAGATCGAAAGATTTGATAAAATGTGGCCCCTTGAAATGCGATATACCCCTTCGTCCTACTTCTAATGCTGAAATTTTTATTATCCATTGTTTACAATGAGAATTCACGCGCCAAATACTTTTCCAAAATTAAATCAATGGACATCCTGTTTTTCGGCGATTATTCCTCAACGGTATGTTTGATCGCGACATGCGACCCCTTACGACACTCACCGCGCTCTCTCAAATCATCAAATCAAATTTGGATAAGACGGTACAGGCATCTCGTAGGAGTAACCGGATAAAAGAACGCCTAAATCGAGTAACGAGGAACTTTGTTCCAATACCAATAATATCTTCATGTAAGCTAATTCCCATTTCATGTATTTCCGTCAAATTGTACAATCTATGATATTAGGATTTTCAAACATTTTTGAAAAAAAAATTTCATTTGACTTTTAGTTTAGCGTCCCTTTAAGCAGCGAAGTTATACAAGACGTGGACCTACAGCTTAACGTGGGAACCGAACCTGGTCTCCCACGCCAAAGGCGCATCCGCTAACTGCTTAGCCACAAAGGAGGTTTGCTTTAAAAAGGAAAACGAAACTAAATAACCAGTATTAACATTAACATGAAATAAAAATCCTAAAATATGAATAATTGAAACACATTTAAAATTTGATGCCACAACGCTTTCCAACTGAAAGTATCAAAAAGCTACGGTCCATGTTCCGTTAAGGGTGTCCAAAACTACACTGGACCCCCTTAAGCTAATCTAACCTAACCTGACCTGACCTAAGCTAATCCAACCTAACCTAATATAACGTTATATTATGTAATCAAACGAAAATCAATAGAAAGAAGTGGTGTCAAAGACACTGGACCCCCTAACCCAATTACCTCATGTACCGAAAATCGAATTGCAAAATGTTTAGGGGATAATTTTGGAACTGGAAGACCAAAATCAGGTAAAATCACCATGTTTACAGGAGAAATGAGTTGACGTTACGTAAGTGTAATTACTAAATACTAGCATAACATAAGCTACTCTAACCTAATCATTTACATTAGAACATTAATTCCGCTAACCCCTGCCAGCTTTTCAACCTGACAATAATGACACGAATAGGGTAGGTTAGGGTGGTTTAGAGGTTTGGTTTCCTTCACTCACTCGGTACACAGGGTTAGCCCAGTGGGACTTACCTAAACCTAACTCCTTAACCCTACCTTATCAGAACATTATCCTCGAATCTTAGTGTCAGTGTCATAATATTCTTAATTGTTGGTAAGTGCAAGGATAAATAACGATATGATTAGGCCTGCTTATATACTATTATAATTTAAATACTATTATAATTTAATTTTAAACTTCATGTCCGAAAGCTACACAATTAAACAATTATATGACATTATATTACTTAATAGAAATTGATGTAATTTCGCGTGTTTCCATTTATGATAACCCGTTTATTTTAGCAATATTATTTATAACAGATAATAATTACAATTGTCTACAGCAGCCGAAATAACGTTCATAATCAAATACACAATTCTTCTGTATACTGTATTCTATTCTTAATTAATAATATTAGAACTTGCTAATTACAAAACAATATCGCAATACCTTGAAATCTCTTCCATTTCATCTTGACATATTTCCTCCTTGCACTTCGTTCTCAAATTGTTACGTCACCAATATTGTGATTTTACAACTAGATAGATTGAGTTCGAGCCCTTCTACAAGTATTCGTGCTTAGTTAAGGACAAGAAATTTAGCTACCATTTTTGATTAATTAGGTATTAAAATTCAAGAGACAACATTGAAGAATGAAATCTGTAGTATATCACGAGATATTGTACAAGAATAACCTACTAAACTCATTCATCACCAGTTGGGTGCACCGTAAGTCCTAGTCAGTCTTGGGAAGTAACGTAACGCAAGTAACGCGTTACTTGTAACGCGTTACTTTTTAAGTAACGTTTCCTAATAACGCGTTACATTTTTTCCAAAGTAACTGTAACGGTAACGCGTTACAAATTTTTAAGTAACGAACCTAGTTTGCGTTACTTTTTTGCGTTACATTTCAGATGAGTAACTACAATATATGTATATTTTTTTCGGAAACAAATGTTTCTTTCCTGTAAGTGAATTTCTCAGAATGGAAAAATGGAGCATGAACGATGTCAGTGACCGACAATTCCTATACTGTTCGCCTTTTCCCGTTTCGCCTTATGACCTCTAGAAATGAAATTCGCATGTAAAACCTGTTATCACTTTTCATCTTAATGCAAGGCGGAACGGGAAATCTCGATGTGCATTTTCCCGTTTCGCCTTACGAACTTTACGTTGGTAGGCTTGCAAATACACTCATAGATACAATTTGATTTGTTTATTTACATAACAAAATATAGTGCCACTTGCTTCTTTTGAAAGATGAGGACAGCCTCAGGGAAATCACGTGTACTGATTGCAAGCACCTGGAAGATTTTGTCTTAGATTTTGACAGCTTCAAATTAATGCATTCAGTGAGTGAACTACGAGTGCAATGGTACTGGTAGTCTGTTTTACTTTGAATGGTGTTGTTTTTATAAAGATGGAGAACGAAAATATTTTAGCGTTCGAATATTCGAAAGAATACTTTTTCTTAAAAGCTGAAGATGATGAACAGCAGTGGCGTATTTAGGGGTGGGGCTTCCGGGCTTAAGCCCCCTCCCCCGAAATCTTACTTACTATAGTAAAGTATATAAAATATCTTGCAGAATTTTCACATTTTCAGGCAAAGCCCCACCGAAACAAAATCGTAAGTACGCCACTGCTGAACAGAATTTAAAAGTAAAGTGGTGCCCCGGCGGGAAATATTTATCAACAATTAGTGTGCCATAATGAACGACATTCAGTAAGGGTTTAATATGAATAAACGGTGTTCTGATGATCAGGCCTACCTTATTGATGTGATGTTGATGCAATAGCGGATCCAGAAGGATCGTTTGGGAGGGGCGGTTCGCTTCCTGGAAGATGAACGTAGCCTCAAGGTGACCAGAATTCAAATTTGCAAGAAAGGGGCGCATATGAATCCGGGGCTGGAGGGGGTACAAACCTGATTCCCAGATTCCATATTGAGACCCGAACTTGTATTGTTTTTTTATATGAAAGTATATGCTTTCTGTAAATTTAAATTAAGTACGCACTTCCGTTTTGGAAGCGAGGCGGTGACATGAATCACTTCACACATAGTCACTGCAATTATATCAGATGCACTGTCTTGCACAGCACTTGCATAAAAGAAAGTACTGTATTGACGATGACCTTCATTTTAACAAAAGAGTGTACAATTTGCTCTAATAATTTATATTTTGAATAACAATTGCGGGACAACAGCTGGAAAAAATGACAGGCTCGGTCTACGCAAAAGTAGATAACAAAAGTATACATGCATAAATAATGATACAAAATTCATCTATCTCTATATTTGTGGGGTCCACGAAACATAGTATAATTATATCTATCCCTACAACAACAACAAAATTATATTATACTAGCCTTCGCCCAGGTGGGGCTATGCCCTGAGACCACCAATTTGCTTGGCATAGAGCCTCGCACAATATAGCAAATGCTCACTGGTGCAAATCTGGGGGGGCATGAGGAGGACGCCCCTCCAATCTTGGAACTGGGGGAACTTCCCCCCCCCCCCCGATTTGAAATTTCTCTTTTAGGTAGAAATGTGATGATTTGTGTCCTATTGCCACAAAGGAAAGTGAGTTGAAATTGATGTCCCCCAAAATAAGCGTCGAATATGCCTGCCTCCTAATGATCAATAAAACTCTGCTCTCCAGAACCCTACACAGCATTGTTTGCAACTTCACAAATGTTTTGAATATCGCTTAAAAAAATATGGGAACGGTCTTACCCATTGCTCCCAATGTTGAAGACAGATTTGCGTCGCTGCAAATGCTCCTACTTGACACTGTGGCACAAAATTTCGCGTTCTTCCTTCTGTTTCTTTCATATACAATTGAATTGAGCTAAAACTCTGTCATGAAATTCAAACACCTCGTAAGGCATTTTAGTCAACCACCTCCACATCTTTTCCTTCCCTTCTACGTTTAGTGGCAAACTAACCCGCTCAAATACATTTTGAATTGTTTTAAATAAAAAATCAACTTACCAACTTTCATATTTCTAACCATAAGGGATCCTGAGATATGGACATCTTATAATAATATTTCCCATCCCTTTTCTTCCCTTTTAGGTAAAATATCAAAAGCGCTGAAATTCGTGTTGAATTATTTTAAGTGGGAAGTCAATATACCAAATTCCATGTTTTTGACTTTCAAAGATTCTTAGATATTGATATCTTACTATAATAATTGCAATCCGTGTCCCTTTTTCCTCCCATTTCTTGTTTTGTCCATTGTACTAAAGTATCAAAAAACGTTGAAACGCTTGTAAATTTATCTTAAATAAGAAATCCAAATGCTAAATTTCAAATCTCTAACATTAAGGGATTCGGAGAGAATGCCATCTTATTAAGATAATTTCCACACCATTCCTCCTTCCTTTCTTTGAATTTCCAAAAAATCTTTCCTTAATGATACCCTACGTCACAAATCTTAACTACTGTTCGAATTTCAAGTTCTAGCTTAAGCGGTGTGGCCTGTGCGATGATAAGTTATTCACTTAGGACTTCGTCTTTTATATATGAATTACAATAACAGTTTGTGTCATTTCCCAAGAAAAGATGAAATGCCATTAAAAGCCTCAATTAATTCCTGGTTTCCCTTCCCCTTCCTAATGTTTCCGCGTTGAACCCCAAAAATCATGGCTCTCTTTGTTCATCTGGTAGCTAGCGTACGTACCTTTGATTTTTGATGTATGAGGTTCTGTAGTCAGTGCCGTGCCGTAGAAAATCAGCGCCTGGGGCGAGAGTAAACGACGGCGCTCCCGTACATATAAGCGAGGTCGATAGACTAGCCACGGAGCGTCACCATGGTTGGCGCGAAACAGAAAATTTTCAAAAATAAACCCTGTTTTTCCTGGTTTTTGAGTACATTTTTATTACTTCTCTTCCTTCCATTTTATATATGTGCACAAGTATAAATCTGACCTCGGTGAAATTAAATATTAGATTGAAAAATACTGCTGTTGATCTAAAATATTCCAAGTAAGTTTTCCTCTCTCTTTTTTCCTTCTTCTTTTCCTCCCTCTTACTTCGGCGCCCGGGACCGTCGCCCCGCTCGCCCCCGAACGGCACGGTACTGTCTGTGGTTTGATTCCGTATGAGTGAGCATCGAACGCACTACAGTGGTTCAGATCCAATTTTAAACTCTAGTTATCGTTCTGTAAAGAATCGCTTTTACAAACGACATAAATACATATCAATCAATCAACCAACCGAAAAGTCTCAGATTCAGAGAGCTTTCGGTAAGGAGCGCTGAAGATTCTCTTTTCTCTTTATACAAAGTGAAGGTACTTGAAGTTTCGGGCCCAGAATTCCATTTCCATATCCTTTTTCTAGGACAATTTTAAAATATAGCTTTTTAGTTCAAAGTTTTACCCTCCTTCCTACAGCTGTTCGTCCAACGAGTGAATCATATTCTAGCTCCTTTGGGGCTTATGGTGACCACCTCAAGGAACTAGGGACAGAAGTAGTCACACTTCAAATATGTCTGTATTAAGTACTATTAAGTACCACACATTCTGATTTGAATGTGGTAGGCTTGTCCCACAGTTTGGATAGGTCGGGAAAAGACCTTCCCAATGGTGAATGCTGGAAGTAAATTTTTAAAAACCTTTGGAGGGGGCGGTCGCCCCCTCCGCCCTCCACGTGGATCCGCCAGTGTGTTGATGGTATGTAATATTAGGGTTCTTTTAGATCAGTTTGCATATCTTAAAGTCCCGTTGATTATAGAGTTTGGAACAACTAGCTTTAAAAAGCATGTATCGATTTTAGAGTTATTGGCAATTTTTATTCACCCCCAGTTCATGTGTTCTCATTTCGTCAGTTGTAGTGTAATGTTTCTCTATATTCTGTATTTTTAATTTTACATGTCAACATTGTTATTATTATATAATTAGTTTAGCAGAATAATAATAAGCAACCATTTTTTCTAACGCATAGGGATGGGCACGAGTCAAGCTAAAACTCGATTCGAATCCAAGTCGAGTTTCGAGTCGAGTCAAAAGTAATATTCTCGAGTCGAGTTCCGAACCGATTCACTGTTTTTGGAGTCGAGTTTCGAGTCGAATCGAGTTTGATAATCGGCTCGCTCGTTTTAACTCGTTTTTAAATCGTGGGCTGATTACACTGGAAAGCGAAAGCCATAAGAAATGTAAGCTAAGCAGTAATATGGAATACTTTTAGTGTTGCTCACGAGAGGCTCGAGCCGGCTAGGTTGGGATAAGCCATCTGCTCGGTTCGACTCAACTGAGCGAAGGGCTCTAGCCGACTCGGTTGGATGGGTTGTTGGCTCAGCTCACTTCTCGGTTTGAGTCGATAGTGAATGAGCTGTGAGCCGATCTGCTCGAGTCGTTGACAATTCTAAACCCGGGCCGAGCAGTTTTGAAGATATTTGGCCAGTGCCCTATAACTTTTAACAACCTTTGGCTCGAGCCCGAATACTCAACCTAGACCCTCAACCCAAATTCAGAAGCTCGTGAACAATGTCCTTTACTCCTAGACTTCACGACTACCGAGGTTGGCAATCAACTACTTTTTTAGTATTCATATATAAACCGCCTATCTTTCATGTTTATACACAGTGTTGTTGTTATAATAATAATAATAATAATAATAATAATAATAATAATAATAATAATAATAATAATAATAATAATAATAATAATAATAATAATAATAATAATAATAATAATAATAAAAGAAGAAGAAGAAGAAAAAGAAGTTGTAGTAGTAGTAGTAGTACCATTGATAATAATTATGTTGTCTATGTAAGATACTTGAAGAGAGTACTCGAAACTATACACCAGATTTGACTCGACTCGACTCGAAACTCGACCCGAATTCGAGTCGAGTTGGAGGAAATTTTTCAAGCCGAGTTCTGGCTCAAAGATGTCTGTTTCTAGTCGAATCGAGTTTCAAAGAAAACTGCTCGAATTCACTCGTGCCCATCCCTACGAGTAACGCAGTATGGCATTTTAGTCAATGTTACATTACATTAAAATGTTCATATAGTTGTCAAGTAAAAATTTGTCCTTGCATTTACATAAATCGATTCAGAACGTGTAATAATAATAATAATAATAATAATAATAATAATAATAATAATAATAATAATAATAATAGCGGTAGTAATAGCAGTACGGAAATCTGAACTAATAAGATTTTTTCCATATATTCAAAGTTTCGGACCTAAAAGTAACGCGTTAGTAACGCGTTACTTGCGAAGTAAAGTAACAGTTACTTTTTTGATGCAAGTAACGAGTTACTAACGCGTTACATTTTAAGAGAAAGTAAAGTAACTTGTAACGCGTTACATTTTTACAAGTAACTTACCCAACACTGGTCCTAGTACTTAACACATTCCTGCCTTCTATGGTCATCAGTGACGACGCTAGAAGGAAAAGGGGCAAGCGCCCTAACACTTATTTTAGGATAAATCAAGTTATATCATTATTATTTTCGGTATTCACAAGATTATCTGACCAAAAAAGCTCAACCTCTCCAATTCCCTAACTTTCCAAGAAATTAAAGCACGTGTCGTTACTAGTGGTCATCACATTTGGTGTAATCCCCTTCTGCATTCACACACTAATGCATTAGCTACTGTCATTGTTGATAGTAACTTTCTGTCTGTGCACTCAGGATATATGTCGTTTTCGGCTGGACTTCTTCAACAGAGGCAAAACATGTTCCCTTGAGGTCAATTTCGTCTCAGGGGCCATTCCCTAACAGTATTAGTAAAATTTGCTGTTCCCAGCGCAACTGAAATAGCACTATATCAATTACCGGAAATTAAATCGCAAATTTTGCATTGCTTTGACTCAAATCATTACACAATAATCCATTTGGAAAAAGAAAAATCTGGTGAAGGGGGATGCCAGATTCAGTTAGTAGGATGATGTTTTATGACAATGATGCATGTACAAAAAAAAAAAAAAATGAAATCTTTGAGTTTAACGTCCCATGGATATGCCGGTTAGGTTAAAGGAGACGGTGTTGATAAGAGATGAGTGAAATGAAGAAAGTGGGAGGAAACGGGAAAACCCCGAAAAAAACCACGAGCACGGTGTTTGTCCACCACAAAGTCCACACGGCGCGAGCTGGGATCGAACCAGGGTCCCGAAGCACCGAAGGTGAACGCTCTACCACTGAGCCACCGCGCCGCCCTACAAAAAATGCCTTACCCACAGAGCCTTATGACCGGTGCGTTGTCCTGGTGCAGAATCCATCCATTTGTTAAGAGATACTACTATTTGGTTAAAATAGATAGTATAGTATCTTTAAAGACTTCGGAGTTCCCAAGATAACTTGAAATTGATTGCGTGCCTTGGTGAAACAAGAAATAAGATGGGAATAGAAAGGAAGGTGTAAGACGTTTCAGGGAATTATAAGATGACACCCGGCAACGCGTTTTCTATGCTACTTTTTAAACTTCGCTCTAGTGTGATCGATGTGAAAATAAGGGAAGATAGCAACAAAGAATTACTAGCAAATGGAGTCAACAATCGAACTAAGCTTTCAGAAGGAAATTTGGAATGGTGTAGAAGTTCATATGCAAATATTGGCACAAGAGTAAAAGATTTCGTATAGTATTGCATACGACATCAAGCACGACAAATTGTGCTTTTGAAAAATTGGTGCACTATGGGTAACTTCGAATCTGATAGACGACTATGGTGTCACCTACCACTTTGTTCTTGCGCATTCGAAAAATATGACTTTCTAGAAGATATCAGGATGGGTTGGTCTTGGATGTTACTTTATACTCTCTAAGAAAAGCAGTTCGGCTGGAAAGAAAACATTTTGACTTCATGCTTCCCAAAAAATTCACAGTCATCTCTGATGAAAAAGTTGTAATGACAGTTTTCTGAGACAGCAGGATGTTTTAGTTATGAAGTTTCGTCTGTTTGAGATTTCTGAGCCCGTTATAGACGTACAAATATTCCATCTTATATTGTGTCAAATATTTCATCAAAGTGGTATTTGAACGTGTACGATACCAAGTTGTATGCAACTTTTGGGTTGGTTACAACATTTGATACAACCAAGGATCTTATAAAATAGAGGATCTGCCCTTACAACAAAATCTTGAAGCCATACGTCACAGTTTCGCCACCCCTACTCTGCCCACTCCGCCCAATAGGATCGCAATGTTTTGAGCCAACAATCATGGCGGAAACGAAAATAGCCAATCAGACGAAGGCGGAAACGAGAGTAGCCAATCAGACGTGCCGATGCTCGGTTGTTTTTTGGCTTCATAACATCCTTGGATACAACTGTGGTGAATTAGAACTTGTTCTATTTCTATCCAACATTGTATCAAAGAAAACAAACGAAAATCGCTATGCGATTGCACTATAATCGAGTATGATGTGGGGGAGTTCTTATGTTGACATAACCACAGCAACAGCATATGACGTCACTTAATGACGTTACTAACCTGGAGCGCTTCATGCGCAGTGTATCCATAAGCAAGGCAGCTCTGTTGACAGCATCTGAATAATGCATAAATAATTGCAGCTTGTTCTATCAAAGGCGGGAAGAACGCCGGGATTTTTTTTTTTAAATCTCATTTCGTGTTGCGTCCTCAGTAATATTCTATTTTATAAGTGTACTGACATTCATGATATATCAATTTCTTTTAGCACCAAATGAACTCTTGTAGGTTTAGTAAGTGCTTTGGAGTGGCAGAAACGGGATTAAGAATATGTGGACATTTTTAAATTACAATTTACAGGTAAAAGGTGTTAATTCAGAACAAAAGACAAATGTTTAAGTAATTAAGGCGCAAAACATGTAAGTCATCTATGAACAAGCAATAAGATGTTGCTTTCATTTCTATGAAACTCTCCATAAGGGGCATTACTGCAGGGCTGCAAACTAATGCACAAGGGACTTGACATATGACTATTTCGCTGCCTGAACCTACCGTAACCTAACCCTATTTACTGTTACTCTTCTACTACTACTAGTATATTATTATTACTACTACTACTCAACTACTACCACTACTGCCTTACTATACTACTACTACTAGCCTATTACTATACTATTAGGCCCGAAACCAGCTACAAAGGTTTAGGGGGCCGTGAATATGTTAGGTGGTCCAAGTCATTAAAAGATATCTTATAAATATCTAAATTGTGTTCTTTGTATTAATAATAAAATTTTGTATTGAAGTCTAGAGAGGCAACAAAAAGTTTAGCGGGGCCTGGCTACTACTAAACTACTACCCTACTACTACTAAGTGTGCACCCATAAATGAATTTTTTTTTTAAATTTATTTTTTGAACAATTACGAGTATCTCTTGTAGCGCTCCTGAATTTTAGACCTACCTGTTCCTGGTGGATTACTGGCACACGTCAACACATGTAAAGTCTAGAAGACATGATGACACTATTTTCATCAAGATATGTGAGTTTCAAAGTAATATGAATTTGTCCACGTATTCTTGATCTGAACTGCGGAAGCTACACTATCCCAATTTAAGGATGCACATTAACACTGATATAATAAAGTAATTATGCAGCCTGTACCTAAGCTACTCGAGGTTCACGTTTACGCACCCACTGGCTCAACTTTTGAAGTATTTCGTTTTATTAGCTTATCGACGTCGACCATACCCTATGCGCTGCATTGACAACGTCGCACATAGTACGAACTATTCGCAAAATCAAAGTAGTCGAATCACTTATCGACAATTTTCGCATTTACTACTGCCTTAAAATGGGAAGGTCATTAAGTGACAAGAATTCCCACCTATATCTGTGTTCTGTTGTGGGATTACATGCACAACATTTAATGGATTTATCAAGAAATACTGAACCCACAGATTCAGCACCCACATAATTGCATTCTTATGAACTGCACACTGAGAAAAATCCGTTCTTCGAACAGTGGTATATTGTATATACAAATACACGGAATCCTCTTGCTTACTACAGAAATCAGTACGGAGCATACGTTATCCATATGACACATACGCACTGTCCTTAGATGTTACATCATGCCATTGCAAGATGTCTGACACGTAACAGTTTTCCGTATATCGCATGCATATACCTATGTTACATTCTTCAGCTATATGTTATATACGTCCATTTGTATGTGAGGTACTGACCGTCTATATTGTTTCATACGGAAACTATGTATAGATAGAACACTTATACGGAACGTATTATAAAACGCGTTTTCAGTTATACGTCTGCTGTACGTTACGTCCAAACACTACAGGAATTACGCATGTAAGCTACCTTTTTAAGTACGCTACCTACAATTTTTTTCTCAGTGTGTGCTTTGGAAACTAGCCATGTGTCGGATTACGGGGAGAAAGCATTTTTTTGTTGAAAATCATTGCTGTTTTCTTAAATGTTTGTGAGGTTAATCTACTTTAAGGTAAGCATATCACTAACTAAAGAGTTTCAGACAGTATTGATGAGCTTGAATAGTCGCTAATGTCTCGCCTTTGGTCCTGGGCTCGATTTCCGGCAGGGTCAGTCGGTCGAAAAAGTGTAACAGCTTTTTCAGGCCAGCTATCCTAAATGAGGTTTTTCCTGGGATTTCCTCATTCTCATCAGGTAAATGCCGGGATGGTACGATATCTAATTTACAGGCCCCAGGCCGCTAATTTCCTTATCCGTTCTTTATATCCTTCCCTGTACCGTGATTGTGTGCTCGCCGAAGGTGTCATCCCTCCAACGTGACGTGCTTAAGGCCATACATGCCGGTAATGGCCATGACTTGTATAAATAAATAAATAAATAAATCAGTATTGATGAGCGAGCGCTAGCAAGCGAAGTCGGGTCAGAGCGCCGCAATGCACGTTGTATTCGTCCATTATAATTAATAGCAAATAGTAATTGCAAAATTTTCCATTCCGCACATGACATTTCCAGTCTATTCAGTTCACAAATTACTCACATATCAATATCAATTATCTTTCCGCAACTTGAACTCATTCCACCTACAAAAATTCTGTTTTTTAGTAAGTTTTAGACCCCGTAATCCTAGAGAACCCGAGAAATATATTACATATTTATTTCGTAAATTTTACATATTCAAACTCATAAAATAGGACAGCACCATCGTTTTCTACATACAGTAAACGTTATATAAATTTTAAAAATTAGTAGTACAGTCCTTATTCACACGCAGTCATTCAGTTTAATCATAAAATTACAGTTTTTGTGTTTATGTATTCTATACCTGCATCCACTTATCCAGCGCCGTAACTTAGATTTTTTCTTGGGAGGGGGTAAGCATTAATAAGCGTATTTGGTGCTTCTAGAAAAAGTTGTATTTCTAATTCTTGGGCTTCCTATTTCCATCTTTCTCTTACTCTTTATGGGCCCCCGGAGCTTGTGGGCCCTCCGCACGTCTAGGTCTGCGGGGTCGTTAGTTACACATCTGGGCCCGTTCCATAGATGAGAAATTAATTAAGGGGACAATATTGACAAATATCAAAGCCATACGAAAAACATTATTGCTAGGGCCTCTAATGGTAGACTTTTTTTTTTGACTGAAATGGGCCCACGGCACATTTTTGTTTTATTTACCTTTTGTGTGTTTTGTTTATATAATATAGTGGATCTGTTCGATGCTTCGTTTATAATTTCATATTCATGTCGTATATGGAATAAGAAAATTTTGTCTTAAAATGGGCCCTTCGAACGGCGGGGAGCTTCCCTGGGGAAGCAGTTGCCCTCTCCCTTCTCAAGTTACGGTCCTGTTACTTATCACATACCAAGCCGGTAGCCAGCCCAAAAATGTAGGGGGAGCCCGATAGAAGTTTGAGGGTCCCGATTGAAACGTATTATAGTTAATCATCATATGTCAAGCCTACCGTGAAAATTTTAGGGGGCCAGTAAAAACTTAAAGGGCCGGGCTATGGATACGGGCCTGTCACATACTAATATGATGTAGGGCTATCATTAATTTTTATGTCAATTATATATTGTGGATCTCCAAATTTTTGGTGGCAACAAATCTTTCGCGGAGTACATCATCAAATTTCGCGTGTGGAGATAGTATGTTTTCATACAAGTATACAAATATCTCTTTAAGTATATTATTTCATTAATAGATAATCATTTTTTTAACATAGTTTCTTTACGAGTCTGTTATTCTAGTATAAAATTAATAAGTTGACACCAAATCAGTTGCAAACACTGCTCAACGTACTACCACATTTAGTGACGTCATATTGTGTGGTGGTCTGGTTTTGTCAACTTAAGGTCTCCCATGATGTGGACACGGAAAGCAGTTGACATTCTTTCGATGCATACTAGCAGTAATCTGTTTTGTATAACTATAGAATTAAAGAATATTAGGACTAAGTATCGCAGGTGACTTCCCAAAATTGATGTAGATTGAAAATGTTTCCTGAAATAAAATTTTAAAAAAAACATTTGCTTTCACTTTTCTTCATTTAAATGATTTCTTAAGACGTTCTGGTATGTTATTACTTTATCGTATGCTCAGATTATTGCGTACAGAATGACAATATGCATGTATATGATGTGTCTGGAATGATTATATGGGTGAATATTTGATTAGGGGTAAAATCGTGTTCTATTAAGCTTTCATTGTATTTTGAGCTAATACATGTCAATATTTGTCCTCCTGATATTCCTCATGAACGTTTACGAGCGTTACAATATGGTTTTTGAATTAGCATATATTCTTTGTATTTTTTAAAAATGAAGTTTTTACTTAAATGTCATTACCGCAACGTGTCCTTACTAACAAGTTGTCAAAATACATTACTGTTTGTGTCACTTTCCAATATTTTTTTTTTTAAATAATCGACACATTCAAGAGAATATACATCGCTCCTCATTACTCCGATGAATAAAATATTCCACCTTTAATTCTATTTACTTCATTGTTTGTAAAATCTCAGTCTCCAGCTTAGTATGTCATTACCGCAGAAAGTTTATAATTAAATTATTTAGCAACTTGGAACTGGCAACATTGAAAAAGTAACAATTAAAGAACGATTTGACATCCTAGTTGTGTGTGGAAGACTTGTTCCATCTTCTTCTATTTAACAATTTTCAAACACAGTTACTTACCTCCCCCCCCTTTGCGATTTGAAACCTTTGAGTTAGACCCCCCTGGAACCCTGCTAGGGCACTGGGACAAGACGTCTTTACTTTGAATCGTTGTGCTTTGAAAATAATGTCACACGTGCTTTCCTGTTTTCACATTTGTCTCACCATTTCCGATTTATAGGGGTGGCCATGGACTTTGCAATTGTTTTTGTTTACATTTTGATCCTCTCCATTTTGAATAGGGTTGTCGTAGAGAGTCGAGACTTACTCAATTTCTTTCATTTCACAACAGCTTCCAAATGATGTGTTACTTAACCCCCTTGCCATTTGAAACTTTTGAGTTGGACCCCGTCTGGGACCTTGCGGGAGACCCTGGGGCAAACTTTTTTTTTTTTTTTTTTTACCCCAAAAAGTGTTCTGTTGAAAATGATGGGATACATGTTCGCCGAGTTTCCACATACCCAACCATTTCTGAACAAATGACCCGGTTCAAACTATTCTGCCGGCTAATACCCCTTACATTACAAAATATGTGCTAACTCACGATATCCTAACCGGTGGCACGTATAACTTTGGGATTCGTCTAGTTATAACTTATGAATGTAAACACAATTGCCTCGTTCGGATCTCAGCGGAGCTACTTCGTGATCTTTCCTTGTGAGAACTAGAGTGTCGAAAGCACAAGAGGTCAGCGCTATTAGCAATTACTGTATAGATAAAAATCTATAAACTATAGAAATAAAACCCACATTACACAAGCCACTACAGAACTCAGTTTGCGTGCACTTTCCTCCTTCCAGTTTACTTTCTGGGAACCACTAGCTATGTCCTTTTCATACTTATAAATTGTGACCACGTTACTATATATATATATATATATATATATATATATATATATATAGGTATATATTTTTTTTCTTTTCACAATACCAATTATTTCATTCATACTCTCACTTCTTCTTATTAGTATCATGCGATCAATATCTGATACTTTTTTTTTTTTTAATTTTTACTTTAACGTCCAAAATGCGTACTTCCCGTATGCAGAACTGCACGGTAATGACACATTTATTTCTACGTTAAATTCCACTTAGACATACAGTACATATTTGGTTCCTACAAATATAAATATTTCCCAAATGTTGCTCTTCCCTTATCAAGAGTAATATTTAAGTAACATTAACCGTGAATTTCCCATTGAGCCCTTATAATTGAATTGACAAAAGCTATATCATATCTGTGCATTAAAAAAATAATCTAAAATAGACTAAAAATATACTTGAATTTTATATATTTGTTCCTTTCTTTGCCCTACTTTAAAACTACATTTTTAACATCTGAATCATTTTATTATTTTAACGGTATTCATCCTACCTTTTATGTAATCATTTGAAATTACTTTAGTAATTCTTTGCTTGTGGGCTTTCATTTGTTTTCGATAGTATATGAGAGCCTTCCATGCAAATAATAATAGTAAGTACTTCATGAGCCGTACAGATTTTCTGTAAAAACCAAGGATGGAATATAAAATATCGCCTTGGACACCGCTTACGTCACAACATATCGCTTGGTCGTTTTCAATGGATGTAGCTTAAAACACTTTTCAAGATCCATTTATTCAGTTAATATTCCGTATATAAAAGAAAGAACATGTATGTTTATTTATTTCACATGTTATTCTTTTAAATTTAAAGTAATAAAAAAAATAGAAATGCCCATTCATAGTTTTCGGGCTCGAAAAACTGCTGACCCGTTTGAAATGACGCCGTTTGGAACATAGTTAGAAGCCACTTCAAGCTGTTTCTTTTTTCATTTTATTTATTTATTTATTTATTTTCTTTTAGAATATCAACTTGATTAAAGAGCGTATTTTGTGGAGGTAGGGTGTTTTAAAATTTATGCCAAAAGTATATTATGTTCTGTATTTTTATCATTACTTTTTCATTAAAATACTTATTCTAAGAGACAAAGGGGTCCAAATACTCACCCTGAACCAACCCTCCCATGCAAAGAACGGGCATGGCATGCTTCTAGTTTTTTTCTTAATAATACAGGCTATGCTATCAAAACAATTCTGTTTATTTATTTATTTCAGGAGAGGAAAAGAGAATCAAACAAAAATGCATGTGAAGAGTGGTGCAGTCGCAGAAAGTTGGGGAATTCTTTCAACGAAAATAGTTACGTTATAATTACATTAGATTAAACAGAAAGTTACATTTGCAATAGCTGCATAACATTTCTATCCTACATAGAATCACGTATGCACGTTATCAGTATGAAACAAATTCTTTTTCCAGGATTCAGTGATAAAACGACGTAAGTTAAGATAAGCGATAAGCTTAACCGTTAAATCTTAATGAAAATGCCATAATTTATCTTGTTTATTCTCGATACGTGTTAATAGAGTTGTTCGTGCTGCCACCTAGATTCTCTCCCAGGTGTGATGTATTGAGGAACGTGTTAAGCAGTTTGTAACACGCCGGATTGAGAACCTACGAGAATACGAATGCAAGTAAGTGTTCGACAATATTGTATAATTTTATACTTATTTATTTACATTATTAATCAGTTATATGGTTTGTTCTTATATATTAGAACAACTGTATTTCTTATGTTGTTCTTTTTACCTTTTAAACGAATTTAGTTTATCAAAAACTAATTTTTATATATTCTCTGTCCGTTTTTTCGTCCGGGATCTCAAAAGAATCATTTGATGGATCCTCATCAATTTTAGCCAGGATGTCAAAAGTTAGGAATCCGAGTTCCTTGATGAAGATGATCCACAAAATTGATCATAATACATGAAAACTTCTTTAAAAAAATCTATTTCCATATATTTCTATAAGAATAAATTAATATCAACGTTGCTTGGTAGACTACCTGCAGTGGTGTTAAGATTAACGGGTTAGTATAATACTCAGGATGTAAAAGACTGTCTGTGGAATACAAAACCAAAATGAAACTAGAGTATTCGGTAAGGGTTCGACTCATGGGTCTAAGCCTACAAGGAGTTGAGTGGCTAGAACGAAATTTCTAGGATTCATAGCTCTTCAGCCTACAATAAAAATGCGAAAAAATAAAATTTTCCATTTCCACATACAAAGGGGGGACAAGGGCATGACACTTAAAATTGTTCAAATATGGTAAAACTTGCAAATTTTAATCTGTGTAACGTCCTGAGAACAGAAACAACTTTCAAAAAATATTTTCTATTATTTGGAGGGGCTCAAGGCTAGACCCAAGAGCCGAACCCTTATCCAGATTTCCATTCGCAAATCTGAAAACTTAAACACTTTCAATTTTCAAATATTCATTCATTATATTAAGGCTTTTGAGTGGGGAACTGATGGAGAGGAGAAATGCAAAAATTCAAACTTAAACTTTTACGTTGTGCACACTGTGTCGAACCAAAATCCTTCTTTGGTGTACACTGACACTGCTGCTTGTTAGTTGTTATTGGATCACCGTCTTGATAGAGGGAAAGGCAGAAGGAAAACTAGGAAGATGAAGACCAAGGATAGAATATCTAGATGCTGTTACGAAGAAGAGGCCTTGTCAAAGTATAAAACAGCTCTCCCAAGCGAGAGAGAAGTATTAAAATTTCCGTTGCCCACCAACCTACGGTTGAGGTGAACAAGATTTTGCCAGTGATAAAAAACCTTTGATAATTTGTCGATCTATTTTTACACTAATTTATTGAACAGATTTTTTTTTTGGTTCTCAACCTAATCGCTATCACTATCCCTATTTTATCACATTCTCGTGCCAGAGACACCCCTATTATAACTTCTGGTTTAAATTTCTGTGATATTTTTAATATACCTATTGCGGAGATTCAATAGATAGATATGCAGTTTTCAGTAGTTTCATATCGTACCTCTTTCATTTAAATTGATTTTTAAACAAGTCTGCACCTGTTGAAAATGTTTAGTAGACCTATTTTTTGTTGTTCTTAATAGTATGTATAAAAAATGAAAATATGCCTACCAGAACAAAATTCATTACTGTTTTAAAATATATTCCGGTATTAGATTCAAATAACATTTATCTCTTCCGATTATCTTCGCGACCTCCAGGGTGAGAAACCCTACTATAGACTAACAGTTTTTTTTTTTTTTTTTAATTTCATATTAGTTGGAAGCAAATAGGATTTCGGTTAATGCGAACGATAGGAAAGACGAGAATGATAGGGATCAGTGGGAAATAAGGATAACTCACTTTTCTTAGAAACTACATCCCCAGATTAGTTTGACTGTTGCTACTGTCTGGACATAATAGCATTAGGTCTACGACGGTATTTTTCAGACAATTGAGGGAAGTAATTGAAAATTCATAACTACAGTTATTGAAGTTATTGACTACAGACAGAAGGTACAGGGCCTCATTACGTAATGCTTTGTGTCAATCCAACGCAAAATTTACGTCTTAATTTGCGATAATCGGCATAACAGTTATAACTGCATTTCCCATATACAGGGTGTTTTAAAACTACACCGACAACGTTTGGAAGGCGATTCCTGACACCAAGATAAGACAAAACGTATAGACCAACCTGGATGAAAAAATGCTTCCTTTTCAAGTTATAGAAAACATGAAAGAATGAACTTTAAACGTCTATAGCTCCAAAACTATGGGATCTACCGTAGTCGGGTCAAGACTTCACTTAAGAACTAACATGTACGCTATCCAAAAATACATGTTTCATAACCCTAAGGTACTCACGCAACAGTTTTTATAGAGGGAGTTTGGCTACGGGCATATAATTTGAAGTACTTACCAACTACCTCTATAAAATTTGTTGCCGAAGTGCCGCAGGATTCTGAAATATGAATATTTGGATATGGCACATACTAATTTCTTAGTGAAGTTCTGACCCAACTACGATAGGTCCCATAGTTTTGGAGCTATGGACAAGTTCATTTTTTCATGATTTCGGGAGCCTGTAACTCCGAAAGGAAGCATTTGTGCACCCAGGTTGGTCTATACTTTTTGTCTTATCTTGGTGTCAGGGATCACCTCCCAAATGTTGTCGGTGTTGTTTTGAAACACCCTGTATATGTGAGTGGAATTTCCAGCATTACAGTAAACTATGTAATACAACGCTATTTTAGTTGTGACAATGATCTAGCTCAAGAAGCGTCATTTTTTGAGTATTTGAACAATAATTTTCCTGTGAATTTGTGGGAAAATATAGGGCCACGTATTTATTTTGCAGCCTTCACGAGAAAGGTGGAAGATGTTTCCCAGCGAACAACTTCTATCCACAAATCAATTCAACTGACGACCCTATTTGCAAATCTGCTGATTTTCCATTCATTACAACTCTTACTCCCTTTCCCTCCCCCATCTTTCCCCTGCGCGAACTCCCTCTTCACGCAATCCCTTTTTATCCTGACTTTACCTTACATAAGAGAATGACGATTCCCATACTTGAAGAATTCGGTGCAACGACATTGCGCAAATTTTTCTAAGAATTAGATCGTTGATAATCTCTGTAATTTCTGACTTATTAACGAGAAACGGGAAAAATCTTTGAGTTGTACGTCCCACAGTTATGCCGGTTAGGCTAAAGGAGACAGTGATGATGAGGAATGAATGAAATGGTGGAATGAAGAAAGTGGGAGGAAACGGGAGAACCCTGAGAAAACCCAAGCACACGGTGTTTGTCCACCACAAAGTTCACTTGGCGGGGGCTGGGATCGAACCCGGGACCCCAAGCATCAGGGGTGAACGCTCTATCACTGAGCCACCGCGGCCCCCTAACGAGAAACGGGAAGTGCTGAAATTGCGCAAATTTCCACCGTTACGTTGTCAACAATAGGATTCAGGAAATTTTTCGTTGTCGAAGGAAACGATACTTAAAGCCCCCCATTAATACACAATGTACACCTTTTTCTGTTTTCGTCAATATGAACTCAATCTGAAAGTTTCACTGATGTTTCTCCAGTTTATTGCTTCTTGTTTATATTACCCTCCTCACTAAAATTTGCTATTAATTCTCAATCATGATTGGTTCGTTGTGATTCTCGTTCCTCATTGGCTTGTTATATTATTCTTATTATATCCGATATCAGCACACTGACCACTCGTTCTTGTAGCAATTTATACGATAACAATATATAACATATTTTCCTCATGCCACCTAAGAACAGTAACTAAGATGCAAATGCAAATATGAGGATCATTTATAGAAAGGCGAAAGGGCAGTTACTAAGATACGTGAAACATGAAACATGTAAACAATTGTTTGATTGGTCAAAACTCGAAAATGTAAACAAATTCTTATCTCTGATTGGTCGAATGCCTGTCCATGATATTTAAAGGGAACTTCTAGAAATATTTATTTATTTATTTATTTATTGTTTATTTTATACAAGTTTGTTTTCCTCAACAGTTTTCCAATAACTATTTGCTTCCAATAACTATTTTCTTACAGTTTTAATCTTACAGTTAGACCAGAAACAGAAAATTATTGACTAGGACATGTTCTCCTGTTCCCCTCTCTAATGTCGCCCGTGCTCATATATAATAGCGATAACTGAAAATGCTATTGTCATTCATTAGTTAGTTTTTTTTTAAAAAAAAAAAAAAGACTTGCGTTTCGGTGACTCTTTTTATTAGTCGAAATGCTTATGGTAATTATGGCAACGCTGCACATTTTTTTGGCGCAATTTTCAATTTTGTTGCCTGCTCATTAAGGCTTTATTTGTATCAACAGATAAGGGAGTGAAAGTTTGCGCAACTTCAGTGCACCCGAAGAAATGCTGATTATTTGCTTTATTTTTATTCATTATGTCATTATTATGGGATTATTAATGACAATTATCCCAAGGTGTAGAAAATGGGGTTCAATATAGTTTTCACTTTTTTTAGGTAGCTACTAGGAACGAGCGCGTCATTTGGGCGCACTCTTGTGTCCTTAGGTCCTTGATACAGAAGTCATGGTTCAGGGATACCTAGGACAATCCCTTCTTAAATAAAACAGTGGGTACGTTGGTCCATCCCTTAAAGTTGGGGAGGGGTGCATAGCACCACTTTTTAAATATTGGAAATTGCAAAAACTAAAAATTTGATAGGATAGTGTAGGACCGGGGTATGTACCTCTGTAAGTTTATTTGTTCCATCTCATTCCCTTTTATAGATAAAAAAAACTACAAAAAACGTAAGTATGCGAAGTTTATATCTTAATTTATCCTCTGTGATGAGGTTTTACTACGTTATATGGTTTTTTGATTGAGTACAGAAGTCCATTCTTTTCCATAAAATATGTGTACTTTGACGATCCTCTTTAAAAATTTTAGAAATTCTACATTGGCCTATCTCGATCATTTGAGAATTGTGAAAAAAAAATTGACAAATGTTGTCTAGGGCAAGAATATATATAATATATATTTTTGTGAATTTGGTTGGTCCTAGTAAAATATGCAAAATTTAAAATTCGGAGGTTTTAGACCTATTGCAGTATATTTTCTTTGATATGTTTTTATTGTATCATATGCTTATATGAATGTGTAAGGAGTCAATTCTCTTTCACAGAACATGCGAACATTTCATTTTAAAATTTGAAAGGTGTACATTGACCCACATCTTAAATTCTGGAATTATTAAAAAATAAACATTGATAAATGTTCTCTAGGACTCGAATAGATAGGTTTGTAAAATTGGATGGCCCTGCTTGTCTCTTTATAAACATAAAAATCGCCAAAAATATATTGTCAAAAGGCAGAAATTTTGCCAGAAATTTTTTTGCAGACTTTTATTTGGCAGAAATTTTGAATGTGGCGAGAAATTTGAATTATGATCAGGTGAGAATGTCAAATGTTGTGCCCAATGTCCACTAAAGTGATGCTTTATTCCAACATAAGAACACATGAATGAATACAGGATCCCATTTTCTTTCATTGGATATGTGTACCTTGAAAAGTACATTTGGGTTACTCTTAAATTTTAGAACTATCAAAAAATAATAATTTATAAATTGTTCTCTAAAACTCAAGTGTGCATACTTTTTTTTGTAAATTTGGATAGTTTAACCTGTGTCTTTTCGTGGTTAAAATAATGCTAAATTTCAAATTTGAAAATTTTTGACCTAATTTATCATCTAAACGCTTTGAATCTTAGGACACCTCATTGTCTAAGATCATTGATGTAATCTGATGGTTGATCCATATCTGTGATCAACAATGTCACATTTTGAAACTTAAGGATTGTGGTTGAAGGTTATTGTTAGAAATTTATCTTTGACACAAGTTGATTGGCTGATCACTTTCAAATTTGAAAGGTTGAAAAGTTTCAAAAGGTTTTGAAAACTTTTGATTAAAACTTTTTGATCATTGTTTTAATATTTTATTGTGAAACAATTTTGAACCTTAGGATTGTAGTTGCGGCTCATAGTCCAAGGTCATTGGTGAAAAATTTAAGGACTTGAAACATGATAGTAATTATAACCGATTGACATGCAACAATGAATTGACAATTTAAACTTTAGTCGCAACTCATAATCTAATACAATTTATGGAAAACAATCTTGGTGTAATTTAATTGTTTGATCACTTTCAAATTTTAATTTAAACTTCTTTAGAAGTTTTGAAAACTTGTTTAAGAATTTTTCGATCTAAAGAAAGTTGCAATCTTAAGACGTTGGTGTCTGACGTTTCTGTGTAACTTTTCTTCCTTGGGATAGAGATAGTTCAAACTAATGCAAATGTTACATAAAAATAGGAGTAATTAAATAAACAACTAGTTATTTTACTTATATATATATATTTCAATTCTGTTTGAAAGAATCAAATTCACGTATCCTATTCTGTAACTGGTGTCACTTCAGAAGGGCTCGGCCAAAAGGGACAGAACAGAAAGGCCCGAGTTTCTCACGACGCAAAGACCCGACTCAAAATGGCCCTGCGACAAAAGAGCCCGGGTAAAAATGGTGCCACGTCATAAAAGCCTAATCACCTTTCCTGCGAGCGGTCCCAGGTTCTATTCTCGGTGGGGACACTCGATCGAAAAAGTGTAAAAGCTCTTTTAGGCCAGCCATCCTGAGAGAGATTTTCCTTGTTATCCTCATTCATATCAGGCGAATGCCGAGATGGTCTCTAATGTAATCGTACCAGGCAGCTTCTTTCCTTCCTCATTCTTTTCTCCCTCTCTCATTCCCCGGGTAGTGTGATCACCGAGAGACGTAACCCTCATATTTGACGGGCTAACATTGCCATAGCCACTGGAAGGCCAGAAATCTAATTCCTAATCCTACTTTTAAAAAAAAGCCTAAGATCAAAGTATAAAAAATAGTACTAATATGAAAAATATTCTGTGAACAACACCTGTATTATTTAAGTTGAAAGAACATACAGGTGGATGTATGTATAGGGTTAGCCAAAAATATTGCAACAAGCCAGTAATAACGAGACGCGTAGAAGGAGAAAAAACAAATGTATAGAAGGAGGAAAAGCAAATGTGTATTGGTGCGAAAACTGCATTGAGTATAGAGTATGCACATCATGGCAGCTATCTTGGATTACGTCATATTGGATATCACACAATATTTTCAAATAGAAACAGCTATATATGATACACTAATTTAGGTTAGAATCTTGCTACAAACGAAAATCTGAACTCATTTTTATCTATCCCTATTCTTTTACGAGGCAGAGAGTGCTACGTTTGACAAAGCCAGTAATAACAAGACACGTTGACGGAGGAAAAGCACATGTAAGTCGGATTGGTACAAAAACTCCATTGAATGGGGGTATGGACATAATGACAACCATTTTTGGATTTCTCCAAATTTGATATTACACAATGTTCTTTTAAACGGAAAGTTTATGTGTGACATATCAATTTAGGCTAGAATCTTTTCGTAAATGAAAATCTGAACTCAATGTTGACTTATCGCCATTTTTTTCTTTTACGAGATAGACTGTGCTACGTTTGACATTAAAAAATTGAAGATTATCTAAAGAAGGTTTAACTATGTAGGTATATTACTCTGGGTAGCTCTACATCGAAAATTATAGAGACCATAAACAGTAACGTAGCGTGAAGTTTTTAAATGGGTAGGCTGAAATTAGATTCGTAGCTAGAGGGTGGCTAGGAGGGGCCCAATCCCCTGAAACTTGCATTTTTTGTTGTATGTATATATGAGTGTAAAGTGAATTTAAGTTAGCCCCCCCCAAAAAAAACTATCTTGCCCTTATTTAAACGATCACGTCTTAGTGTTCTGACTACGCTGTAATGCTTGATAGAAAAGTACTAATTCGTGCAATATATTTTTCATACAATGCAAGAAAAACTATATGAGTGGTTCTGCTTCATATTTCTCTTACACATACGGTTTCTTTACATATGCGACACTCGCATATCACACATACACTGCATTACTGTTTCAAAGAAACAAATAAAAACGGATAGCTATAGGACGATCTTAAGTGTAACTTCCCCAAATCATAGACAAACTTAAGCACTTCACCCACAACAACACATATCAGAATACTAATAGAAAACATTGGAGCAGTAGCTCACAGTCAATTGATTTTTACAGATATTTTTTTAGATTGAAATTATGGGGGAAAAAAAGAAAAAGAAACTATACCTCATCTAAAGTCTCCTTCAGTATCGATCTTCGAAAAACTTCCGGATAGCAACGCAACGCAAAAAATACAACAAGCAATTGTAACTGCTATGTCAATTATCGAAAACTAAAATGTAAATTTTACGCTGTGATAACGTAAACCAGTACGCAATAAGGTCCGTGATGAATTAATACTATTCATAATAACAACATTTTTATTCTCTCTGTCTCTTTCTCTCTCTTTTTTTCTTGATCAAAACTCGTTACTGAATGTGAGCTTCTAAATTTTTCATAGTCTCTCTGTTATATACTTTCTTCCAAGACCGCATCCTGTTGCTTTTGTTTCGCCAAACACCCAAAAGGCTAGCCTTTCGTCAACATTCGTCCACTTTCGTTGCATCATGTTGAATTTGTGTATAGCTCAAGAAGTTATCGTCTGCTGAGGGTGGCGGGAGAGTGATTGTCACCGCCCCATTCTCCTAATTCCATGAGAGAAGCGGAAGGCTAGCCTGCGATAGCCTTCAATGCGCTCTTGCAGAAGCTTCGCTTCAACTCGCTTGTTGTTTAAACAGCGTATTATAAAATAAATCCATTTTAATAAAAATAATTGTATCAATATCCAAAAGCAACATTTGAGGCTGATGTATAAATAAATGGATAGGCTAAGCCTTATAGCCTTAATGGACACTACGTCCCTGACCATAAACGAGAAAACATGGCATTTATTTACATAATGTACTGACTGTCTGACAATAGGCCAACCGTTCGTAAAGATTGGAAGTCCTTTTGTTTTATTCGTAATATGATACCGTAAATCATTCAGAGCATGTGGTTTGGTGAGATACACCTTGTCCTTATTGTAAACCCCATACAAAGTAATCCAGGCGTGATAGAACGGGAATTCTTGGAATTCTTGCAGATCGTTACCCGGGTTCGATTCCCGGCAGGAGCTCATGTGGTTCGGATTCCACGTTAATCAGTAGGTCCACGTCTCATATAGCCTCGCTGCTGAACGGGACATTCAACTCAAAATCAACTCAATCAACAACTCTTGCATGTCGTTCGATCACATCTCGTCTTCCAATCCATTGCAGTGGAAAGATTTCATGTAAGTATTGTTGAACGTTCCGTCCATAATGTAGTAGCGCTCCGCCCTGTTGCAACCAAATGTGTGGATGGCAGGAAGAATTGTTCATAAGGAATTATTAAGTACTTATCACCTGTCACATTGTCATCAATGAAAAATGGATCAGTAATGATGTTTCCTGTCTTTCCTACCCAAATATTTAGTTTCTGTGGATACTGCGTACGATGTTCCATAATCCAATATGAGTTTTCTTCTCTCCAGTAGAGACGTTATGTCGGCTTACCTGATGTTTAATGTAAATATCACTTCATCAGAGAATATATAGATCCACATGTATGTTCTTTCAACAAAATAACAGAGGTATTATGCACATAATATATTTCATAGTACTAATAAGCACTTTTGTATTTTGATATCAGACTGTTTTAATGTGTGACCGTTTTGTTCGGGGCCCTTTCGACGTGGGACCGTTTTGACTCGGGTCTTCCTGTTTTCGCCACTTTATCTAGGCCCTTCTGACATAGAATCTCTATTTGCTACTTCATTGTAAAAGGTGGTAACAGCGAGAAAAATAGATTTTTTGTCTTCATACTATGGATCGAAACATCCTACAAAATATTAAAAGCATATTGATTTAGAGCGTCTAAAACTGTCGCTTATTACTGAGATATTTATCTGAATGACAATAATGACGCTAAATTCCAAGAATGCATTTTTCATAGAAATAACAGATACATTGAAGATGACCAACATCGTCATTATTTAATTGAAGATGACCAACATCGTCGAATAATCTTTTAAAACTTATTTTTTGTATTGTTCCTTTATTTTTACATATGTTTCTGAGCTTTGAGAGAATCTATTAATCATGCATTACGATATACTTTATCTACAAATGTACACGAAAGCAGTATCACTTAGATAACGTATTGATGACAGGAGAACATGAGTAAATTTTAAAAGTACACATAATTTCATAATAATTTCCTCTACGCTCTGCTTTTGTATTTTGATTTATTTATTCGTATCGGAGAAATAATGAACGAGGATTGGGTAATTTATAGCAATCCGAAATATTATGTACAGACGTGTTTAAATTATTAGACTCACTCTCGAAAAATGCAAAGTTGATGTAGGAGTCATAATTTCAGAGTTAATTTAATTTAACATTTAATTTAATGGTTAAACCATGAATATAGGATTTTTTTACTGTACAGTTGAAGTGGTAATATCACTGTTGAACAGCAAACGGCATTAGTGGGAAGGAAAATAACGAAAGTGGTGTTTCAGTTGTAGATAGCTGTTGTGGTTCCTATCAACAAGTTACAGTCTGAAGTGTTGTGGTTGCTGTTTATTTATTTATTTATTTATTTATTTCGGAAAAACAACAGGCAAATGTCTAATTACAGTTTTCCCTTATTGTAAAGTGTATTTAATACACTTTAAAATACATATATAATAACATACTAATATGACCTCAATTCTATTATAATACACTCTAAAATACACATATAATAAAATAATAATATGAAAGTAAAATATACGTTAAAATACAAATAGCACGATATACAGGTTACAACAAATTTGTGTAGAATGAAAATTTTGTTTGTAACTAAAAATATCTATATCTGGGTGTTCTTGTGACATCTTATTATACAATATACACATTTTTCTGATAGGCGATACATCTAATGCATTAGTCCTTTGCGCTGAAAGATGGAATATGTCATTATGGGGTCTCGTTGCTTTATGTGGGACGCGAATTTTGATTTCTGATAACAAATATTCTGAATCTATTGCACCATGAATTATTTTATGTAAGAAAGATAATATGAAATGACTTCTTCTGCTTTCAAGAGATTGTAATGAATATTTGTTTCGAAGACCTTCGTAGTTCTCAAATTTTGGATATATACCTGTTTCTTTATATGTCAAAAAGCGCACAAATTTATTTTGAATGTTTACGATTTTATTTATATATTTCTTACTATTAGAACCCCATATTATCGCTGCATATTCCACCTTAGACCGTACATAGGCAGTGTATAATGTTTTGAGAGCATTAGTATTAGAAAAATCACCTCCTAATCTCATCACAAAGCCAAGATTCCTAAAGGCCTCACCAATTACTCTGTTGACATGAATATCGAATGATAGGTTTGACTGCAGAGTGACTCCAAGATCAGTAACATAATCCACTCTCTCAATTGGCGTTTGATTAATAGTATACACATTGCGTACATAGTTTATTTTCCTGGTGTATGATACTACTTTACATTTTCTAATATTTAGTAGCAACTTGTTTGATTCACACCATTGGGAAATAGCATTAATGTCATTTTGCAAAGAAATTGCGTCTAATTCCGTGGAGATACTGCGATAGATTTTTAGATCGTCAGCAAACAAAAGTTGGTGGGAAGATGTTATTACAGGTAGTAAATCGTTAACAAATAGTATAAATAACAGAGGTCCTAAGTTCGATCCCTGCGGCACACCAGAGTCTACGACATATTCCTTAGTTAAAATATTCTTGTATCGAACGCGATGTTTCCGTTGGTAAAGATAGGATGCTATAAATTGTTGAAGATTTTGTGAAAAATTGAATGTCACAAGTTTGCTTAGAAGTATATCGTGATTAATTACGTCGAACGCCTTGGAGAAATCTGTATAAATTACATCTACTTGTTCCTTTTTATCAACTTGATTAGCTATAAAATGTGTAAGTTCTGAGAGATTAGTTACAGTTGACCTCTTTGGCATGAAACCATGTTGAAAGGGAGATATTACTGACCGTACATGTGAATAAATTTTTTCGTATATAATAATTTCAAACATCTTAGATGGGGCAGATAGTAGGGTTACCGGTCGATAATTTTTTATTTGGTCTGTAGGACAGCCTGTTTTGGGAATGGGACAGACGTCACCAATCTTCCATTTCGTAAGAAATGTAGAAGAAGCTATTGACTTGTTAAAAATAACTTGTAGGGGATGTTTCAGTATTTCTGAGCAGCCTTTAATGATATATGGTGGTATTTTGTCTGGTCCACAAGATGACCGTGGTTTAAGTTTTTTAATAGCATTCTCCACATCTTCGATATCTATAAAGTTAAAGTTTAATTTGTCCAGGATTTCCGAATTATTGTGTTGCTCCATAGGAATAAGATTATAGCTCGATTTATTGTGTGTCACTTGAAAATTTGTCATAAATGCGTTTGTAATATCAGCATCGTCACTCAAAGTTTGACCATCATAATGAAAGATATTACTTCCCGAATTACTCTTTTTATTCTTAACATACGCCCAGAAAGTCTTAGGATTATTTATAATATTGGCCTCACAGTTGTTTAAATATATATTGTATGCATTAGAAATTTCTTTTTTAGAAAGAGCTCTCAATTCTTTAAACTTATTATAGTGATAAAGTGCGTCCCGAGAACCCTGCTTCCATTTCTTATGGTGATATGATTTGCTCTTAATTAATCTAATTATGTCACTTGAAAACCAAGTAGGATAACTGAATTTAGCTCTTTTTCTCGGGATGCATCGGTCAAAAATAGAATAGAGTATATTATAGAAAAAATCCACAGTCATCTACAGTCAAACTATCTGTGATAGGTTCCCAATTTGTTAGTGATATTTCGCGATACAGTTTATCAAAGTCAGTTTAAAAAAAATTATAGTCTCTTACTTCGCTTTTGTTTGTACACTTAGCATTTCTAGAATTAATACATTTGTATTCAGCTAGGAAGGATGGGTGATGAGCATCCTCCGGTAAAAGGGGAGGGTGTTCGTGTATGACCTCTACGCTGGTAAGATTCGAGAGTATTAGGTCAAGCGTTTTGCCATACGAGTTTTTAATATTATTGTAGGTTTGTAAATTATAAAAATTCATTAAGTGAAATAATTCTTGACAGGTTCCAGTAGATGTTAAAAAATTGAAATCAGTTCCCGTGACCTGTGAGAGATTATAGTCGCCTGTCAGAAGAATGTTACTCTTTGGTTGTAGTACACTAAATATGTATTCAAAATATTCTCTATATATTGATTGATTTGACCCAGGTGCAGGTGCTGTTGTAAGAAGTTACAACATTCAAAGCTTTCAACAGTTCGAATGGGCCAGTTTAAAATGATCATGACGTGTTTCGTGAATCAATCTATTATTCTGTGAAGTCTTGTAATCGCAGCATAATGGGAAAAGCAAAAGGACGTAGTTGGAAGTTAACAAAATACTTCTGGTGGAAGGAAGATATACATGGCTACACATTGCTAGTAGAGTTGGGATCGAACAAAAATCTGTGAGTAGAATCTCCGTTGAAATAAATAAGAGCCAAAATAGGGTTGGGAAATGTGGGCGAAAACCAAAGCTATCGCTAAGAGGTATCAGAAAACTAAAATGATTGGCTCTGGGAAACAGAAGTGCAACTTCTAAGAGACTTAAGCATAAAAATGGTTAGGTATGGCGCAGACATTTAGCCTGAAAGTGTTCGAAGGATTCTTTGTGCCGAGGGTATAAAAGCACGCGATCAAGAAAGAAAAAAAATATACCCTGGCCGGCGAACGAAGATTTCTGACAGCTCAGCTCGCGAGGACGACTGAAGAATGCGGTGTTACCATGCTTCTCGTGCAAGGGGAGAATCGTCTGCTTCCTCGTTGGGGGTGAGTGAAAGTTTGGCAATGTGCGGTGGTTACCATGGAGACGCGATAGGTTCTGAGCCTAAGATTGGTTGACCTGCTGTCTTCTGCTCGCTTGCCGTGACCTTGTGCAAAGCTGTCAGAAATCATCGTTCACCGGCCAGGGTGTAGACTCTAATCATGGCAAAGAAGCGCCTCGAATGGGTACGAGACTTAGAATATTGGTCTGCTGACGATTGGAGAATAGTGTGTTTCAGTGATGAATCATGTTTCTTCGTGTCTGATGAATGTTCATAATCTGTGCGATGTCGATCTGGGAGGAATTCAAGTTGGAATGTCTATGATCTGGGGTGTAATCTCTGTCTTCGGGTCTGGAAGATTGTATATAGTAGACGGAACAATGAAGCACGACCAATACCTACAAGTTTTTCAAGAAGAGCAGCTTTCTCGGACTGCTGTCTGGTTTGATGATGTACAATTCATCTTTATGCATGATGAAGCCCCATGCCACCGTGCCAAAGCTGTGACAAAATTCTTCAAAGACAACGAAATTAGCGTTCTTCCATGGCCGGACACTAGTCCTGATATGAACCGACTGAAAACCTTTGGAGCTTCATGAAGGAAAACCTAAAAAAGAGGCACATTACAACCAAACATCAATTAATCGAGGAGATCAACAATTTGTGGTATCATGATGGTGAATTGAAGGCAAAATGTGCTAAACTCGTACATAGGATGCTACAAAGGATTAAAAAGTTAATAAGGAATAATGGATTTCATAAGAAATATTAATCTTTGTGTGAGAGAATTTTCCTGTAAGTATTCCATTTCAGTTTTCGTTTCCAATTTGGAAATACACACTGTAAAGTAATTATATTTGAATGTTACGTACGCATTTATTTTATTGATATTGAAAAGCATATGCCACGTCTAGTAGAAATTAGGACAGAGTTACAAAGTAGTAATTTGGACTAAGTTCGAACATATTTTCTCACGTAATATTGTAAGAACAGTAAAATATTCAGGAACTGAATGTTGAGTCTAATAAGCTGAACACGTCTGTACCAGTACCGACGTATTTGGAACTGAATATATCTTCTTACTTTCTGCATTGTTTTGTAAAATATAGAATAGACTTGTGACTATCATTATTATCTAACAGTAAGTGAAATATTAATCTGCGTTAATCTTACACTATGTATAAAAATCTATCATTTGACGTATATGCATTAGTGTTTGAAATCTTCGTTTGATGTAGTTTTTACTCTGATTGTGAGTGTTGTTTTCGTTATCACTAATCATTGTTTTACAACTTCATTCTGTGTTATCTAAAATTACCTTTTAAAAAAGAGAGATAATTGAGGCTGTTTGTTCAAAGACATGTATGTTTATGACTCAGAATGATAATTGTTTCTAGTAGACTCCATAATGACGACATCTTCACAAATAGTAAGTAATTAATGAGTCAATTTGAGGTGTGTCGAGATCACAAATATATATATACACTTCAAAAAAATCTGAAAGAAACGAGGTATTCCATCATTGTTTATCACATTAATTAGTAATCAAGTTTAAATACAGTATATGTTTTGAAATTCCTGTACTAAAACTTGTAAAATTAGTATAAAAACACATATAAATGTCAAACAAAACCTATAAAAAATATGTAGAAAAGAGGTGTACACTATTAGGCTTACTTATTATTATTATTATTATTATTATTATTATTATTATTATTATTATTATTATTATTATTATTATTATTATTATTACTAGCAACCCTGCACGTCCTGCGCAAACGCAGGATACTATTGTTGTCTGAATGATCGAATGTGATACAAAATTTAAAATATACATAGCTAGCAAAGTAGTTTTAATAGCACGTTAATAATATTTTAATTACTCGAATTTAAGACGTCCTCGAATCTAAGATGCACTCGATTTCGCTGGGTTAAATTAAGAAAAAAATAGTAATATGTTCCGTTTTTACTATTACTAAAGCGCTCTTTGATATTGGTCATTTTCGGTGATTTTTATATATCCCTCTCCCCTCCCCATGTTGCGGGGCACGGCATGATACAAATTATCACAGGCCCGAATGTCATGTATGTTGAAAATTTGATCGAGATCGGTTGGGTGGTTCAAGAGTTAAGTTCTATTTATTTTTATATATTAATCTCCCCTTCCCCTCCCCTTCCCATAGGCTCTACCAGTCAAAGTGAAAATATTAAAAAAAAAAAAAACTTTCCAGGCTCGAACGTCATCTATGTTGAAAATCTGATCGAGATCGGTCAGCTGGTTCAAGAGTTATTAAGTTTTATTTATTTTTATATAACCCTCCCCTCCTCTCCTCCTACTCTAAGTTTTACCGTCAAAGGGATATGATAAAAACCACCCAGGTCCGAGCCTCATCTATGTTGATAATTTGATTAAGATCGGTTCGGTGGTTTAAGCGTGATGAAGTCACAAAAACAGTCACATTTATTTATTTATTTATTTATTTTTACATATATGGTCCCCTTCCCCTCCCCTACATTGTGCCGTCAAAGTAAAATGACGAAAACATCCCAGGTTCGAAACTTATTTATGTTGAAAGTTTGATCGAGATCGGTCGGAAGGTTCAAGAGTTATTAAGTTTTATTCATTTTCATTTATTTACCCTCCCCGTCCCCTCCCCTAAGTTATACCATCAAAATGAAATAATAAAAAAACCTCCCAGGTTCGAACTTCACATATGTTGAAAATTTGATTGATATCGATCGGGTGGTGCAAGAATTATTCACTCACGAACATGGTCACTTTTATTTTTATATTTATTGATTTTTGTATATCTCCCCTACACCTCATCCCCTACGTTATTCCGTCAAAGTGAAATGGTAAAATCCATCCCAGGTACGAACGTCATCTACGTTGAAAATTTGATCGAGATTGGTCATTTGGTTCAAGAGTTATTGTTTTATTTATTTTTTATAATTCCCCTCCTCCCCATCCCCCAAGTTCTACCGTCAAAGTGAATAACTAAAAGCACTTCCAGGCCAGAACTGCATCTACGTAAAAAATTTGATCGAGATCGATCGGGTGATTCAAGAGATTAAGTCACAAACATAGTTACTTTCAATTTAGATCTGAAATTTTTTGTTCACAGACAAGGTTAGTAATATATAGATTATTATTTATAACCATGTGCATGCGTCTGTGTGTCTGCTTACTGTACGATTACTTGTTTAAAACATACAATTTCGATTAAGCTTGAATGTTTTCCTTGAAACCACCCAATCAACGCGTTTGCTTGAGGTTGAAATCGGGCAAGGTAAAGGGAATAATTTCAATCCAAACTTTAACATTGATGGTGTGATTTCTGGGTTTTAGCCCCCTTGAACAAAATTATTACGTAAAAATTAACATTAACCATATTAAAGGCTTCACACAAACACATAAAATTATATGAATTTGGGAGCTTGAACACCCCTCTTTTTGAAGAACTTCCGCGTTCACCACTGGGTGATAATATGATTCACAACCTTAACTTTCGAAAAAAGTTTTTTTTTTTTTTTTTTTTTATCCGTTCATCAATTCTCTCTTTCGAGAACGTTCTACGATAACTTTCGTTTTTTAAAAAAATCCAAAAAACATGGCGTGTGTTTTCTCTTACCGCTTAGGATGAAGAATTATCTCTATTGCTTGGAGTTGAAATCGGTCAGGGATAAAAGATAAAGTCACTCCACCTATCGATAACGTAAGAAAAGCCTTTCTTTAGCTTCTACTTCACATAGACTAGTTACAGTATTTTCTTTTGCTTCATTAGTTACTGACGTAAATGAATTGAACTTCTCCCGTTCGGCATGTACGAGGGTTTTGAACTTGAAATTTGACAAGGTATAGAATTTTTAATGTATAGCTGCACTAAGGAAAAATTGTTTGGAAGTTCGATGGGGAAGGGAAAAGAGGGATGGCAATTATTATTTTAAAATGTCTATATCGTGGTATCTCTGAATGTTGGAGACATGAAATTGGTAAATGAACTTCTCTGTTAAAATAATTAGACACGTGTTTGACCTTTCTAAAATATTTGCCCTAGAAGGGAAGAAAAACAGGTAGTATTGCAATTGTTATAATTAGATGGCCATATCTTAAAATTCGTTTGGCGAGGTTAGAGACATGAAATTTAGTATTTAGATTTTTCATTTAAAATAATAATAATAATAAAAAGTGTTTGAGTTTTATGATATTTCCCCTAGAAGGGAAGAAAAAAGTCAGAGTTACAATTGTTAAAATAAGGTAGTCATACCTCGAAATTTCTATATGTATTTAAGGATAGTGAACGTTTTAAAATAATTTTGTCGTATTGCCTGGTATTGTCAGAATGTAAACAGGAGTTGTTATTTTAATTTGTTTTGATATTCTTGATTACATTATTATTGTATTTTAATATATGTTGTTTATTTTGAATGAACACTAGAATGTGTTCACCCAAGTATTGGAATTAAAATTAGATCTGATTTTCTATTGTAGTTTAATTGCTCTTGAAGTGAGACGGTTAGGCAATCTTACGGAAATGAAAATTTTGACAGTTTTAAAAATATATTATTGTGTTATATCTTTTTAATTGTCCTGTTATTGTAATTTAGCAGAAATGTATAAACCTTTATTCTTGTTGTTGGTTATTTTATAATTAACTTCGTGTTTTAGTCAGATATTTTGTAGTAGTTCATCTTTTCGTTATTTTGTGGACGTAAGGATGGTTATTTAGTTGAGAGGCTCATAAATATATATGCCTGTAGACATTAGGTATTCAAAAACATAATATGCATGGAGGCTTTTAAAATTTTGTCCTAATTTTATAATGTGAGTTGTGCTTATTTAAATTTAACTTCACTCACATTATTGTTGTATCGCAGACTTAAGAGAATTGCGCTACAAATCTGGTTCAATTCGAGAAGTAGCTATTGTGGGGTCATTTTATTCACAAAATATCCTTTTAAACATTAGTATTAGTATAGGCATTGGATAAATAAAAGAGCCAGTTAGAGGATTCGGGGTGGATTCTTAGATTGTTCAATTGGTTTGGGGCCATTATGAATTAGAAGTATGAAAATTGGTGTTTAGGCTTTTAATTTTAAATAATAATAATAATAATAATAATAATAATAATAATAATAATAATAATAATAATAATAATAATAATAATAATAATAATAATAACGTGTTTCAGCGTTGTTTGACGTTTGCCTTCGAAGGGAAGAAAAAGACGGAAAGAAAAAGGGTGACATTTGTAATTGTTAAAATAACATGGCCATACTTCGAAATCCCTTAAATGTAAACATGTTCATTAAAGACGTATTTCAGCGTTGTTGGGATGTTTCCCTTGGAACGGAAGATAAAAGGCGACAAGAAAAAGGGCGGAGGTTGCAATTGTTACAATAAGATGGCCATACTTCGAATTCCCTAAAGATTAGAAATATCTTAGGAATATGAGAAGCACATAGTCGAAGCTCGAGAAAATTTGAGGGACTGACAGTGAGAGGGAAGTCCTCAGCTAGCCGAAAGCTAGTATTATATAATTATGGTTGTCGATTAACAGAAAAATCATTTCACATATTTTAATAGGAAACTTTCGTTAATAATATGACGCATACCGGATCAACAAATCTTTATTGAGTTACTTTCTTCTCTTTGGGTGCTAGTGTTGCCCACGATATGAGAAATTTCTCATCTCGTCTCGAAAACGAGACAAGAGTCGAGAAGAAAAGTACATTTCAAAATTCGAGAGAAATTAGAAATTTCTCGAGTTTCATGGGCAACAAATTCACTCAAGTCTTACTTGTTAGATCTCAAACCCTGTTTTAGTGTTACAACATTGCATAGAAACTGTAAATTGATCAAATGACAGTATAAATGTAATTAACATTATAGATATTCTGCAATAGTGGGCAGATCATTTGCAACAACTAACAATAAGAATCTTCCATACTCGATGGTCTTTAGCTAACCTCTTCATCTTCATGTGTGAATTTTCTGCTTTAATACCGCCCATCAACTGTAGCCTTTTTCGTCCTTCTCTCTTTTTCTTGGTGGGAGGCACGTGGCTCAGTAGTAAAGCTCTTATCTTTGGTGCATGCGTCCATGGTTCGATTTCTAGCCAAGTAAGTTCATGGGTTTTCTCGGGTTCTCCCATTTCCTCGAACATTCTCATTCCACCTATACTTCCATCATCCGTCATAATCATTCGTCTTGACAAAAGCGGGGCGTTAAGAGGCTTCATCACGGCGAAATTAAAATACCGCTAATTTTACAGTAATTATGTGATATCTTCAAATAGATAAAAGATAATTGAAATATGGAACAAGAGCGCCCTACACAATATTATTTTGCGTGAGGTACTGTTATCATAAATCACCTAGTGGCTTTCCGTTTTCAGCCGTTTAGAAACGCGAAAATAAATGCCGATTTTCAAAATGGCTCGAAATCGAAAGCAGATAAATGAGTCGTGATAACGTTATTTCATATAAAATGATATTGTCTAAGGCACTCTTGTTCCACATTTCGACTATCTTTTATCTATTTGAAGATATCACATAATTACTGTAAAATTAGCGGTATTTTAATTTCGCCGGAATGAGGCCTCTTAAACCGAAAAAATTCATTTTTCGTTTTTCTGCTACTATCCCCATGCCGTAGGCGTCGGAAGACTATCGATGGGCAACTAGAAATATCTCGCCAATCATTGGCGGCCCCGCAGCGACGATCCGCGGTGACCCCACTTCCGTTTTGAAAATTATACCACCAGCGGCAGAGACGCGACGAAACGCCAATGAACAACAAAATTACTCCACCAAAATATGTTAAATCGCCTATATGTGTAATTTGTTACATTAAGGAGAGTCTAAAAAACACTTTTAAAAAAGTAAAAAAAAAAAAAATACTTGTTCCAGGGTAGGCGCAAACCACCAACCTTTGGATTAGTAGGCACGTGCTCTTCCGACTTGGTCACGGAGGCGATGGAGAAAGTGTCGCTTGCAGAGGCATAAATCGTTGAGGTATTTCTAATTTAGCTAATCAGAGTGCTCCTGTAACCGTGTATATTGGACTATAACCGTTTGATATTAGATAAAATTTGTTCGCCATGTAATTTTATAACAAAATGACGCGCGTCTATTTACTTTATTTCATGTTTCTCCCATATTCACTTTCAAATGATCAGCTACAGTTGTCATCTAAGTTCATACAATTATACGCACTCATCTCAAGATTTTTCACTTCATGATGTAGAGGCAGGGGTTATTCTTGACCCCCGTAGATCACTTTAGGAACAATTCGTCAGGAAAAATAATATATAACAATAACCGCATGCACATGACTGGCGATAGTTCGTGTTGGTCCCTTCGCGATTCTCCGCGACGAATCGAAGAAGCGCGGACCAAAATGAAGTCCACGCTGCTATGCGGTGGCAACTTCAATGCTCCGACTTTAGATATCTCTTTCGACTCGACGAAACCCTGCCGTCAGTGGCACACTAGCGGCAGTCCTTTGACGCGTCGCTATAGCGACGATCGACATTTACCGGCGAGTGGGCCACTAGGTGTTGGCGACGTTTACATTATGGGGATATCCCCTAGCACGTTCCTCATGATACAATTTCCTCTTAGGCTATGTCCCAGCCAGTTTCTCTTCCTTTTTTCAATTACATCCAAAATTGTTCTTTTATCTCCAATGATTTCTAACCTACTTTCACTCGTTTCCCACTCGACCCAGATAATTCTCTCAATTCTTCTCCACACCCACATTTCGAAAGCTTCCAGTCTTTTTAATCACATTTGCGTAATGACCGTCTTTCTGCCCCATACAGAACAGCCCTTCACACGAAGCATTTTACTAGACTTTTTCTCAATTTTTTAATCAAAGGTCCACAAAATAGACTTTTCTTCCTCTTAAATAGACTGTTTCTTTCGCCATTCTAGTCTCTGCTTTTATTTCACATTCGCATTTCATATCATAACTAATAATACTACCTACGAACATAATGAAGAGAATTTATCAACTTTTAAAGATACGTAAGTCTACACAATATACTCCAATAATAGTATATACCTTTCGTAACGCAGAAAGATTCTGATAACATCTAGATGAGATTAAGAAAAAATAGGACATCAATTTTGCAACCTATATACATTTTTGAAAACGAGATGAGAATGCAATCCGAGAATCAAGCTGAGGCAAGAAAGATTTTTTAAAGAATCAAACTAGACGAGACTTCTACGAAAGTTACGAGAAAATTTTATTTCTCATAATGCGGGTAAGATAGTGCGTGTTAAGTACACTCTCATACAAAAGCAAATGGAATAAGATTTTTGATTAAATTTGCCGCAGTTTCTACATCTTATTAAAGTGAAATGTACGTTATCTTTCTTGCATATTGAAACTAGGATTGTGTCCTTTTTGTGAACAAAATTGTTAACGAAGCCATCCTTTCTTTGCATATGGCCTCAGGTTCGATTTAACGGTGGTTAGGTTGATCATGAGACAAGACGAAACAGAATTTTCTTGACGAGATACGAGACAAGACAGTATTCCTTTCAGTAGGTGGATATAGCTATGAGACTTGAACCTATAGCTTAACGTGGTTCAGAACCACATGAGCTCCCTTTGGGTATAGAAGTAGAACCCAATTTTCCTGAGCCAAAGACGACTACGCTATCCATATAGGGAGTTACGAGACGGACTACAACGGTATGTTGTATACTTGTATTGCATAACTTGTATTGTATACTTGTCTTCGAGCAATAGTTGGTTTACAAATAAGTACAAGCCAGTTTATTTTATAGAGGAAGAAAAAGAAGAAAATATAAGAATAATATATGTATTTCGAATATATAATTGTAATGTTGATATGTAACCAGAACAAAGAAATGAAGGTTGTCATAGTAACAAACAATTAGTCTATATATTCGAAATACATATATTATTCTTATATTTTCTTCTTTTTCTTCCTCTATAAAATAAACTGGCTTGTACTTATTTGTAAACCAACTATTGCTCGAAGACAAGTATACAATACAAGTTATACAATACAAGTATACAACATACCGTTGTAGGACTCCTCGAGAAGACAGCCCCAAATCTAATCTCATCGGCAACACTACCCATGGTGGTGGTGCTTGCCTCTCATGCAAACTTAAATAGTGGTTCGGATCCCGTTTCTAAGCAGTAAATGCAGTCTCGGTGCCAGTGTTTCTTCCACGAAATACTCTCACCAGAGAAGGGTCCAATTGGGGCACTCCAGTTGCCGAACGACATCTATCAGATATGAAAGAGGGTGTGAAACTATGTTCATATGTAAATTTATAGCGGCTGAGGGCAACTTGGAAAACCAGGAGAGCCGAAAGAAATATGGCCGACCGTAGGGCCCAGCAACAGAGAAAGCTAAGGAATCACTTGTTCCGCGCGTGAATAGCCACAGATATGAAGCTAAATGTTTAGTAGTAGATGCATAAAATCTGCTATATGTAATTAACATCATGGCCGCCATATTGAAAGTGGCCATCTTGAATTTAGATTTACAGTATAAAAGGGAAAGTGGGTCATTTGACATATAAAATACCACTGAAATTTTACCAGGAATACATTGGTGTTAACCATTCTGTAGTAACTGTTGTGAGTAGAGAAGTAACATGCAAGAAAGACGCATATAAACTGTGTGATATAGACTCACTAATATGACGCGAAAGCTAGAGCTTGGAGAACTTTGGTTTATATACAGACCAAAGAAAAAGTGTGTTTACATACAGAATAGTTGTGGGTAAGGGAAAGATAGTCATTGACGACAGAGAAAGGTGAGTTCGAGCTACTTACTGTGTGTCCAGTTTGCAGACAGAAAATACGCGAGAAAGCTCATTAGCTAGTATCTGCGTTATCAGTGAAGTAGTCAAGTAAGATAGAGTGGTTGGTAGGAAGGTAAATGTGAACTTGGTCGGCGAGCCACTATTGAGGAAGTGCTTGAAAACGACAAAGTATATTCTAATTCATCATACAGAAAAGTTATTTCTTTTCTTTTGGGCATGAATATGAATTTTCAGGTAGTTTCATTATTAGTGCTTGAGTTTGGGACTTGCAACAATAATCCCTGTGAAGAAGATCAGAAATGTAGTTATTAGTGAATATTGATACGGTGGACGAAGAATATTAAACGTTAGAGATAGATGATAGAGTGGCAGGTGAGAACAGCTCTTGTGTTTTCATTACACTCTTATAGATATTGTTCACATCAACTGTTCTTTATAGATTTGTATGTACCTTTATCAGTATACTTCCTTATGTGATGATATATGTTATTTTCTTTGAAAAGAACCACGTCGTAATTGTACCTGTAATCCCCAGCCCTAATTTGTGTCGGGTGATCTAACGTGACAACAACTACCCATCTTTTATACTGCAATATTACCAACTCTTTGCATGTACAAATGCTCTTTGTAATTTTTTTCTAGATGTGCATCCTGTGCCAACATTATTCCGACAGATTATTCCGCAGTTTGTTCAAATATCCCCTCACGACCTTCTTACATGTTACTTCTCAACTCCCAATAAAGTTACTACAAAATGGTTAATACCAATGAATTCCTGGTAAAATTTCAGTGCTATTTCATATGCCACATGACTCACTTTCTCTTTTATATTGTGAATTCGAATTCAAGATGGCCACTCAATATGGCGGCCAGGGTGTTAATTACAGATATAGCAGATCTTATCATGCATCTACTACTAAACACTGACCTTAATTTATTTAGCCATTCACGCGTAGAACGAGTGATTCCTTAGCTTTCTGTATTGCTGGGCCCTACGGTCGGCCATATTCCTTTCGGCTCTCCTGCTTTCCCATGTTGCCCTCAGCCGCTATAAATTTGCATATGTATATACATAGTTTCACACCCTCTTTCATATCTGATATATGTCGTTCGGCAACTCGAGTACCCCATTCGGACCCTTCCCTGATCAGGGACTGCCCGGAGGTTTCCAATGTGACCTCCCTCACGTTCAATGTTACCACCCTCTCCCCAGACAAAGGTTCCTAGAAGAAAGGTTGATTTGTGCTGAAAAGGGAAGAAGTATGTTAAACTTCAAATTCAAAGAGAAAGGATGAAAAGAAAGGAAAAAAAAAACAGAATTCTAACAAAATGGAGGCAACTTGAATTTTGTTTCATCTTCAGATGCCTCACCAATTGTTACGAAAGTTGTTTCAAAATGAAGTAAATAAACGTTTGTTTTTAATTTAATCTTAAGGGAAGACGTACTCCACTCTGGTTGTGGTTCTGATAAGAACTCTCTATATTTAACTTGTCTTTGAGCTTAGTATTTAAGAAGATCGGTTTATCAATCGGAATCCTTGAGTTCTTTTTATATTTACACTGTGTGTCTGTGTGTCCGAAAAACAAAACAAAACAAAACAAAAGGCTTGTCAGTGTATCCATCCGTCCGGGAGACAAAAGATCTCTCTAACTACTTGATAGATCACCATTAATTTTGGCAAGGATATAGAGCTTCAAAAGTTAGGGATCAAGTTCGTTTATGGAGATATTAAAAAAAAAAAAAAAAAAAAAAGGAAAAAAGAAAAGAAGAAGAAGAAGAAGAAGTGGTAGAAATAAACATTTTTGGAGCACTATAGAGTAAGAATAGTAATAGATAGTGAAAAGCTGTTACCTCATTTGGCTAAGGTTCCCAAGAATATATTTCATTTCTATCCTTTACTCTCTACTAAAACCGAAATCTTTCAGTTTAACGTCCTACGTTTATGCCATTGAGACTAAGAGAAACGAATAATTGAGGCAAATGTATGATGATGGAAGCTTTAGTGGAATGAGAATGTGGGAGAAAAACAGGAGTATTCCGATAAAACCCATAGACACAATGTTGCCCATCAAAAACTTACTTGGCCGGGGATTGAACTGGGGACCCCATACACAAGAGATACCGTAAGCGCTCTGCCACTGAGCCATCGTGCCCCCACTACTAAAACCGAAAGTTATAGAAATCCATTGCAACTTCTGAGTTAAGTTGATTTAGAGTTTAACGTTCCTTTCAGCAGCGAGGCTATATGAGACGGGACCTACTGATTAACGTAGAATCCGAACCACATGAGTTCCCGTCGGGAATCGAATCCGAGTCTTCCACGCCAAAGGCACGAACGCTAACCGCTTAGTTACGGATGGGCTCCCATTGCAACTTCTGATTTTAATATTGATCTACACTGAGGAAAGACGATAAGAGAAAGCAAGAAATTTTAGGAAGCTGTTTTCTGCAATCAAGAATATATCCCGTCTCCATTCTAATCTCTTTACTAAAACCGAAAGTGGTAGAATTCTTGTACCGCTTCTGCTTTCAAAATGAAAAAAAATATCACGTCATCCACAATTCAAGCTCCTTCACAACATTGTATACGCGTGACACTGCTACATGTTTTTAATGCGGCTTGCGAGTATAAAAACAGTAACTCTGACCCAACTGAGCTCAGTGCACATCAAGAAAAGAAAAGAAAGTACTAACTCTTACTACAATTCCCATTGGAAGTACAACGTGCCACAAAGCCTCGTTATGTTATCTGTAGCAGTGCTGGATATTATGTTAAACGTAGCGAAACGTGCTTGAATTTAAAATAGCAGAACAGCACCACACTATAATCAATCGTGTGTTATCAGCAAGAACCATACATACACCTCAAGAGACATTACGGCATAAACTGAACGACCAGAAGTAATAAAATGAAAAGAATGTGTTCTTAGCTAAAAGATTTATTTTTTATTTTCTCTTTCTAATAAATGTTATTAACCTTGAAATACTTAAGAAATCACCTTTGTGCGTTGAAAATTCCAGGCTAATCTATTTTAATTCCTTTTCTTGCTGGAGAAACAAACGTTAACTTCGTATTACTTTGTACGAAACACTGCAAGTTTATTTTATTTTTTGATTATATAAGCTAAACCTCTACTCAGAACACTGCTCAGCGACCGTTTTCCTTTTTTCAGAATGACTTTTGCTTTCCTTTGATTCTACCAGCATTATGCCAATAGTTCTTCGTAGTTGTAATTACAATAAGTTCTTACAATTACATAATTTTAAGCAGTGTAGCAAACTTTACCAAGGTTTTTCATATCTTCTGGACGGTTTGAGATACCAAATTTCCGTAAACAGCATTATGATCTTCAGCATATCAAACCCCCTTTTGTATAATTGGATATGATACTTACCTAAGTACTTTTTCGAGTTAAACATTCTTTTAAAAAATGCCAAATTTTCAATCCTTTCTGCCTTTGTTCTTATTAGTTAGAAATACGTCATGTTATAATCAGACTATTCGACACTATAGTAGCCTATTTTTGATGTCTATACATTTCCACGTACGTCTTTCTTGCGTTTTGTACTGCTGTAGATGTCTTCAAAATGTGGATGTTCATGGATGTTTGTGATATTCTAGTGTCTTTAATTCATTACACTGAATAATAAATGTGTTACTGTAAGATTTCGTTTAATATGTAAAATTGAAACATGTAATAATCTGACATAGTACCATTAAAAAAAATTCGTTGGGTTGGCAAAACTGTTAATCTGTTGGTACTGTAAATTATATCAAACCATGTCCCCCTGCCGAGTGTGCAAAGCAGTGATCAGAGAATAATGCCTCCCTGGAGTAACGATAATTCCCCAGAAGTCATTTATCTCTGATAGTTCCCGATGTGATACCACTATTTGTGCAGTACCACTTTTCCCTCTCAGTTTATTGAAACTCACCCCAAAGAAACTGTTCGGAAATATTCACTGGTTCTTCTCTCTACCTCCATACCAATGGGGCCAACCTTGGCCCTATACATATTTGGAATATTTATTTATGTCAGCGACCCCGAAAACTATGCATTCGACACAAATATATGATGTTTTCGATTCGTTTTGGTTATTACCCTCCCACTCTGACCTCCATGCCAATCAAGGTTTAACTTGGACTTAAGAAGCATCGGCAGTGTCACTATTCATCTCTTCGAACTCTAAAACTATGAACTCAACACCAATATCTTTCGTATTCTGTTACTTTTGCATGCCACTCTTTCCCCTCCTATGGTTTCAGTATCTTACCCCCACCCACAGTATATTTTTCAGATGGAACTTATACTATACAAAATTCGTTTGAAATTCCTCCAGGAGTTTATGTTGCATCGTACTGTTCACTGTACGTTTTTTTTTTTCTGGATCAAAAGTTTCTAACAATGGAATACTGTATTACCGCCTGACTATCGTCGTTGTGCAAAACTTCATCATGATATGACGTAGGGAAATGAGTTAAATTAAGGTTGTAAGATTTAATACCAAAGTTATTAACCATCGCAAGTAAAAGAAAAGCATGTAATAACAAATATCATATTTGAAAATAATTTCGGTTTAAACTAGCTGCGACTACAATTAGTTCAATATTGAATTTCTGGAATGCACAATATGAGCGTAGCTAAAAGAAAAAATACAAGAACGGTCGGGATTCGAACCTAGGACCATTCACGTACGAGACCCTTACACCAACCATTTATCTAACATATAATGATGTAATCGCGCTCTTTTTTAAAGTTATAGGTTCACATCATTCTTATATGCATTTTCATATCTTTTCCGAATTTGTTCTTTTGAAAAGTCTAACATGTTTACGACGATTTGATTTACTTTCCACTAGAGCTTCGCTAAATTGATTAATGTCTGAATTAGTGTTATAAAGGCCTGGGGGAAAAAAACCGGAAATTTTTGGTAAAAAAAAAACAGTTTTATACCGTTTTTTTTTCAAGCTTGAAAAAAAAAACGGGAAAATTGGGAAAAATTTAAATTTTCGAATATTTTACTACATTATGCTTTTAAAATGAAAACTATTTTATATTTACTAGTTTACAGTTAAGATCAGTGAGTAGTTATATTTCTTGTGTTAGAATAGGACATTTTGTGGCAACAAATATATTTGCACCACTCCTTATAGTAAGCACCATGGTAGAATGGAGTTATGGCTACAAAAGATACTAAAATATAATCCTAGTTAGATTAATTAATATAGACGTATTTAAATTATCTTAAGTAATATTATAAAGTTACCGTTTTACGACAGGGAAGTGTTAAAATAACAGGGCCAGAATCATTTTAGTTATAACCAGTAAGTTAAAATCAAATATATATTTTATGGAGATACGTATCTTCCTTGTGCTGTATAAAATTTCCGGAAATTTTGAAACCATTACAAAATATCTTTTGTTCGGAAATATTGGCAAAACCTGGAAAATATAATTTAAAAAATATTTCTTCGCCTGATGCTACTCTTATTTGCTGTAACGTATCTGCAGAATGTATACAATGTACTTCGCTAGCAGGAAAAATATTTAAAGCAACAACTTTTAATTTTACTTTTTAGTTTTCTGATTTCTGACAAAAACCCTGTTTATTATTTGTATATTTTTCGAACAACTCAAAAAGAGAGATGATTTTATTTACATATACACACATACGCCGTACAAGTGCGTAAATTTGAGCAGCGACAAATATATTAATAAATTTAACATGTGTAACTTCCGTTCGTTATTTTAAAGACTAGCAGAATACTCGTTCCTCGCACGGGGTAATACGTGTCATTTTGGGTATAAGGGGCACCAAAACTGTCACCAACGAACTTAGGGACCCCTAAAACTATGAATTCGACACTAGTATAAGTCATTTTCAATTACTTTTACATGTCACCCTCTCCCTTTACTGGGGCTGAATTTGGATTTAAACAGCTTCGGAAGTGTTAATGTTCATCTCAGAACCCCCAAAACCATGGATTCGACACTAATATCGGGCACCTCTCCCCGTCCCCAAGTTACGAGGATGAATTTTGATTTAAACGGCATCAGAAGTGTTACTATTCATTTCAGCGACCCCAAAAACTATAGATTCGACATTAATATCGGTCATTTTCGATTATTTATATATATCTCTTCCTACCCAAGTTGCGGGCCTGAATTTGGATTTAAATGGCATCGAAAGTGTTACTGTTCATTAAAGCAACCTCAAAAACTATGGATTCAACAGTAATATCGGTCATTTTCAATCATTTGTATATATAACTCCCCTCTCCCCCACCCCCAGGTCACGGCGCTGAATTTGGATTTAAACTGCATTAGAAGATTTACTGCTCATCTCAGCGACCCTGAAAACTATGGATTCGACACAAGTATCAGTCATTTTCGATCATTTTTATATATATCATCCCCTTCCCCCTTCCTAAAGTTTTGGCGTTGAATTTATATTTAAACTGCATCGGAAATGTCACTGTTCATCTCAGAGGTCCTGAAAACTGTAGATTCACACTAATATCGATCATTTTGCATCATTTTTATATAGTCTACCTCTCTCTCCCCCAATTTGCGGGGATACATTTGGATTTAAACCCCGGCATCGAAAGCTCCATTGTTCACCTCAGCGACCAAGAAAACCATGGATTCAATACTGATATCGGCTATTTTCCATATTTTTTATATACCTCCCCTTCACCTTTCCTCTAGTTGCAGAGCTGAATTTGAATTTAAGCTTCATCGGAAATATCACTGTTCATCTCAGCAACCCCGAAAACTATGGGTTCGACACCAAGATCGGTAATTTTCAATATATATATCCGCACTTCCTTCCTCCAAGTTGCACCTTCAAAGTGAAATGCTAAAATCCATCCCAGGCCCTAAGTTCATCTATATTGAAAATTTTTATTGAGATCAGTCTGATGGTTCAAGAGTTTTTAAATTACAAACATATTCACTTTCATAGATAATTTGTCGCACTAGAAAACAGGTTTTGTTTACTTACAAAATTTTGTACAAAAAGTTTATAGTAAATTCTCCATTGGAATATTAAATGATAGTAATTATACGTCTAAGCGCATGAGTAATAGTGAAATTTACCTACTGCTCTTTCTTTTAAGAAATAATTTGGTTAAAATTAACAAAATTTCACCAGATCAAAGAGCACATTAAGGACTCTGTTTCATTCAAGAGCTATATTTGTTGCAAAACAGAAACGCTTCATGATGGTAGATGTGTATACAATTGTAAAAGTTCTGTAATTAATGCACATCCAGATGTAAACGACTAAAAGACACATAAAGGAAATGCGTGCAGACTTTTAATTTTCAAGAATAATTAAAATTTTATTTTCGAATACTTCTTTTTTAAAAAAGATATTCGCTATATTGAAATTTCTCAACTTACATTTTTCACCCGTTCGAAAAAAAAGGTCCCATTACTAGTAAAACTAACCTGATAAAAAGATTTTTGTTATTTTCCCAATTTTTCCATTTTTTCCGGAAAGAAACCGAAAAAAAACTGTTTTTTAGCAGCAGGTTCAAAATTTCCGGAAATTTTACAACACTAGTCTGAATGTTTGGCACTACTTTATCGGACGGTTCTATCAAATATAACTCAATTAACACAATAGTAACAAACTTTTACTGCCTTAAAAAGTGTTCCTGAATAAGCAGAAGTTCATTATGCATCCTGTAACTGAACTACAAGAGGTCTGCGTTCAATGTCAACGGCGTACCCACCGACACAACTTCCGGAATATTCCATTCTATTAGTTTCTCAACGTAGCTAAAGGAAAAGTATATGAACGACTGCGTACAGTTCTCCGAGGTTGAATGGATAAAGTCATGGTTCGATAGTTGAGAGGTTTCCAGTTCGAAACCTGTCGGAAACTGAAGATTTTTTAAAATTCTTAATTCCCCAGATCTTAAGATCTTTCCCTTCCTTCACAATCATCTGATACTCTAAAAAGAGTTCTCCACCTTAAAACTGCCTGATATGATTCTCGCAGTTTGGAAACTTTCGTTCTTTTGTTTCACACAATCCCAAATGTTGTCATAATATGGATGCTGTACGATCATTTTTTCTCCAATTCTAAAAATGTTTATGTAAATCATCCCCCTCTGTCTCCACTTTGAATCTCCTTTCCGGATCCTGGCTTTTTGGGCTATTTTTTAGACTTTCAGTCAAGCAACTACTGTATCGTCACTATTTATCCTAGGATCATGGTTCATACCTCATTCTCTTCAGAATAGAGCTGGTTTTCAAATGGTACCACTTGCATGCTCATACCATATACCAGAAGCGGGAAAAAATGTCAAAGTGAAAGTTTCGGAGGGAATTTTTTTTCTCGAACTTTGGCCCCCCTGCCCCCCCTATGTCAACATAGCCATCTAAAAAAATCTGAGAAATAGTACTTGGTATACTGAATGTGTGTGCCAAATTTCAAGTTTCTATCTTGAATAGTAAGGGAGGGAGAAATTTTATCAAAATTTCCCACCATGCCCTAAATTACCACAAAACACTATGATCTCAGGGGAAAAATTCCTGAGACATCCCTAATTACCCTAGGGTCATGTGTCGCCCATATTCTCTTCTGAATAGAACTGCCTTTCAGGCGGTACCATTCACATGTCTCCATCATGTATCTAAGGCGGGAAATTGCAGAAAAAAGGGATTTTTTTGGTCTAAATTTCCCTTTTTTCAACTTTTAGCCCCTGTTTTAACGCAGAAATCTGAAAGAAAATCTGTTAAATACTACTCGGTGGACTGAATGTTTGTGCACAATTTCAATCTTCTAGGTGCAAAAATAAGCCCGCCAGAAAAAAATTCAAAAACTTCCCCATGTTACCCTATACAGAAGTATATTTTGAAAAAATTCACTGAGACGTCCCTAATTACCCTAGAATAATAATTCGACCGTCATTCTCTTCAGAATGGGACTGCCTCCATCATGTATGTGAGGCGGGAAAATCCTGAAAAACGGGATTTTTTGGGTCTAAGAATCCCTTTTTTCAGTTTTTCCCCCTCTGGACCCCCCCCCCTGTTTTAACGCAGAGATCTGAAAAAATCTGATAAGTACTACTAGGTAGGCTGAATGTTTGTGCACAATTTCAATCTTCTAGTTGCAAAAGTAAGCCCGCCAAAAAAAATATACCCACCATGTCCCATTTTTCCCTATATAGAAGTATATTTTTCAAAAAATCCCTGAGACGTCCCTAATTACCCTAGAATAATAATTCGACCGTCATTCTCTTCAGAATGGAACTGCCTTTCAGATGGTATGACTCACGTGTCCCCATCATGTATGTAAGGCGGGAAAATGACGAAAAACGGGATTTTGGGGGTAAAAATATCTTTTTTTACCCCTTTGCCCCTCTGGTTACCCCCCCCCCCTGTTTTAACACTGACATCGGAACAAAAAAATCTGGTAAATACTACTCGCTGGACTGAATGTTTGTGCAAAATTTCAATCTTCTACGTAGAAAAATAAGCCCGCCAAAAAATATTGAACATACGCTTAGAAAATGAGAAAAGAAATTTTTGATCTTTGACGTCATCACCTCCTATGTCTGGACGCAGGACGGTCTGAAACCATACGTAATGTCTTCTGCAAGGCCTCTGGACTTAGAAAACAAAACAAAAAAAAAACCGGACGAAAAAGCTTAAATAGAAGAGAAATAACGCAATGTACCATGAAAAGTGCATATGGTACAAATTGTACCATAGGATCCCCAAAGGGTTATGTAAATCATCCCCCTCTGTCTCCACTTTGAATCTCTCTCTCTCTCTCAATTTCGTCCACTATGAACGCACATGGTTTGGGATCAAATCTTCGACACTTGAAAGCAAATGTGAGTGTTCTAGCAATGTGCTATCATAACTCTATAGGTTTGTTACTAAAAGTAGCGTCATTTTAGATTTTGTTCGGGGCGGGGAGTTCTCCGCCGACATGAGAGTTTCACTTTTTATATCAGTGTTTTACTATACATGTGATCAAACAATATCTGTTTATCACACTCAAGAGAGGAATTACATCCTCCTGTCCTGTCCAAATGACGCCCCTAGAACATTTGATTGCAATTAATCATTGATTATGAAATTAATCTTTGAATAATACTCATTTCTGTCAGTAGTTTTTAGAATTCTGCAACCGTAGTACAGACTTTGGGAAGCACAAAACCTATTGCCGTGATTGACAGTTTCCATAGATTTCACAAGGAGCATCTTCCTAGCTTGGTGTGATATGCTGTCTTTGAAGAAGGGAAAGAATACAAATAAAAGCGATTATGAAGCTATTGGAACATTTTGTGAGATTTTTTTTTTTAATTCAGGCTCTAAAAAGGCATTTCAGAACAAAGAATGAAAAAGACGGTTGTAGAGCCATCAAGCTGGTAAAATGGTTCCTGTTTTTTCCATCTGAATAGAAAGAGTATATTACGTCACAGACTGCTTTAGACGAGAAGAGAACTTGGAGAAGTAGGTGGATTAAATATCGTACGAGGAGCAACTACTCGATCGAGACGTGTGCTTCCGAATGCATAAGCACACGGCGCAAGAGCTTTTTAATTGGATTTAAACTTTCTGTAGCGTTTAATTTGATGCAAAATGTACTGTACTGTACAATAACAAACATAACAATCACGTCTGCACAGAACATCTAAAAAAGCAAGAAAGAAATAAAGAAAAAGAAAAAAACAAAGCTTTCAGTAATGCTAGTCATGAATACGTTTCTCAGATGTGGAACTATTTTTCTTTTAATGTAAAAATGTAATTTTTAAAAGGTATGTGCGGTATAAAATGTCGCAAAATGCTGTGAGTTATAGTTCAATTAGGAAATAAAAGATCGTATGTGAAATAATCAGTCTGGTCACAATTTCACTTTGAAAACCGTGAATGGGACGTTAAACTGAATTTGTTGATTATTATTATTATTATTATTTTTGCCAAACCCTGTATATCTGTAATCGATGTAAAAGTTTAATTGTATAAATTATAAGTATTTTGCCACTATATCATTAGGAGATTTGTCGATAAATAAATATATTTTGAAGTCGAAAAATTTTGTCTTTTTAAAAGTCTGTTATATGGTAATCTTATGCTCGATAGTTATACTATTAAAAGATGTTCATTGACAATTGTTTTACATTCCTCCTAAACCAGACTAGAGTATGTTCCTCACAATAATTAATATTCACGTGTGGATAGCACCATATTTTGAAGCATTTCTCGCTACAACTACTTATCCCATCTACAAATATATCTATTATTGTTTTCTCAATCGAAAGAGAATACCTAATAAACATCCTAAATTTCTCCCTTTCTGTTTGTTTTCATTTTGTCTCAAACGGATGCCTGTTTTACCCAAATATGAGAGAACGCATATAGGCCCTAACATGAGCAGAGAATATTGCAAATTTCTCCTGTAATGTAAAAGATAAGTTGGCCCTTGACAAGAAAGTGAAAGAAAAATATGGGCATGATCTTTTTGATTGTTAGACAATCTAAATCGTTTATTAAGCTGTTTAATCTTATCATCTTGTTCGACATTATCAAACAATCTGTTTAACCGTTGCTTATGTAACAGTGACCTTCAGTCTAATTAGGCCTGTAAGGTAGAAACACACAGTTGCTGTGTTGTTATCAATCGATAAATGTATATCAAATTTACTTGAAGCAAATAGGTTGTTCGTGTTATCTATAGCTATGTTTACATACATACAATATTCCCTGTAATTCATTACTTGGAGAAAACTGTTGCCTAAATGTCTACATAATTCTCATTTTCTACACTCGCTGCGAGCGGTCCCGGGTTCGATTCCCGGTGGGGACACTCGGTCGAAAACGTGTAAAACCACCCATCCAACCAACCTGAATGCGGTTTTCCTCATTCACACTAGGCAAATGCCGGGATGGTACCTAACTTATAGATCCCATGCCGCTTCCTTCCTTCCTCAATCCTTTCTTCCTTCTACTTCCCCGCATAGTGTGCTCGCCGAGGGACGTCATCCCTCAAACGTGACGGGCTAAATGGCCATAGATGCCGAAAGCCCAGCAATCTAAATCCTAAATCATTTTATACAATCATAGCTATTTTTTTTAAAAAAATATATTATTTGGATTGTATGCAGGGCTTACTAATTTGCAGTGCCGCCCAGTAGATGGAGTTAATACGGCAGTCGCCCACGACTCGCACTCGAGAGGCGCAACGCTTTAGAGAAAAGAGCAGATCCTTCAGGAAAAGGAACAATAGGGCTCATGATAGGATTCTAACTATTTAGAGATGAAGAACTATAAATTTGTAAGGCATATTCAAAACTGTATTTTATTAAGGTTGTAAAGTACACTCATAATGGGATATTACTAGGGGGACTTTCAATACACTGGGGATAAAAGTAGTTGAGTTCAGTTGATTTTGAGTTTAACGCTCCTTTTAGTAGCAAGGCTATATGAAACAGAACCTACTGATTAACGTGGAATCCGAACCATATGAACTCCCGCCGGGAATCGAAGCCGGGTCTCCCATGCCAAAGGCGCATACGCTAACCGCTTAGCCACGAGCGAGCTCAGGGGACAAAAGTAGTACTACAAAGATACTAATTAGTAACCCATGTGTTATGACCCGGATATAATTTCTGTCCGAGCCATCCCCTACAATAATTTACTGATTACTACCATTGAAGTGAAAAAGTCGAAATTGGCACAAAATAATTTATTCATGTTGGATATTGAATTGCCATCTATATATATTATTGACCTCGCAATTTTCTTTCGTCCCAGATCTCACAAATTGACGGAACGGTCTCTCTAATCCTGTAACACTTATTATCTGCGATAATTATTAAACTTACATCATAATGAATTTTAATACATATAAAGTTTCGTTTGCATAGTCAAATTAGCCAGGAGAAAGAGTGAAATTGCCTTTGAAACAAGGAGAAACCAACATGTGGAGACTGAAAGAGGAATCAAACGAAGATGTGTGTCACAAAAATTATTCAACGTTTACAGTGAATGCTTAATGAGGAAGCATAAATAAAAGTTGGAGATTTTAAAATTGGGGCGCGTCATGACCTTTCTCAGTACATGCTTAAAAATTTCTTACGTGCGGCGTTTCTGAAATACAACATGTACCATGTGCTGAGTTTTCTCGTGGCTCTCCCATTTCCACCCACTTTCTTCGTTCTGCCATTTCATTTATTATCATCGTCACCGTCTCCCGTAACCTCGGTTTATAATCGAGGGACGTTAAGCTAACTAAATAAATAAGCATGTGTACTATATCAGTTTTCTTCCTAAATGATTGCGGAAGGAAGCATTAGCATTTCAATAACAAACAGCTTCTATCACAAATTCAGCACGCGCAATGTCTGTGGATACATTGAGGATTCTGTGAATAGTGTCTATGGTGTGCAAAACCTTGTTGTTACGATGTTAATGATGGACTTTATACGTATAATTCCAAGATGATAGTGCTTACGACATGAGGGAAAACTTTGTGAACAAATATGAGCACTTAAGATGTAGCTGTTTTTAGTAATACAACTACTATATATAAGCTAATTTTAACGAGGAATAGCCTGAAAGGTATGCCACAAATAACTTTCTAGTTGTGTGTTGCTTGAACAGTATATTGCAAATATTTTATCGTTATTTTTAACCTTGGATTTCATTACTTTTATAAGTTCAAGTGTTTCACAAGTTACTACTTCATTATGTTAGCCTTTGTCTTCCTTCCAAAGGTTGCTGCGAATATGAAAGAATTACGATTTATGTATGTGTGAACTAGTTGATTTCCTTATTGGTATACTCATACTTTCCTGATTTCGTCCAAATTGTTGGTGCTTGATCTTGCATGTCTGATTTTATTTGACCACTTGTATACTTTAAATGGTGATTAAATAACCAATCATGCTATTTCTTCTTTTGTGTGTTGTATGGACAAAATATGTGAGCTTTCGTTGGCTTCTTTTAATACTCTTTTTCTTAAAAAAGAGTTCGGTTTACCAAAAACTCCTTTATATATTTGCTCTATCTGTTTGTGTATTCGTTCAAAAGACATGAAATCTAAAGAACTACTTAATGGATCAACATCCATTTTGCCAGGATGTGGAGTGTCGAAAGTCAGGAATAGAGTTAGTTAATGGAGGAGATGCAGCCAGTTGATCCTAAGATCAAAAATTGATTCCTCATGTATTCCTGTGAGAGTAACTATGAATATCATCCTTGCTTGATAGATTAACTGCAGTACTGTTGAGATTAGCGGATTTGTATAATACTCAGGACGTAAAGTACTAATTTGCCCGTGGAATACAACGCTAAAATCAAAATTAAATGACTCTCTACTTGACAGATCTTAAAGACTTAAATATATTTTTTGTTTCTATTTTTAAAGTTTTATTAAGCTTACTAAGGTTTTTGAGTGGGGAACGGAGGGTGAGGGGGAAATGCAAAAATTCGGAATTCGATTTTCGTTTGGTGTACACTGTGACAAACTAAACTTCCTTATGTAGTGTACACCGACACACTACTCCTTGTTTATTCCTTTTATCTGTCCTTGATAGTTACAACATTCTACTTCAACACGATATCACATGCCCTATTTTTTTCCTGGTATTCAAAGTGTCCATGTTTTTAAATCAAAGTTTAAGAAGCCACAATATCTTAATAGATACTTTCTTTATACTACTAATGCTTTTACTTATATTAATATTTTTTCTTCTGGAATACACTATAAGGAAAATCAAAGATAGCAACCAGGGCCTAGAGTTGAACGGTATTCACCAGGTTATGGCATATGCTGATGATGTAAATTTAATAGGGGTGAAAGGAGAACAATAGAAAGAAATACAGAGATCTTATTAAACGCTTGCAGGGACGTGGGTTTAGAAGTAAATGCAGAGAAAACTAAATACATGGAAGTGCGTCGGGACTGTAATACAGCAAATTATGAATGCGTTAAAATATTAAATAATACTTTTGATAAAGTGGATACTTTCAAATATCTAGGATCAATATTAACAGACGAAAATCATATTCACGAAGAAATTAAATGTCAACTAAAAGCAATGAATTCGTGTTACTATTCCGTTCAAAATATCTTGTCGTCGCGAATTCTGTCTAGGAATTTCAGGCTTAAAATATACAAAACTATAATCATGCCTGTTGTTTGTATGGTTGCGAAACATGGTCGCTTACTCTGAGGGGAAAACATAGACTGAAAGTATTTGAGAAAAAGATCCTGAAACGAATATTCGGACCCAAGAGGAACGGGAATGTTAATGGCGGAAACTTCGTAAGGAGGAACTACATAATTAATACGGTTTACCCAACATTGTTAGGGTCGCCATATCTAAGAGGCTTAGGTGGGCAGGTTATGTAGCTAGAATGGAAAAAAAGTAGAAACGCTTTCAAAGTCTTGACTGGAAGACCAATCGGAAAACGACCATTAGGAAGACCTAGGCGGAGATGGGAGGACAATATTAAGATGGATCTCGCAGAGATTGGAATACAAAGTAGAAACTGGATGCAGTTAGCTAAAGATAGAAGTCAGTGGAGAGCTTTTGTGAACGCGGCATTGAACCTCCGGGTTCCATAGAGCATAGAGTTAGTTAATTTTTAATATTTTTTCTGCTTCTTTTACGTGCTACCCAAATATTTAAATGGCTTAGTTTATTCATTTTTCTTGCTGTCAAGAAAGTTCCTTGTTCTCTCTATGTGTGCTTGAGGATTCTCTTCTTGTTTATTTTCAAATTATATATTTAATTTGGTTCTCATTTTAGTTCCTATCGAAATTCATCTTGTGCTCCTGCTACCAATATGATACCATGTAAATTTGATTTTACTTAATGATTTTCCGTTTATCTTGGTACTTTTTAAATGTTTTTTTTTATTAAAGCGAAGAAGTATTTCATTGCTTCTCTCATGCCATACATGTAAACAGTAATGTTGTTGTCTCGTCTCGATTCGCGGAAAGCTATTCTCGTCTCGTCTCGCTTTGTAAACTTACATTCAAAATTTAACTTTTTTTTTTTTTTTTTTTTTTGCTTAATGGTATCTAGAAGCTATCAGAATCCTTCATGATAGGCCCGTACTGAAAAAAAGAAAGGTTTGGTAAGATTGATCAATCAAAATATAGGTGCTGGTAACCAAATCGTTTGGTCAATATAGCGCCAACCAAACGTTTGGTCACTAGCATGAAATCAATTAGTTCAATTTTTTGGTTGCAGGAACCTAGTATTTGGTTACCATTACCAAATATGTATTTGGTAATTTTGACCAAATAATGATCGAATAAGTAGAATTTGGTTGGGAATACCAAAAATTTGGTTAAAATTATCCAGGTTTGGTTCTTGGAATGAAATAATTTGGTTGTAAATACTAAACCCGCATTAGTAAATTTGGCCAAAACATTTGGTAGCAACTACCAAATACTGTTGGTACAGGTACTAAACTGAAAATAAAAATAGAAATTACACTTTATTAATTCTATGAAAATGAGTTAAAACTTGCCTGGCCTTAAGCTAACCCGTTCCTACTTCTACCCTACTTATCCCTATTTTACTCTGCTGTACCCTACTCTACTCTTCTACACCCTTTTAAACTGGTTCTATATATCGATGCGCAGCTGGAGAGTGTATTGTAAAGTTTACCCAAGGAGCATTTGTTATGCTGAATTTACAGCCAATAAAATAGACAATACACATTAATTAACAGTAAAGTAATATATACGAAAAAGTAAGCTTACCTCGAAACATGTCGACTAGCAGCAGTAAGTTCGAACTTCTTAATGTGTTGCTCACGCAGAGATCCATTGTGTTGCTGCCTACTTGTCACTTTACATCATTGGGACTTTATTGTTGAAAGTTGGATAGTGCAGACAAAAATCTGTTTGATACACCTCCTTTGAATTTCAAGCGGTATAAACTTGTGATTGTTTGTTAAACGTAGTATTTTTTCCCGGTAGAAACACTATACTTTCACTCATACTCTCATAACGCGATCCACACTTTCATACTCGTCATGTTTACCAGAAATCAAATGGATACACATGACCTTGTAACTAATCATTTTGAACAGGAAACCCAAATCTTTACCAAACCACTTAAGATTGGTTCGCATAACAAAATTAATCAACCAAATGTTCCAACAACCAAAAAATATATTGTTCATTACCAAACTAGTTTGGTGTAAATGACCAAATTTTGGTTAAACAAACCAAATAAAGTGACCAAATGCCTTGACCTAACAAATTTGGTATTCCTGACCAAGTCCTTTTTTTCAGTGAACGAAGAGTATGATATAACATTTGAACCGTATTTATTATTTAGTATATTGTGTAATAATAGCTTGTGTATTTTTAAACGTTGATAAATGCTCTTCGTTATATTCCTAAATCAATTTATAGCTTTTTTAGTGTAAAATGCAGTGTTGGATAAGTTACTTGTAAAAATGTAACGCGTTATAAGTTACTTTACTATCTCTTAAAATGTAACGCGTTAGTAACGCCTTACTTGCCCCCCAAAAGTAATTGTTACTTTACTTCGAAAGTAAAGCGTTACTAACGCGTTACTTTAAAGTCCGAAACTTTAAAAATGTGAAAAAATTATAACTTCAATTTTCCGTACTACTATTACTACCGCTATTATTATTATTATTCAGGGGTGCCCACAAGGGGGGGCTATGACGCAAACTGCGTCATTGAAATATTTGGGGGGGTTAAAATCTATATAAATATGTTTGATGAGGGGGGTAAAATTAATCGAAAAGAAGATTTTTTTCATGGAAGAACACCTACGGATAGACAATTGGGGGGTGCGTCATAGACATAAGGGGGGGTGGGCACCACTGTATTATTATTATTATTATTATTATTATTATTATTATTATTATTATTATTATTATTATTATTATTATTATTATTATTATTATTATTATAACAACACTGTGTATAAACATGAAAGATAGGCGGTTTGCATTTGAATACTAAAAAACTAGTTGATTGCCAACCTCGGTAGTCGTGAAGTCTAGGAGTCAAGGACATTGTTCACGAGCTTCTGAATTTGGGTTGAGGGTCTAGGTTGAGTATTCGGGCTTGAGCCAAACACTGTTAAAAGTTATAGGGTATTGACCAAATATCTCCAAAACTGCTCGGTCTTTGTTTAGAATTGTCAACGACTTGAGCAACTCGGCTCACAGCTCATTCACTATCGACCCGAACCGAGAAGTGAGCCGAACCAACAGCTCATCCAACCGACTCGGCTAGAGCCCTCGGCTCAGTTGAGCCGAACCGAGCAAATGGGTAATCCCTACCAAGCCAGCTCGAGCCGATGGTTCACCCCAAGTGAGCCAGTTCGAGCCATCTTCTCAGTTGAGCCGAGCCGAGCTGAACTTGTTATAAAAAATCTCTTGTGGTCTCGCTATCGAGACGAGACGAGATGCGAGCAGTGTCTCCTCTCGTGAGCAATACTAAAAGTATTCCATATTACTGTTTAGCTTACATTTCTCATGGTTTTCGTTTTCCAGTGTAATCAGGCCATGATTTCAAGACGACCTAAAACGAACAAGCCATTTATCAAACTCGACTGGACTCGAAACTCTGCGCGAAAAAGTGAATCGGCTCGGAACTCGACTCGATGATATTACACTTGACTTGATCGAATCTCGACTTGAATTTGAGTCGAGTCGAGTTTTAGCTTGATTCGTGCTTATCCCTATGCGTTAGAAAAAATGGTTGCTTATTATTATTCTGCTAAACTAATTATATAATAATAACAATGTTGTTATGTAAAATTAAAAATACAGAATATAGAGAAACATTACACTATCCTATAATCAACGGGACTCTAGGATAAGGAAACTGATCTGAAAGAGCTCCAATATTACATACCATCAGCAAACTATTTTCTAGTAATAAAGTAGGCCTGCTCATCAGAACACAGTTTATTCATATTAACCCCTTACTGTAAATAGTTAATTATGGCACCCTAGTTGTTGATAAATATTTTCCGCCGGGGCACTTCAGACACTTTACTTTTAAATTTTGTCCACCATCATCCTCAGTTCTTAAGAAAAAAGTATTCTTTCAAATGTTCGAACGGCAAAATATTTTCGTTCTCCATCTTTATAAAAACAACACCAATCAAAGTAAAATAAACTACCGGTATCATTGCACTCCTAGTTCACTCACTGAATGTATCGATTTGGAGCTGTCAAAATCTACGGCAAAATCTTCCAGGTGCTTGCAATCAGTACACGTGATTTTCCTAAGGCTGTCCTCATCTTCAAAAAACAGTAAGTGGCACTACGAACGTATCTATTTCTCTGTGTGTCTGTGGCTGTCGGTCACTGACATACATAGTTCATGCTCGATTTTTTCATTCTGAGAAATTCACTTACAGGAAAGAAACATTTGTTTCCGAAAAAAATACATATATTGTAGTTACTCATCCGAAATGTAACGCGAAAAAAGTAACGCAAACTAGGTACGTTACTTAAAAATTAGTAACGCGTTACCGTTACAGTTACTTTGGAAAAAATGTAACGCGTTAGTAGGAAACGTTACTTAAAAAGTAACGCGTTACAAGTAAGGCGTTACTTGCGTTACGTTACTTCCCAACACTGGTAAAATATAACACTAAGCTATTGTTTGAGATCTAAGACTTGTATGCAATAGTATTATTAGTTAGAAATTTCTCGTCTCGTCTTAGTTCTCGTGTCGAAAATGAGACTAGAAATTGCCATGATTCTTGTCTCGTTTCGAATTTTACAAAGTACTTCTCGTCTCGTGAGCAACACTAGTAAATACTTAACAACAGTAATGAAACCTCACACCTTTGTCTCACGTATTTGTCTTTTTCACTTCTTTTTGTTTATAACTACTCTTTGTGCAGTTAGTATACCATTTTTTTCTGTCCTGGTATCAAACCTTCAAATTATCTATAATCTACAATGATAAATACTTTTCCAATATCTATAAAAGCAATCAATATCTATACATTTCTTCGGTAGAATCACAAGAAATTAAGCTTTGGTAAAAACACCCATTCTATAATTATACCATTTAGTTTAACAAATATCATCTTACTATCCATTGGAGGGTTTCAAACATGTTTTAATTCCCCTCTAAAACTATCTGGCTACGCCACTGCATCTCTTAGTTGATTCAACTTAATTTAAGCAACCGTATCTTTTTCTGAAAGAAAAGGTGCGGGTAATAGCCATGAACACATCCTTACAGCATCTTCCACACTATTAACATGTCGTGGAAGATATTGCATCTAAGCCCAAAGTGTGTTTCTATAAACAGGAAATAATATGTCTGGAAGTCAACGGACTTTTCTGAAGGTACTTAACGAAAACCGCGAATTGCTTAACGGTTGCGCATGGCAGCGTCAAAACTTAAACAAGTAAAATAAATTAACAGGTAGTGCAAACTATTGATTCTACTATCTTCTAAATGCCTACAACATACTGTTGTCTCAATCTTCAAATTGTTTTATACTGGAAAATTCATTTCATAAGTATAAACATAACTAGAGAAATCGAAATTAGAAAACAAAATCTGAGAAAAAAACGTGTATCCGTAGTTATACTGCCAAAAGATAAACTGCAGAAGCTATATTTTGTAGTAAACGATCCCAAGATAACACACACAGAGAACACGTTGACTATTAATATACCAGTAACGTGTGGTCATATTCAAATTATTTTATTTGTATCTGTGTTTATATAATCAAATTATTCTCTATTTCAACCATATATTTTTTTTTTAAATTTTATTTTATAGATATGTCACGAAGAAGCAGAAATAGGAGAAGCAGTCTGCAACCAGAGGACGATCTATGCAATTGTCTTGAGAAAAGGGAGGACAACAATAACCATGAGGTGAGTCTTTCTCTTATCGTATAAGATTTTTTAAAGTTTCAAGACGTGTAAGATAACAAACTTAACGCATAATACGCTAAATTTAAAATTCTTGCATGTAGCAAAATAATTGAGTTCTTTTCTGGGTATAATCTCGGATTCAGTTTCTGATGACATTACTTTTTTTGGTGCTGACTCAGCATCGTGAGGTAAATGAGGAATGCCTGAATTAAGGAGAAGTGGACTATAGTTTATGGAACCAGAAATAGCCGTACAATGAATCTACCATCTGTTCCCCAGTTCAACATTCGATATTTTGCTAATCATAACACTAGATGATTTTAATTTATCTTACTAATTATGATAGACTAGAAAGAAACAGTAAGTAAAGTTTATTTTTGGATCATTTTCAAATTTGCTGTCACTGATTGCGTCTGCAGAAATTCAATCAGGATCCGATCGCTCCAATAATTGATAATTTTGTTTATCCATTTATAATAATGATGATTTTGACACTAAATCAACTTCGCATAACTTACACAAACGTGCTGTAACAGACAGTTTAACTCATGTATTTCTATTGCGAAAGAAATAAAACACAACGCAAATAAGAAGCATAATGCATTTTATATGTAGATGTTTTGTGTGGACCATTGTCAGATCCATTACACACATCCAATAACAATATAATGATATAATAAGTAACAAAACATTATGTTCAAAAGTTTTTAAGTACACAGCATAATCTTTAATAATAAATAAAATAAATATATCATTAGCTTTAGCGCAAGAAAGAAGCCACCTAGAGTACCAAAGTTTGTGCATATGGTGGATCATTATCAGATCTAAGCGAGTACGAAGTCGTTCTTTCGATTTTCGATAGATCGTATCGAACTTGAAAAGATGAGATACTTAAGAGTGAATTCTTATGTATAGTTTTCGAGAAAACAGAAAAAATTCATTTTTACGGTGCTAAAAATTATATGTAGTTTGTTATCAATAATAAATAGTTAAAATTCTGCTAGGACAGATTATTATATATTTACTGAATATGTAAAAAAGAAACTACATTGTTAAATAGCATATTGTGTCGATTGTTTTTCTCTTTTTCTAACTGTGATTCACGTACTCTTAACATGACACACATAGGCTTAGAAGTGACTCGCATACTACTTGTATTACTATTATATAATCGTCCACTACAAAAATGAAGGATAGAATCAAAGTCGAGTATCAAATATAATTCATTCTGTACATTGTTAAATAGATTGCTCTTTATATAACGATAGATTGGAAAGAAAGTCCGAAATAAACAAGACTTCAGTGCCGATATCTAAATTCTTGTTTTCAATTAAAATAGCTTAACTTCTAAATTTAAGAAAAGATCAATGCGAGGCCATAAAGTAATTAATCAATTTTCTTGCATTAATCTTTTTATCAATACTTTTGGTATTATTTATCTTCTTCCTTGTCTATGTAATATTTTTTTTTAGAATTTTGTGTATGCGTAATTATGTGCTTTTATGCTGTAAAATGTTATTATTAATTGTAATTCCGCGTTGAATAGTGTAATTTGTACTATGCTTCAATCTACTATATCATATTATGATTCTTAAAAAATCAAAAACATGGGCATACAAGGAAATAAATTTTGCGACTTGTTATTATGACTTTTAACCATTTATAGTTTTAATTTTATCTTATGATTGGATTGTTATTGTATTGTTTAAATAAAGCTTTCGTGAGAATCGATTACTGCAAAAATATTTAACATTGCAAGAAATATTCGGTATTAAATTCCCTTCACTGATCCAAGAAAGTGAAGAAATTGAGGCAATCTAGTCTTTGATTAGAATTTTGAGATTTCAATCCTGTATAGATGTCAATTGAATTTTGCCCTTTTAGTATGATTCTGTATTGATACCTGTATAGTAATCCTATACAGATGCACTTTTAATCACGCATTTTCAGTGTTATGGTATTCTATAATGGTAATAACTACAAGAGACGATAAAACAAACACACAATGAGTATCAAAGTATATTTTTCGATAGAAATAAATTATACATCTAATATCTTCTATAAACTATGAATATTGTGAGAAAAAAAACGTGAACTCAACAGGATGTGTTTCTTGTGCGTTGCCCATCTTTGGTCCTTAGTTGATCCCTATCCCATGACATTACAGTGAACGGAGTAATTCGCAGCTTGCACTAAATTGAGATTCTATTATATTAGTGTAGGATATATGTATGTAAAATATACATAACACTTTAAGAAGATCAAAATTATAGTTATTTTATTCTTATAGTTTGTTGATTGAATGTCGGTGCTTCTAGAAACCAAGATATTAAATTAACAGTAGTAAACTTACAATATCCTAGAAATCAAAATTTTGATATTACAGAGTCAGAGGTTTTTATTTTTGAAGAACCAGGGATTTCCCACTAAAACCTTACGCTATTTACATATATATCTTATAACCATATGATTACCGGAGAAATAACGTAACATTTTAGTGGTTATAAATCTGTATGTTTCGTTTCTAACTGATTGTTTTATTTCTAGGACTTTTGCCCATTGTCTTTGACTGCACCAATTATCTGCTCTTCTTGTGGAAGCCAGACAAGAGTTACATCAACGTGCCCAATATGCAACGCAGTCTTCTACTGTAGTGACGTCTGTAGTCAAATAGATGCGAAGAATCATACAATTCGATGTCAACTATCATCGTATTTGGTGAAGAAACTTGCAAATAAACTACATACGTCCACTCCAATGACTAAACAACGTCTTCCTGGGTTGGATCTGTTACAATTCGCTCGTAATGAAGGAAGAAGTGACAATAGTTCTTCTGTGCCATCTTTATATAGATTTCTAGTGTTTGATGCAGATATTAGACATTTCGTAAAAACTCTTGTGTCAAATCAGAAGACTAGAATGGAATTTCATTTAGTGATAGACAAAATTTACGAAACTGCTAGAAGCATCCTTTTGCTTACAATATTAAGACCATTAAATGGTCAGAACTTTATCAAACGTGACTATAGTGTTTCCAAAGTAGTAGTTCAAATTATGTATTCTTTCCGATTAGATGAAGATGTGTTTCAAATTCTGTGTGAAACTTTGGAATATCTCTTGAAGCCTAAAACAAGAGATTTGTTAACATCTCGAACTGCGTCATGGTTATCTTTGTCACAGCCAGAAACGATTACTGAAATCACTAATGTTTGGCAAACGTGGCTTGAGCTTGCACAAGTGCAAGATACTTGTGAAAAATTGGAATTAACACGGAAAGCGCGCGTTAGTAGTATTGATTACGTCAAATGTCTTGAAAGTTATATGCAAAAATTACCAGACAAATACAGAGAATCTGTTCATAGTTGGGTCCATTTTAGTGATCTTCGTGACAACTACTTGGAAAGCTGTTTCCCCAATGTTACGCATGTAAGTTTAGACAAAACCAGTTCTTGGCCTCAATTACCCATGGGACTTTCTTTAGCTTCAAGCTCCACATATCTTCCATTTCGTAGCTGGGACTTTGCAGAAATAAAGAGACAAAGTCTTGAAAATGAGACAGATCTTTCGGTGATGTATAAAAACTATCTGATGGGGTTATTTTCAAGTGCATCAGAAGCTTTACAACGAGGAACTACTCGAATAAAAGTAATTCCTACAACAGATCTACAATTAGATGCAATATTAAGGTCTGTTTCGTTGACTACATTCGACAGGATCGAAACTGCCGGACTTGCGGATCGCCATGGAACTCCTGAAATTCTGCGAAGATTGCGTCCTCTTCTCAACTCAAAAAATCAGTACAGTTGTATCATCACACACCATTTCCAATGGACAGAAGACTTTCAGAATAATTCAAAGAGTGTGCTGTGCCTGAATGAATCAGAAAAGCGGGCGTGTCTAAGTCGTTATTTGCGAGCTGAAGTGCATAAATACACAAAAACTCAGGAGGTTCCTAATTTTCTAAAAGTAACACAATTCGAGAAACTTAGTTTGCGTAATTTTCACCATTATGATAATAGTATTGTTCCCTTTTCTTTGCGCTTAGAAGGTCGAGAACCAACACTTCCTCCACCGTTACTATCACTGGAATGGGTGCAGCGAGGGCAACAAAACAAAAATCGGATTGATGTAGCACCAGAAACAGCATCGTTTTCTTTACAATATCGACCACGGTCACGATCTTTAGATTCACAAGATACACTGCAACATTTGGAATCTCAGAGAATACACAAATTAACATTTCAAGAAACAAGAGCGAAGTTCAACAAACCAAATACGGGATTACCACCTTCAAATCCATGTCATACCCGCCGCCGTCAATCAGTTCCACGTACGTTGAACTTCGAAAATACGAGAAATAAATGGATTTCTCGATCTGCTTCCGCTAGTCCTAGTCCAACTGGAACGCCGTTAACTCCAATGAGTGACTTAATTCAGAGATTTACTGACCAGTTGCAGTCATCAACTGAAGCAAGTCAAAATATCGAACTTTCATTCCCTTCGCTTTCTGGTAATGTATCAGTTTCCAATGTAACACATCACAGTTCTTCACAGATGTCTAGCATTTCCAACAGTGTAAAGCTTTCGAAAGAGGGTATTAATGAAACCACTCCATATTCAAACCAACAATTATTTGTTTCCAATCAACTCTTTCCAGAAGAACCAACTGTAGAGAGGAAATCAAGCACCCAAGAAGAAAGTAAACCTTATATCTCCCCATATTACATAAAATCTCCATGTTTACCGCAGAATCCAATATCTTTAAATCAAGATCATAATGCCTTTGAAAACAAGATGATATCCCTATCAAAACACAGATTGTCACCTATTTTGAAAAAGAAGACAGTAATCAAACCAGAAAAATTCAATGAAGTGTCAAATCCTCCTCTACCATGCAATAATACCAAACCGCCAGATGGAATTCAGAATTCAATTCAAGAAACAATTCAACACAACAAAGAAGATGAGGATTCGACTAACTATTCAAACGAGATGGCGCTCAGTCAACAAGAATTTATCGAGCACGAAATGGAACCCAATAGACATATTAATCCACAGACAAAACATAATCCAAAATTGAAAATTGATTCAAGCGTTTCTCAGCTTCCTCCACTATCTCCAAAATCTCCAGAAATTCAGAAACCTTTTATCACAAGACCAAAACGTGGGAATTCTTTCAAATTTGTAACAACAAATCACCAACTTGATGAAATAAAAGACCCTAACCAACAAGGCAGAGTGTTTGATAATAAGGAGACTCCTTTAGCCAAAAAGGAAGCTACTCTCGAAGCTACTCCATACATAGATGTTAATTTACGAGGAAACAATGATGGGGTGCAAAGAGAGCGTAATATGCCAGCAATGTCAGATAGACATATGGCAAATCCTCAACGAAGAGTCACTCTAAGTGGTGACAAAATTACAGATCATTCTAATCAAGTAAGAAGAAATTCTTCATTTCACAGTCGAACTTCAAATTCCGAACCTCATTGTTCTGAACAAATAGCGTATTCATCAAAATTTCAGACTCACAGAAATGAACAACAGACGGCTAAACACTCACTAAAACCACTGAAAATTGAACAGACAAATCATGATCAAGATTTGTCAAAATCATTTTCAAGATCCAGTATTATACGTCATTCTTACAACAACTACAACAGAAGTCCGAAACCATTCACGCTTCAGCGTGTTGGAAATAAAATTGAAGATAATCAACAATCAAGAGCATATAATAGTTCTATATTTAATTACCAGCAAACTTCATCAGATCGCGTTTCTAGTACTGAAACGTTTTCGAAAGAAATTAGTCACATTTCCAAACAGAAGAATACAAACTACAATATCAGTAGAGATGACAAGCAGGAAAACACGTGTTCGACCATAAATCAAGATCGAACGAGAGAATTGCCGAACAACGCAAGGACCTGGAATTCAGTTGCAGATTTCCAAGATCGTCGTGAATGCAATGAAGAAAAGCCAAAAGCAGAACGCTATATATCGTGTTATCAACTTGAAATATCCCAACAAGAACCACCAAAATCCTACGATATCGCCGATACTTCAAAAGAAGGTACATTTGAGGAAGTAATTTCAAGATCAGTAAACAAATCTTTAGAAGCAAACCCGTTCTGCTATCCTCAATATGCAGTTCAAGCTTCTTATGAAAATCAAGTAAAAAACTCTTGTCATCATCCTGAAAATGACTTCCATTCACTGCCAATTGAACTTGAAATACAATTAACCCCAGAAGATAAGGAAACTACCGACGTCTGGAATGATAAAAATCATGCATATTCGGAACAACATTCGCCAGATATTCCGGGAAGTTTTAATGAAAATTCAGGAACTAGAGTAATGGAAAGTTCGCAATCAGGTTCAAGAGTAAGAAAATTAGTGAGAAAATTCTCGGGAAATTTTACTCAATAATGTATAAAGCTCAATCAATTCACTCTGAATGATGATTCTTTGAATATTCTGACAATTGAAATCAGTAATCGGTATCAAGAAAAGTTTACTTTATAGAATAAAGTTAAACCGACCAAGAACTATTCTAATTGTATTGTGTAAATTTTATTCAGTTTCAAATTAAGTTTGCTTTGGAAAAATAATTTTAAAAAGTAAGATTTCAAAGTTTTGTGTGATATAAGAAACTGAAATGAGTTTAACAAGAAAAAATTAGTATTGCGTCATCTGTATGCCATAATGTGCCTAATTCAAGTCTCTATATCTGATGTTATCTGCACACAAGAACATAGAATGAAGATTGTAGACTTTTTATTGTTCACTTATATTAAATTCAAGATTTCCTTACAAGGTATTATGTAATATATTCAACAAAATTTGCAGGTAAATAGGAGAGTTTCTCTTCATTCGGTTCTAACATACTAACATGTTAATTTCAGATACTTTAACATATAGTATGTTAAACTATCTAGACTAGAAATTTAGTATTTATACCTTAATAACTAAGTAGTCTAATTATTTCTCTCTTTGTAATAAAAACATTGTCATCTATAATTTATTCACTGAAAACATCCAGGTATACGTAAATTAGTAAAAATGTTACAATCAGAAGTTAAACGTGTGTATTATATTTGTTGTCGATATGAGTGTGAAACTCACTTGTATGTTCGTTTTAACTGAAGTTCTGTATAAGAATACAAATTTGAAATGTTTGTTAATACTTCCAAAATCTTGCCCTAAAGAACGCTGTAAGATATGTAAATAGACTTCTCTGACAAGTCTGACCATATATTTTTATGTTTAAGTGATTCTTCACTGTGTTGTAAAGATGTTATGTTAATAATAACGTATAATTACAGATATGTAAAAATAGTCTTTGATCTTCAATATAATATTTTGACCAAACTTAACTATTCGATCTTCACTCACCAACAACTGACATTTTAAAAGATATTCCAAATTATTTATTTACTTTACAAATATCAAAGAAAAATGGAAGAACTACAGAAACAAATCAGAAATTGAATCTTGAAAATTTGATGTTATAAGTTCGATGTAGCCTTCTCTTCAAGGAATATCATATGATCATCAACTCAATGCTCCATTGAGCCTCAAGCATTGTGAACAATTGCTCGACAGAACAATTTCAATTGTAGGATATTGCACTAGAGGACAGAAAAAGGGTGTTCTCCTCCAATCTTAGCTCAAAACTTTCCAATTCGGACACGGGAATTTTTGAGACGTCGTTTCAGGAGTCCAATAGCACAAAAATCCATTGAACCGACATCAGAACTTTTATCCGAAGTCAGCAAAGGAATAACATGAATGTTTCCTTTTCTATATAGTTTCAAAAGCAGATGGATGTTCAAAGCTGTTTGACATTATTTCTTATCCATGCGAGTGTGAACATTTTGATTATCCTATCCGTAGGGATATCTGTGCAAGAAATGGTGTTATAATGTTTACTGAAGCAATACGGTATTCAGTTTTACATTTTCATCAACCTTATAGATCATTATCTTCGCAGTAACTTTATGCCCAAATATCTAAACCACAACGAGTCCTCGGAAAAGTTGTCCTATATTAACGAACAAAGTCTGTAGGCCTCTTCGCATACTTAGAGTGTCAATAATAATACATATTTGACTACTGTCTAGTAGATAATTATATGGATTACGTAGCATGACAACATACTTCTACTTGTCACCCGCTGGATAGCACTCATACATTTTCGGCTATTGGTCTTACGTTCAGCGATGTGTTGAGGTTGAAGATAATGTACATGAGCCTTATGATAGCACTGCCTCAGACAATGATGGACACTAGCTTGAGACAAATGAACTCTCCGGGCCATCTCCCTTTATTCGCAAAAGACAGATGCGAGAAAAAAACTGATATTAGTGGGAAAGTTAAATAGTTATCTTTGTTACTTAACAGGTAGCAACTATCCCATTTACTGTTTTTAGGATTACACTGAAGGTTTCGTGAGATTATCTGAGAAATTAGACCAGTTTTAATTAAAAGATTCATTTTCTGCAGCGTTAGATACCAATCTTCCTTTCAAGAAGTGAAAATATATTATGTAGATTGCCCTGTATTAAATTTATAAATCGAGTGTAAGAAAACATCTATGACAGTGATTAGACTGCAGCAACTGTAAGGATATTGCAGCAACCGTAGATACCTCACGATTCGAGGTCGAGGTTTAAGTCGAGGTTGTTACCTCGATGTCTAAGTCGCGATGGATGAAGGGCGCACATAGCGAAGAGGTCGCACTCTCGCTGCACGTTCTCAGTTTGAGGAAAAATATGACTGTAACGCGTATGAAATTATTGCATAAAAATCACTGCAAAATGACATTTTGAAATTGAAAGGACCAAACAGTTTATAAATAGGGATGGACGCGAGACGAGACATGAGAAATGCCAAAGTCTCGTCTCTTGTTTCGCAAAAATATTCGAGTCTCATTTTTTGTCCATCTCTATCACTTAGGGATGCGCACGAGTCGAGTCGAGACAGGATTTTCCTGACAAAATTCGAGTCGAGACATGGCTCTTCCAATAGTGAAATATACATTTTTCGAGTCGAAACATCACTTTTACAGCACATTTTCGAGACAAGACAGCCACAAATGTTGTCTCGAGCGCATCCCTACTATCAATAAATCAAAGACTTTTACCTTTTTTTCAGTTTTCTGTGAAAAAATGCCCTCTTTCAGCACTCAGGCGAGGAATCATTTCCCAGTAAAATTTTTAAAAAAGTACCAGGCATGTCTTCAGGTTTCGAGGCGAAGAGGGGGATTAACTTCAGCAAATGAAGTTTCATCACTGCATTTCCATTATTCGACGTTTCCTCCCTATGGATATGTGCCTGTCTTTACAGGTATTTCTTTACCTTATATCAGTAAACGAATTTAGAAGAAATCCTTCTTTATTAATCTCGGAATTGAGGGGGAGGGCGTGGAGTTTTTAAGTATAGATATGATTAACAGAATGATTAGAAATTCCACAATTTACGGACTTCAGCCTGAAACCCCAGCCTGAACTTCGGACTTCAGCAAGGATGTTATAAAATAGAGGATCTCTCCATACAACAAAATCGTGAAGCCATACATCACTGCTTCGCCACACCTATCCTGCTCACTCCGCGCCACTAAGATCACAATGTTTCGAGCCAAAAATCATGGCGGAAACGAGAGTAGCCAATCAGATGTTCCGGCTCAGATGATGCTCGGTTGTTTTTTTGGCTTCATTGAGTTCATATGATGAAGATACGTATGGACAGATCCTCTATTTTATAACATCCTTGCGATGTAGTGTACATCTTCGGCGTGCGCTTACTCATTTGAATGCATGGGTTTGTGCCAGTACTGAGGGCGCGACCGCGACTTAAACCTCGACCTCGATCGTGAAGTCTCTTCGGCATGTTCGTACCCTTGATTTTCCTCGTGTCTCTGATCGTATTATCACTATCGTTTTGAATCAGATTTTTCTTCCCAGTGGAGAGTGGTAATAGAATTTAGGGAGAAGAGCATTCCAGAATCAGGGAGTTCTACGCTACGGATTTTCTGGACACCCTGTATATTCATATAATTCGCATAGTATATGCATTCGGAAAGATTTTATTACAGTTTCTTAATACGCGTCCTTAGTGCTTTCGATTGGTGTATAAACCATCTTCAGTTCAGTACTTCGATATATAATTCCCCTCTCAAAATCATACAACAAAAACGGTCAGTTGATGCAGGAGACCTGTGTTCAATCCCCGCTGGGAGACCTGGGATCCCACGTTAACTAGCTTGTTTCACGTCTTTTATAGTTTCGCTACTGAAAGGCAAGCTAAACTCAAAATCAATCACAAAGCTAAAGCTGTCAGATTTTGCAGTACACACTTCTCTTTGAAAAACAATGTGGATTTAAAAGAAAAACTCCAAAATTTTGGCTATCAATTTTGTTTGGAATCTACTGAGGAGTCATAGAAAATTATTTTACTATGGACATTGTCAACTGTATGAACTATGAGTTCAAAAAAGGATATTTTGAACATTAGATTGGAGCTTAGCATCTCTTCCAACAGCTAGGCTATATGTGACTTGAGATCCGAATCACATGAGCTCCCACTAGGAATCGAAAGGTCATTTTGACTACAAGTTTGAGCCACTTTCTTCCTTGAATACTTCCTTCACCATTCCAGTCATTGCTCCCACGATATATTATTTTTGGTTCTATTTTTCCAAATAATTAAATAAATAAAGTGCAACTTATAAGCAAGAATCTGACAGTTTTGTAATCATTTGTTTAGCTATAATTCTCAGTAGGTGCAAAAAGCTAAAGATATTTTGTTTGGTACACCCTTTAAAATTAAGCCGTTAGTGGCATTCATAGAACGATTAATTGTTATAAACATTCACTTTTAAATTTAATATCAGATACAATTAATGATATTTCTTGTTTTTACTATACATCGTGATTTGAACTACCTTTCAAATGCATCACAATAGACATAACCAATGTATACAGAGTATCATAGAGAGAGTATACATACTCTATATACAATGTATATAGAGTATGTATATAGAGCATCACAATAGACATAACTTTCTATCATTATTATTACGTCTGTGATATACTAAACTTGGGATATATCCGATAAAATTTGAAATATATTCAATGATTCCTTGACTATACTCTTCCTATATTCGATGGAGGAAATACAATACTTTATTTGAGTCACTGTACAATTACAGCGTTTCAATTAGGAACATAATTCAGTACATTTTGGTGTTTATATCCTCATTCACTTACTATCAGGCTTCCTTTCTGAAAATTCTATTCACGGGAAAGGGTCAAAATCAAAGTGTGAGGGTAATACTGGGGTATTGCGTAAGAGTGACATGTGGTTGCAATTTGACTTATCTTATTAGCTCCAGGTGAATGTTTGGCCAGTTGAGTGTGCCTTGAGGTAGCACTTCTTGTCACTGTAGAACGAAATTATTCCGACAAAGAGAAATGTAACCTATCGTAAACCTTACTTAATGTTTACTTGTGATACGCACCCTAGGTTTAGTATATGCCCTATCAAAATATCCATGTTCCGGAATCCTGTGGTACTTCCACAACAATTTTTATAGAGGTAGTTAGTAAGTATTCAAATTATATGCCGTGGAAAAACTACCTTTATAAAACTCCCTCTTTTGCTTGAATACAGCAGGATTCTGAAACGTATTATTGGATAGCACACATATTAGTTCCTAAGTAAAGTCTTGATCCGACTACGATAAGTTCAATAATATTGGAGCTATGGACCTTTAAAGTTCACTTTTTAGTATTTTCGGCAGCTCATAACTCCGAAATTACGGATTTCTGCATTCAGGTTGGTCTATACTATTTGTCTTATTTTGGTGTCAGGAATCACCTCACAAACGTTATTAATATTGCTTTGAAACACCCAATATATATATATATATATATATATATATATATATATATATATATATATATATATATATATATATATATATATATTAGGGTGGTCCTTACTTATATGGGGAAAAATAAATTTAGGAATTTCCTTGGACGAGGCCTCTAAAATGGTTTCATATGGGACTAAATTAAGCTAGGAGAAAAATTAGATCCATTGAATAATTTTAAATGGTGCCTCAAGCGATCTAAAGTTTATGAATCCGATTACAATACATAGTATATGGGGAAAATCTGGAAGAAACCTTTGTAATTTAGAAACGGCTTAAGAAAATGGGGAGATATCTTGGATAATGCAACTAGAAAAAGAGACCAATCTAATCTTGTATAGAGTTATCATGGCGGAGATCTTGAAGTTCGCCATCTTGAATTCAGGTAAAAATTTTCAAATAAGAAAAAGACCATGTGACATATCATTTTGAGGTAACGTTTCGCCAAAAGCACAAATCTGGCATTGTTTTCAAGTTACCTATAATCATGTAAGAGTTATTACGTGGGAAAAACGAAATGCTTCAATTTAATGTTATTTTATTGTAGTTATGGACAACAGATTTGTAAGAATGTTGGAAGTTTTATACATGAACTGAAACAAACTGCTAGAGAAAGCTAAATCTTTGTTTCGCTATGAACTACAAATAAGTTTCCATCAAGATGATTCATAGTCCATTATGAGAAAAGAGAAAAAATATAACTTGGAAGAAACTGAAATATCCTTTATTTGTGTAGTAGCTTTATGGTAAGTTTTCAATCTTATTTGCTACATAGTTCACTTTTGACACATCTAGCAAAAGATTGTCTTGGGCGTAGCATAGTTAGTACTCGTTGCCGTTTGTTCCGTTCCCAGAGTTCGTTGGCCACAGCATTGAATGTAGTCTTGGAGTTCCATTATTGGAATGAAACTAACAATATTATAGTCCTTTTGAAGCCCTTTATTTGTGTCCTAGTAAGAATATATTTCAACAATATGAAGAATGGGACCCCAGCATCATATTGTCTAAATGTTTATTGAGGGCCCATAAATCCGAAATGAGACTAACTTTTGTAAAGTCCTGCTGCGGCGCTCTGTTAGACGCTTGACAAGTTATTGCAACACTATAAAGAAACAGAACAGGTCCCCACCCAGGTTCACTATTACCACGCATAAATGATGCTGACAGCTTTATGAAGAATCTCAAATTAAGAACATCAAACTTAGTAGCCTATACTTTGTGAGGTTCCTACATGCTACATGGGAAGGGAAGATGGGGAATATCTCTTACCGTTTTTGTTGTATGAAAATCAGTATTGAAACCGGAAGTAATGTTAAATTTCAACTACTTCTGGCATAGGAACATTGTTGTGCGTTGTACCGATATGGTAGCCACTGAATTAATTGCAGAAAACAGTTTTGAAATCAGAATGATTAATTTGAACCGTTTCCGGCTTGAATAGAGAGTTAATGAAGAATATGGAACCTATTCTTCAGACAAATCGATTGCAGAAAATCACATTTCGATATCTCTTTTTTGCTCTGTGTAAGTCAGTTTTGAAAGCGAAAGTAATATTAAATTTGAACCACTTTCGGTTTTAAAAGAGTGTACAGGATAGTTATGATACATTGTCTTGAGACTTTTAGTTTGCTGTAGTCAGTATATCAGTCAAATACGTGCTGCAGTTTTTATATAACAATTTGCAAATTTTGCGTAGACCTTTAGTTAAGACGGGGCCACATTTTATGACAGTTTGCGTCAACACAACGCAATACACGAGTTTTTGGTTTGCGACAATAGAGATAGCAATTATAATTGATTTTTGCTGGTTTTGCGTTGCGATGTGTTCTGCAGTATTTGCAATCTTGTTCAGAATGGGGCAAAAGAGTCTCATTTATGTCAAGGCAATGCAAAATCTTCGTTTTATTTTACAATGTTCTGCATTGCAATTTTAGCAATTATTATTGATTTTTGCCCCAAGAAATGAAGTGTCAATGGGCCATGAATTTTTCATAATGACATTCACGTACGCTTTCCGATATTAATCTGTTTACTATTACCATATCACGTAATCGTAATCGAAGAAATTGGGAAAACGAAGATGGCCGTCCTAGTACGGAAGGGTGTTACTTACATAACTTACTAGGATTTTATTGTTTCTGTGGTATTTTCACTATGGGTGTGATGTAACAGAATAGTAGCTGTAAGTATGATTAATATGTAGCAAATATCAATAATGAAGGTTTTACTCAGCTTGTAACAGGACACATGACTAATAATTTGACAGCTTCTTGTGTTGTATCAACTAAAAATTTTGTTTTGGTTTTAGAGCAAGTATCGATAGTAAGTGTCATTTAATAAATGAAATGCCGTTCAATAAATTAACCTCAGGTTGTTGAGTGTGTGGGTTTACCAGTACTTTTATACGAGAATCAAAGTAAATTGTAGGTTTCTAGTAGGCCCTTTATTATATATACCGGCTTGAATGGAATACGCTTTAGATTGTATGTTCCGACTGGTAGGAATGGTTCTACGTTCAGTTTAATAAATAGCAGGCTGATATTTAGTTTCTCTCCCAATCTTGCACATATTAGATCTCCAGTGTTACCGGGCACGGATTGAAAATGAAAAATGAAATCTTTAAGTTTTACGTCCCACGGTTATGCCGGTTAGGCTAAAGGAGACGGTGATGATGAGAGATGAGTGAAATGGTGGAATGAAGAAAGTGGGAGGAAACGGGAGAACCCCGAGAAAACCCACGAGCACGATGTTTGTCCACCACAAAGTTCACTTGGCGGGGGCTGGGATCGAACCCGGGACCCCAAGCACCAGAGGTGAACGCTCTACCACTGAGCCACCGCGCCCCCCCGGGCACGGATTGAGTATAGCCCGCTCCCCCCAGTGATTTTTAACGAATCATAAGTATCTAACAATTCATACTAGTTCATAATGAATCGGAATCGCATGTTATAGATTTACGATGTAAATCTTGTGGTAAGGAAGTTTTAGTATTAGTAGTAGTAGTAGCAATAGTAGTAGTAGTAGTAGTAGTAGTAGTAGTTAGTAGCAATAGTAGTAGTAGTAGTGGTAGTTAGTAGCAATAGTAGTAGTAGTAGTAGTAGTAGGAACGGGTTAGAAGCCCCGCAGGGGTTGGTTGGGTTCTGTTCTCGATATAAGTAGTACTAGTAGTGACTTCCAGTTCCGGTGACAAAGAACTGGGGGGAGCGGGCTATACACAAGCCCCGGGCACTTCACAAAATATAGCTGAGCGAGTGACAGCAAGCGAAGGGGGTTAGTAGCTCCGCAGGGCTAGTGTTCTACCTTTATCAGTGGAGGATATACTAAAGATCGCAAGAAATCGGCCAAGACAGAGGGAAGTGGAGGTCACTAAAATAATATTTACGAAGTATTACGCATTGATTAAATTCGATATTTCAATACTTTTTCTCTTCTTTTTAAGTGGACATAGTGTTCGCCGTAACTGGTAGATGGCACCACATGGATCTTTCCTTCCTCCCCTTTTTTTCGGCAAAGGGAAACAAATAAGAGGTCCACTATAGTAGCTGGGATTGAGGACGGGTGGGTGAGGACTTCTGTTGAAAGAAAAATGACAAGGAATATATGGGAGGAGAAATTCCAGCCTCGTTTTCGGAAGCATACAAAACTCAGAAATATATATTTGGTCTAGGAATTAATTCGTGCGGTTGGTACGCACACATTGAAGCTGTAGTACAAACACAAAATACATAAATACCTTAAGAAAAATATTGTCCATCGCTAGCCACCACTTTCGCCCATCTGTCAGGCAATGTACGGATTCCGTGGCGAAAGAAGTCTTCATCCTTGGAAGCGATCCAGTCAGAGACCCATGTTTCGATATCTTCTGAAGAAGTAAACCGCTGTCCAATCAAATTGTTGTTCATGCAATCGAACAAGTAGTAGTCCGAAGGAGCAACGTCTGGTGAATACGGCGGGTGGGGTAAAACTTCCCATCCGACATTTTCTAAATAGGTTTTGACCGGTTTTGCGACATGTGGGCGAGCGTTATCATGTTGAACAATAAGTTTATCATGTCTGTTCTCCCATTCTGGTCGTGTTCTGGCCAGAGCTTGCTTCAAACGCATTAATTGTCGTCGATAACGTTCTCCATTCATAGTTTCACCCGGTTGCAGCAGCTCATAGTACACCACACCTTTCATATCCCACCATATGCACAGCATAACCTTTGCACAGTGAATATCTCGTTTTGGTTGTGATGGACCTGGTTCACCTGGTTTCACCCAGGCCTTTTTTCGTTTAGGGTTCTCGTAATGGATCCACTTCTCATCACCCGTAATAATTCGATGCAGAAACCCCTTTCTGCTCTGTCGTTGAAGCAGCAATTCGCAAATGGTTTTTCGTCTTTCAACGTCTCTGTCTTTCAATTCATGTGGAACCCAATGTGACATCTTTTGAATCATTCCCATGGCTTTCAAGCGTTTGGAGACTGTTGTTTGATCAACGCCTAATGCTGCTGCAAGTTGTTCCTGCGTTTGACACGAATCCTGCTCGAGCAATGCTGTCAATTCTTCGTCTTGAAATTTTTTTGGCTGTCCAGCTCGCTCTTGGTCTGCCAAGCCGAAATCACCACTTCTAAACCGTGCAAACCACTTCTGACACGTTCGCTCAGCTAGAGCATGGTCACCATACACTTCCACCAAAATACGATGACTTTCAGTCGCACTTTTCTGCATGGTAAAGTAATGCAGCAGGACACCCCGCAAAAACACTATCAGGCACAAATTGCGCCATGTTCACTTAACTACAAACTGGTGTTGTTGACGCTTTAATCCACTGCCCTATACTACGAACGATACGCGATGACAGGGGTTTGCAACACATGTGTGGATACACGGAACTGTGGGACGCTCCGTTCGTTGCGCCATCTCTTGTCCACCCGCACGAATTAATTCATAGAGCAAATACTAGTTTGCACTGGCCAGACGCTTATGAGGCAAGAGATAGGGCTTTACTTTTTTTTCCCCTATTCCAGATGTAAAAGGCAAAGGATATTACAATCAACCATAAGGAATGTCGTATTTGATAAAACTTTTTTTTTTTTTTTTTCAAATTTCCTTTGTAGTAGGGAAGTAATTAGCATATGTTATAGCGGCAACATTCAGTGTGTCGAAATATCAATTATGTTCATGCATTTATGTGGGAGAGAGTAAGACAACCGATTTTGCACTACATCTTATAATGGCTTTAGTACAGCCTTAATGCCGTGTTTCTAGACCTGATTCCATTTCGTCTTATTTCACGTAGCTTCGTAATTGTTCTCAATATGTGGGTCAACACCGAAATTTTTAAGTATCCTTGTTGGAATCGAATCCGGGACCATGCAGACGTTACATAGAAACGCGCGCTAACCACTTGATAAATGGGAGTAATGTACTTTCTGAAGCATTGAACAATATTACCGTAAACTGGGGCTGCTTGGAAAATCTGGGGTTATCTAGAAAACTGGCATTTTTTGTGGTATATGGCAGGGTTGGCTGGTTTAAACCAGCTGTTTAAAAAAAAAAAAAAGAAAAAAAAAAGGTTTAAACCAATAAACGAAAAATGTTCGTAAAAGTGTAACTATTCGTAAAATCTTGACACACATTTGTGGGTTATCACGTTTCACTCCCATATATTATTCGTACTATATTCAGACCTAAATTCCCCATTCTTTACTCAAAGAGATTATATTACAAAAGCATTTTTTTATGTAACTTTATGGATGTTTCTTTTGTGATTTTTTAATAGTTCGTTATTATTGTTATGCAACCAAAGGAAAATTCTAAACGTAGTTTCATTTTAATAATGTTTACTAATGATAAGATACATCGAAATGCCGTGCTTTTTTGGGGAGGGGGTCATACAAAGCCCACGAGAGGCAATTATTGAAATAACAAGAATCTTTGGTAACTATTTATGTATAAATGGGTCAGAGCCAAAATGGACTCAAATAATTCATATCTTTATTAACATTTCTTACTGATATGCAAAGTAAGTCGTTATATTTCTTTAACTTGAATTAATAAAAGTCGTAGTGAACTGACCTGGACTAAATTAGTTCTTCTGCGATCTGTAGTACTTTGAAATTGTCCATATGTAATCCTGTATAATGGTTCCACTTGTGCAATTGTTTATCTTTTTGTCCTTCTGTCCTAATGACTCTTAACGATTATATTAACACATATGTAAAGATCAGTCAACGTATTTTTATCAGAAGTCCTTCGTGAGTGAGTCGGCAGACGTATCGCATTTGTGGCCAATTAGTCCCGGCTTCTAGTTCAAGTGGAGGGCAATTTCTCTTGGATGTAAGCCGAGAAGCGGTTTGGATTCCGCTTTAAGCTTATGTGACCTCTTCCAGCATAACCCGGTTGTTGCATACTAACACCAAGGCGAAACAAGATTATTTCTATCCATATGTGATATAAATGCATAGAGCAAATTATTAAAAAAAAAAAAAAAATAGTTTTTTGTTTTTTTTAATAAAAACCATGGTTTTTGCCAACCCTGTTATATGGTATAATAATGAAAGAACTATGACAGATGCGCCGTTTTCTTCCAATGAAAAATATGCACCTAAAACAATATGGATGGTCATAAGTTTGTATCTTATTTATAGACTGGTCTAGAAACTCTCATAGCAATTGATACTTTTTTGTGTTTTTTTAATTTTCTGTAAATTGTTCCTGTGTTTCCGTAATGAAAAGTGATTTTTTTACCTGGTTGTGCTAAATATCATTACTTTCAGAAGTTTTCTAACGAGACGAATTGCTTTTACATTTCCACTTCCTTTCTGGGACAATCTGCGGCTATTTTTTTATTTCCTTCCGTTTTTCTACTAAAAATGCTGATATTGATAAGGGGATAGACAACGATGACATTATTGAAGTTTTGCCTGAACCTACCTACATCCACAGAGAACAAGTTGTTTTTCCATATGACTGTAGCAAAGAATTTCAATATGTGAATTTTTGTCCTTATCGTACTGTTATATTATTATTATCATCACAGTACCACATGATATTTTTGCGAAGAGTTAACGTAAATGTACACTTGTAAAATGGTACTAGGTAATTTTGTAAACCAATGTAAGGCAATTACTGATCTGATACATACGTAAATTTCATAAAAGTATGTAGGGCATGTTTTGCTGTCTTAAAGAAGTCTCAAGAGTGTATGTGTGTATTGGCATTTGCCAAAATTTCCCTTGTATTGTTTGAAAAACTACCGTTTATAAAAGCATATTGCAAAAACAATTTCTTTTTTACTGGTTCTGTTGCCCTTCAGGAAGGCAAGTTTACCACTGTAGTTAGTTTAAATTTGTTCAACAATTTACTGTGTTTAACTAAAAGGTTGTGCAGAAAAAAAAAAGAAAAAAAAAACATAGGCATGTTGTATATCAATCTTCTCAGGAAAGTGTGATCTTGCAAGTGATTCTTTCCAAATAGTCCCATTTTTAACACAGCTCTTACTACTAGGAAAAGACATATAGGGCCTTATGTAGAGATGTTCTGAAGTGTGATTAGTGCCATACTAGCGAGTTCGACTAACATATGTTTGCTGCAGTAGTCAAGCCTTTAGTATGACGCTAGTCTTACGTCAAAACGACTCTGCATAAGGCAGATAATTTCCAAGTAGCCCCAAAAGCTGGGCTACTTGGTATCAGAGCATTTTGGCTCGTGGGGGGCATCAGTCTCAGTAAAATTTTATGTCTGTAAGAAGCATCACAAGAAGAAAAAATAATTGCAATAAATAACAAAAGGTAGTACGAAAAAGAAAAACAAATCCAAGTACGGTATTTACTTGCTTTTCTTTTACGTCAAGAATTAAAATGCATAAATAGTAATTTAAGAAATGCACTGGTGTTATGAAAAGTGTGTTGCATTTTGAACAAATGTATATAATAAAAAATTTAAAACGCATTCTGAAATCTAAAATAGTGTATTATTGTAGCAATAAAATACAAGACTATAGTATTGACGTAACTGTAGGTTTTTTGTTAATGTTATTTTGTAGTTAAGATATCGTCTTCAAATGGCCCACGGTATATATTTAAATAGGTTACACTGTATATTTATATTAAAATTTGTACTTTGAAACTTGTATAATTACGTTTAAATTTCATTTATTGGTCTGTAATGCATGGAATATTTTCTTTCATTTGTGTTTATTATTATTATTATTATTTCGATTTTGTTAACCCCAAACAAATGAATTTAAGTAAATCTCGTGATAATAAATAATGAGTTGCAAAGCATGTTAGGTTACATGATAAAATATTCTAATGTTTCGAGCGGATGGTACGAAACCACATTGATTTCACTAACTGTGAACTCATTAAATAAATAGCCGACTATATCTGTAATATATATTAAAACATGCTACATTTCTACCAGGTGAACAGAGAATTAACACTTAGTTTCGATATTCGAGTCCCGATATGAAGATAAATAAGTAGTTTTATGCATTCCATTTTAAACTGGAGATCACATGCTCAATAATTTTACCAGTTCTATTGAATAAAAAATAACATTTCAAGCAAATTAAGCATGTTATGTAAAATAGTGTTGTATGCATTATTTTAGGAGTCAAGTAATTTGTAAGGTTGAACTAATTGAAGTTTTGTATTTATTTGTTGCATGTGTCTATTACATTTCGAAGGGTACCTGGGAAAGCAGCCAGAATATTCATGCTGACGGTTGCAAGCCCGTAAAAATGCAGAGCAACATAGTTTTTCTGAATTTAAAGTATATTTTAATGGATTAGTACATTAATTTACAACATATACAGAATTACAACTGAGCATTTCTACTCTACTGAGGAAAATTGTATGGAAGCCTTTTCCCAAACTCTCTCCAATTTTAATTTTTTAAAATTTATTTTTGTAAGAAACTTCATTGATAGCAAACGCAATTTAGATTTTACAAATAAATTTTACTACTTTCAGTACATTAGGACTGAATTTACGGAAGTGCAACCCTGTGCACGTGCACCGGTGCCAGTTTTTTTAAATGTTGTTTATTGGACAAAATAAAATGATCTCCGGTAGACTGACTCTTAACGAGACTAAAATAAATAAAAAGATTGGTTACAAAAACAAATAAATCTTAATAAATACGTTATTACACGATTTTGAAATATGTTTAAAATCATGTTTTAAACTGTTTAAAACATGTTTTGTGTGTGTGTGTGTGTGTGTGTTTTAAAACATTTTGAACACATTTTTCATGTTTTAAACACATGTTTTGTTCTTTTTTTAAAAAAAAAACAAAAAACTTTTTTCCAGCCCTGATAAACAGTAATAGATAACTTTTTTTTTTTTTTTATTGATTCAGCGTCATAAGTAAAGATTACCGTCTTCACCCGTATCTCTCCATTAACATCTAAAGAGTAAAAATTTACTACTGCTGTTGGAAGTCTACCGTAGCAGGGTGTCTACTGGTCATGAAAGTCATGAAAAAGTCATATATTTTGCTTAGTGGTCATGAAAGTCATGAAAAAGTCCTTTATTTACCCAACTGGTCATGAAAATCTGAAATCTCAGAGTATATTTTTATACTTCATACTTTTATACCTCATACTGCATGTACTGAAACAGTTGTATCAGGTCAGTAATTGTGAGAATTTCCCCCACCAGTTAGTGCTGGCTAACTGGTACTTTACTGTCTTCCTAGCTGCTCCCCATTTCATCTTCTAGTCTCTGTAATATAGTAACAACTTTTTACTGTCCAACTTTCTGATCTGCTATTTCTTTACTTCTAAGAAATGTAAATTGTGAATTTTTGGGCCTTTAGACTTATGCAAATAATATTATTCGTTTGAGTTTGCAGATTTTAAATTTGATGATCTAATTTTTTAAAACGAATTTCTTTTATAATTTGTTTTGTCTTTGGGCAGTTTTCTGAGTGCTTAATTTCAGACAAATTTCTGCTAGATGGATAATTATACTCAGAATTAAAACTTCAAATACAGTATAGAGTGATTCATTTGTAAGAGCAGGCCCGTATTTAGGTAAGTGCTATACTGTGCTCGAGCGCAAGGCGGCAGAATTTTAGATTCTTTAAGATTCACAATAAGTGATATTTAAGACTAGCAACCCGCATAGTTCCGATGCACCACTGATGGTAGGGGTTTATTAATAAATTAATAAATTTTTATCGCCATGGTCATGAAATTTTGAACAAAAAGGTCATGAAAAAGTCATGAATTTACTTTCTGGTATTCCAGTAGACACCCTGCGTAGTTTCTTAATGCAAAACGAAACTCATATGTCTTAGAGTCATATCTCATTAATTACAAGTTCATATATTCATTATAGTCACGCAAATTTATTTACATTGTAATACAATACCCTCACTTAAGTAAATAAAGACCTGAAAATGAGATTGTGGCAGTTGTTATGCACCAATTGTAGACAAGCAGAGCCAGAGCCACTATTTTCGATGGTGGAGTTAGTACTTGGTTGAATCCTGTTTCGTAGCACGTAAAGCTTCAAATTTGCAAAGCGTGGGAGTCCCGGATTCGATTCACGGTGGAAGTTCATGTGGTTCAAACTCCACGTTAAATTGTAGGTTCATGTCTTATCATATATCCTCGCTGCTGAACAAGACGCTAAAGTCAAATCCAACAAACCAAATCAATAGGGCATGATACACCAGTAAGTCATCAGTAACACCCTTCGAAAGGTTGTACTATTTCTCACAGAGTGCCTTAAGTAATTGAGTATGGGCCTGTTTGCCCATTTGTATATGGGCCTATGTTGTGTTGCCATTGTTTGTGGATGGGCCTGTGTGCCCATTTGTGTAGTTTTACTTGTAGGAAATCCCAAACATCTTTCATGAAACAGCAAGAAGTTGTGTTTATTTAATACAAGTGTTTACATTTAAAAGAAAGCCATAACCAATCTCCTGTAACTAATTCTTAAATATCCATCTTTTTTAAAACCTTGTCTTACCTATGTCATGACATTGCTGACGGCTGTCAGCTGAAATTGACGTTTAACATGATTTTTGAACAATACATAATATGATAGTGAAGAGCAAGCCTACATTCTGAGGTTATTGATACATTTTGAGTTACCTGTTTGGTTTGAAATGCAAACTACCAGTTACGGAATAGTGATTGAATGTTTTTCATTCGTGAGTTGTTGGTTTAGAAATTCATTTTTGTGACATGTTAAAATTTCGTACCGTCGGCGACGCTATAATACTCTTTAATACCTAAGTCATTCAATAAACCTGAAAATGGAGAAGAAAACGTGCAGTGTTTGTATTTGTAGTGTTGTTATGATTTATGGCGTGTAACTAGGGAAAATCGTTTTTGTTATCTGTTTCTTATTTGTGGATTGGGTTTTTATATCGAATTCTTTTGTGCAGAATATGCCCAATCGACCCGATTGAATAGTTTAATATAGAATTCGTGAATTTAAATTCTGTATTCTGTATTTATAGAAGGCTTGTCCTTACACTCATAAGTAGATTTGTGTAAAAGGGAAGTGTATCTTCTTGGTCTCTTTCAGCCCTTAGTACAAAGCATATGTAGTACTATTTCCACTATAAAATTAACAACTTTAAAATAAACTATGGGGCTTAAAAATTGTATTAATTTTTTCATTGTTTATATAGCGCTGAGAATGGAGGTGCAAGAGAAACCCGTGTTTATTCCGCCAAAGAAAAGATCATCTGGAAAGAAAGGAGGAGGAGGAGCTGCAAATCATGTGGACCATATTATGACAGTACAGGTTAGTTGTATACATGTGTGTTTCACATTCATTTAATTACCATCTAGATTTTTTTATTTGTAATTGGAGAAGCACGTTTATTTAACAGAAAACGCACTTTTTTAATTAAAAAACTAACGACTAACTGTTACAGGTGGTTTGTTATTTTTTTTACCGTAGAGGAAATAGGAAAGTTAGATTTATTATTTGTTATTTTTCATTCTAAAGTAACCTATTAAAGTTACGTTTTGATGTTTTAGTTTGGAGGCATGAGCTGGTTACACTACTAGCCAATAACACATGGCTGTAGTCAGTGTCTTCTTCTCTTACAAGTCCTTCGTGTATGATCGGTTATTTCGTACACGTTTGGAAGGTTTTAATTACAAAATGACAGAATAGCGGTTCGTCTACGGAAGAATATACAACTATTGTACGCATCAGTTTCTAATATTTTCCGAATGTGTTTCCCTAAGATTTTAGACACACTTTGATATTGCTTTAACTATATTGTCATGTTCGTAGGAGCTGGTCAAACGAGACAGGTTTCCACTTTCATGCCGCAAAACAAAGTCTGTTCACTCTTGCCACCTGTGCACTTACTCTCCATTCGGTGACATTGTTTTTCCATGATGACGGAGTTCTTTTGCTGGTGCTGATCTCTGACTGTCGCTTAACATGGACAGTGCATACGTTATCTTAAGTACCCGTGTGTGCAAGCTTTGAATATGTTGTGTGTTATCACATTTGTTCTGTAGTGTAATGCAATCCAAATTGGACTAGCTATATAGCTTAGTTTTGTAGTCTCTTGTCCCTGTTGAAGCAATTTAATGTTTCCATTACCTGAGTATCTACTAGCTACAGGTACTTTTAGCAGTAGTACTGTTGGTTGTCTATATGTAAAAGCAAACGAATCAATGTTCGCATACTGCGGAGGCTCATCAAGAACTATGCGCGTATGTGCACTGTATCGCTAACCATCCTTAGTTTCTTGTTGCTTCAGGGTGACAAGCAATATACAGTATGGGATATACGAGTGAATGAGGGTCTTTCCTTTTCTTTTTCTTTCTTTTTTTCGGTATTCGAAAGAGGTATCTGCTCTTCTACGAAGATTTAGCTTCCGATCAGGACTCAACACGGCGTGAGTCGCTTCAAATGAGAGTGTAACGGTGGATGGGTTATACATAACGGTGGATGGGTTATACATAACACAGTGCTTGTGGTTATTTTTTGTGGATCCCCTAAATACGCCTGGGATTGAACCACAGCTATCTCCACCATAACAACCTCCTTGACGTTGTGTTTATAAAGCGTGGGGATAATTGAAGAGTGACGTTTAGAAGTTGCTACCACTTATTATTTGGAATGAGTAGGTTAATGATTTACGTGAGAGGAAATTATAATAAATTTTATGATTTGTTTTATTTATGTATTTGTTTGAATAAGAACATAATGTTTGAGTGTATGTTTGTGTGAGTGTAGCCTAATAATTAGATTACAATTTGTAAATGATTGGAAATTGAATTATGATTAACATTGATATAGTTGAGATACACATACTTTTTTTATGCGATGACAGTTTGGACTGGTGATTCCGCACCACTGGATTTTTTGGACACGGTTGTTGGCTTTGTGCGTTTTTTAGTGGAATACCAACTAGAGACCAACCATTTGTTGCTGACTGTGTTTGCACTTGAATGCGTATAGATTACTTTTGATACTTTAGCTTGGCGTTTGATTTGAGTTGATTTTTTTTTTTTTTTTTTTTGCTTTGCTTTTGATTTTAATTTTTTTGAACAAGAGCTTTTTGTTCACCAATTTTAGACGCTGGAATTTGTTTTGTTGTTTAATTGTGTTTATTTCAGCTATTGTTGAAACATTTGTTTCAACCCGTGTTACATTGTGATTAAATTTTTAGACTAACAATTGCTGCAGATTTGAAAGTTGTGTCACATTCAAATTGTGTTAATGTTAACAAACTAGATTGCACATTGATGACATTACAATTTTTAATTTTATCTGTACAAAACAAAACAAACCAACAATTTGACGATTTAGCGTCTCGACATGGTTTTAATGACAACACAACATAAATACAACCATTTATGTAAACAAACAAATGCACGTGTTTAATGTGACATAACATAACATTATTCCAGTATTTTAATCTTTTTAATTTTAATTATAATAAATCTTTATTTCCGTCATAAAAATGAAATCTTTAATCCATATACCACTACAATATATAATATGTATTAAGTGCTTGAATTAATTCTCGCTGTTGATGAACATAGGGCAGTAGTTGTCTTATTGCAGCACAGCGGACTGTGACAGGATATCTATTTGGAAGTGTTATCCTTGGGCTATCAGAGCACTATTTGACCTTCGAGTAAAGTGAAAGGAACATTTGTTTTCAGTGTCTTGAACATGGCGTGCTTTGTGCCTGAAAAACATCATTTGCGGGAAGCGCTACTCTTGTGCTTCCATCTTAAGAAATCTGCTGCAGAAAGTTATCGTTTGCTAGTGGAGGCGTATGGAGAGCATGCTATATCGGAAACAACGTGTAGAGAGTGGTTTCTACGATTCAAAAAACAATGATTTTTGACTTGAACGACAAAGTGCGTCCCGGTCGGCCGAAAAAGTTTGAAGATGGGGACTTAGAGGCACTATTGGAAGAAGATTCATCTCAGGCGCTTAAACAGTTGTCTTAAACTCTAAATGTTGATGAATCAACTGTTAGTAAGCATTTAAATTCATCGGAATTATCCAGAAAGTGAGAAACTGTGTGCCACGTGAATTGACGGAAAGACATATTGCGAAACGTTTAACCATTTGTGAAGTGCTACTTCAAAGACATAAACGGAAGTCGTTTTTGCATCGCATTGTAACCTACGATGAAAAATGGATTCATTACGACAATCCCAAGCGCAGAAAATCATGGGTGAGGCCTGGAGAACCATCAACATCAATGCCAAAACCGGACATTCATGGAATGAAGATCACACTGTGCTTTTGGTGGGATCAAGTCGGTGTGGTTTATTATGAGGTGCTTAAACCGGGTCAAACGATGGGTGCTGATCGTTACCGAATGCAGTTATTGCATGTAATCAAGCACTTCAAGAAAAACGACCGAAGTATGACCAAAGACACGACAAAGTGATTCTGCTCCATTACAATGCCAGACCACATGTTGCAAATGTAGTAAAAGAAACTTTAGAGGGATTGCGAAGGGATGTTTTACCCCACCCGCTATATTCACCAGACCGACTATCACCTTCCGTCTACCATTTGTTTCGATCCATGCAGCATGACCTTTGTGACCAACACTTCAGAACTCTCTAAGATATCCAAAGTTGGTTCGATGAATGGATTGCCTCACAGGAACCCGCAATTTCCTATCGCGGAATACATTTATTACCCGAAAAGTGGGAAAAGGGTGTAGCTGCCGAGGGACAGTACTTTCAGTAGAAGATATTATTCTGTTCTTGTGGAATGACAATTTATCATTGGTATAAAAAACAGCGGGAATTAATTCAAGCATCCAATATAATTAAAAGGAAACTTGTTAGCCAATTACTAGTTACATTTTCTTTCACAAATACACTTGCCCCATTGGCGTGCGAGCGCTTGTATTCCAGCAGTGGAATTCTTGGTGAATGTAATGTTGAACCCAGTTCTCACCACAATTTACTTTGACAGAATTAATCACCTTCTTGATATCGCTACATATGCTGTAAAGACTTCTGGTTGAAGGTCAACATTTTCAGGCCCCACCTGGCTATAACTTCTCTTGAATTTCAGAACTGTTTGTGAATAATTGTCGACGCTTCAACACTGATGTTAGTTTCGGAAGCCAGTTTTGTCACTGATATCAGCGATGTCTTATTAATGAGCACGAACCAAATCATCACCGAATTTTCTTCCCACCTTGAACAGAGAGTTTTGTCTTCACCATATTGTTCAGTCAAATCTTCTGAAGATTTCAGTTTGTTTACATCTCTGTCATGAATAATGTAGGGTACAGCTCTGCTTAACTCTACAAGTACATTTTCGGTCGTCATTTTCACTCTGCGTTAAAAATGTATGTTCTCTTATTTCACTGCAAAGTTCGGAAAACCAAAATCAGATTCTCAAGAGGTCTTCCTAAAATAAATCTGGGCAGCAATTGATTAACCATCATAATCTGTTGAATAAATGATAAACTGGTGGAAACATTTTTTTTTCTGCCCAAGAAGGGTTATGGCTGGGTCATAGGGAATACGTTCATCTCTTACTAACGTATTATTTCGTACCTTCTTGTTTGGTAGTCGTCAACTTGTTTTACGATTGTGTACTTATCAAAAGCTGAATCCGGAATCGTGCGTCAACAATGTTCGTTCCCACGATTTTGTTGCACGGAAGCACACTGATTCATGAAATAACAGTACAGTCTTTTAAATAAAACAAACTTTTTTAGAAGTCTTGATTGAAAATGAAATACAATGCCACCTTGGACAGTAATGTACTTTTGCTAGTGCTGATATCACTTGTCACAGAGGATACATCTTCTCTCTCCTTCGGCTCAAGCGAATCCCATTCCTTTAAACAACTTTTTGATCTTCGAAAAGATATAGCCATGAGGTAGTAATTGCGGTCTCATCTGATCTCTTCATGAATTCTAGTAATCATGTATATGTTTATTTGCCTATAAAGGATCTTTTTGGATGCAGATTACCTTCATTGTAAACGGGACTACTAGTGAACAGCTTGTCTTAGTCGTGAACTTGCACCCACTTGCGCGATATTGCTTTTACACCGAGCGCTTCGCTTAGCAAAGTACATGTATTACAAAGTGTCTTAGCAAATTGAACATAAAATTTGATATTCACTCGCTGCAGTCACCTTTCTACATGACAGATGGCCTTAACATCACCGGAACCTCTTCAGTACGCCTTCATCTCGATAGTTGCATTATCCAACTGTGTCCTATTCTAGTCATTTCCTATCCTGTGCATAGCTACAGGACAGTCATTGCAAATAGAACGCCATTGCAGAGAAATTTTGGTTCGTTTTTGACTTATATACTTATGTTAATATTCCATGATTTGTGTATATAATGCGGTAACATATAAGTTAAGTACTCTGCAAATTCTTTATGCTAAGTTGGTCATTCGCCGTCTCTTAAACTATTCTTATTTTTCCACAGTTGAAACAGTTTGTGGCAAGTTCCATAAATGTGTGATTTTACACAAAACTTCAGACATCACAAAGTCGTAATTAAGAACTTGATTATTCATTTGAACTCGTTGATTGTTGTGTGTCAAATTATGATGTAATTTCCATTGTTAAATTTAAGGGTCAAGATAAAAGCCTTCATTCACCCTCCGGAGAAACTCTTTCATCCCCTGCAAGTGACACTGCCGAATCTACTATCCCCGACGAACTGACGGCGACGCCCGACCAGGAGCACCGAAACGTAACACAGACAACAAATAGTACTTCGTCTCTGAATGGGAGAGTCCTGCAGGAGGCAAGTAACGACAGCTTAAGTCAAAGTGACGGTCAAATCAGTGAGAAGAGCACAGATGTTGATCTCATCCGCGAGGCGGTGCACAAAAAGAAGAAGAAAGTCAACATTAGAACTCATCACGACGATCCACAACCAGCCCCTATTGAAGTACAGGCGAATCTTCGAGATGGCGAAAATGATGGTGGAGAAGGGGCTAATGAGACGACGGCGTTGAGACGAGGATCTGAATCCGATTCAGCAGCTGATCAATCAGCCATGAGCAACGTGTCCGAAAGCTACCTTACAATGACAGGCACTATTAAACGTGGTAAGAAAGCTGGTCAAAATATAGACGTCAAACTCAATATTTCGCGGGAGGAATTAGAGGTGTTGGAAGCAAGCATCACACAAACAAAATCACATGATTCCAAAGAATGTTTGTGGGGTGTGAAGAAAGGTCTTCATATTGCTTTATGGACATTATTATGTTTTCCATTTGTAATTGTGATATCTAGTTTTTATTCTTTTTACATGGGAACTTTAACATGGTACAATGTTTTTACATATTATAGCGAAGAAAAAGCTTTAGTTTATAAAATATTTGTAGCTCCTTTATTAATACTTTTATATCCATTCCTGATAGTGTTTTGTACACTGGGACTCGGTATGTATGCTGGGGTTATTCAGCTTTCTTGGTATTTTGACAGCTGGTATAAAGAAGTTCAGGATTTGGAGAAGGGTTTCTATGGTTGGCTGTGTGGAGCGCTAAAATTGGAAGACTGTTCGCCATATGAGGTTGTTATTCTCACAGATATACAAAGTTCTGAAGGGGTTATCAGATCATCGTCAGAGGATTCCACTGCATGAAAGGGTGTTACTGAAATACAGCAAAACATTATTACTAGTTCACTAGTAACGAATTATTTGAAACAATTATTTTAAATTTAAATATTTCAATTTTAGCTTATACAGAGTATCTTTAAATTCCCATTGGATTTGAAAACGTTATTGATTTCAAACAATAAGTGGCATCAACATGCAAAAAATTGTAATATCGTTTTTGTAAACTTCAGATTTTAACAACGACGCAGAGCTTTTCGATACCAGATCACCAGTTATACCTCTTTACTTCCAGATTACACCAGTTAAACCTCTTGCAGCCGTTTACGTAATCCAAAATTTCATATTCATGATCTTAATTTGGAGTATCCTGAATAATTATGTAAATTTTCTCTGTTATGCTTATTTAAAGGCATTTCGGCATACACTTTTAGTTTAATGTCTTTCCACAATCACAAGTAACAGAGCGTCAATTCTGGAGTCCTTGTAAGCTGAGAAATGGGTTCCGTGCTACTTATCCGTCTCTCTCTCTCAAAATTATTGTCTAGATATAATCTCTTACCTAAAGGGGAGGGGGATTTATCCTATCTTATTAAAAGTAAACAGCATTATGTATGTGTCGCCTGTTTGTGGAAAACGCATTTGCATTGACTTTTTCGAAGAACTTCTTTGAATTTCAGAAATGGCTACAAGAGTGTTGGTACGCTAATGGAGCACAGTTTGAGGTCTGGGCTGAACATGTACATTGTCGTCAAAATTTGAAGCTTCAGGAGGGTTTATTTTATTTTATTTTTTTATTTTATTTTTTTTTTAATACGACTCTTCGTTTAAAATCCATGATGTTTTCAAGTCCGGCGGATCTTTAAAGAAAAGCCGGCTGTACTACCAATAACTGTACCTAATATTTTTGGCAATACGTAGTTGCGAGGAGAAGTATACATTTGGCCAACCGTCAATTTTATTTTAATTTCTTGTACTTCGTATTACTTTCTGCATTGTCGTTTTAGGTGTTCTGTAAATTAGATGGGATGAGAACTCAAATTCATTGCTTCACATTATTTTATATGTCAGACTAATCAGTGACTGAGATTGACAGTAACGCAATGCAGCATTCTTTATGCAAATATGATTTTGTACAGTGATACTTGAATATTCTTTCTAATGTAACATTTAAATAACCATTTGACGTTAGCAAGGATTTGAAACTTGATTGCAGAAAAGCAAATAGCAATGATTTTAATACTTTAATTTATACTGTTTAATCATACAGTGCTTTGTTTCCGTAAGCTGGTATTGTTTTTTAAATGAACGCAATGAATGTTTGATATTATTTTATTTGAAAAGCAAGTATGTCAAGAATGTGTGTTTATAATTCATAAGAAGAGAATGAATATATAAAGATAGATTTTGAAAGTACAGTTTCCTGCAAGTAAAGAAACTTCAATATGCCTTTCAAAATGTTGTTATATGTAATATATTTTGTTTGTTTTTGTTTCCGTTTTTTACTTGATTTATTAATTTGTTGAGCTTCACAGCAAGGCAGTAAATTCGTGTTTACTAGTGCGCAGAACCTAATCATTGTTTACACATTTGAATACATTCCAAATACCTGAAAAGAACGAAAGAATCGGGCTCGGTGCTGGGACCATACTGATGTAATTTTATTTTTATTTATTTATTTTGTTTGAAGTCTTTACAATAAAATAATTCAATAACGCAATAATTAATTCAGCAGTGTCTACATTTAGTTTCACTAGGTTACGTCAGTAAGTTACATTGTCCGTGATAGTGTTTATTCGTCATTCCTTAATATTGTGTTCATATGAAAGAGGAGATTTGAAAATACCGCTCCAGTAAAAGAATTACATACATTAGGTTACTATTCCCTGTTCAGCGTAAGCTCTAAACTCCGATAAACAAAATATTTGTATCCTTCCGCTTGTCACAATTACGATTGGCTAGTACCGTAATTTATCACTCTCACTCCCCACGGGAGGAGCAAATTATACACATGCATTTTGACAATACTGTCTCGTGTTGGCCAGATACTTACAGTAGCAGCAGCAAAGAAAGAAAAAAACTCGAAAGATTAAAAAAAAAATTGAATTTCGCTGGTAAACAATTGTTGCTTAGTGAGTAAAGGTTTACTTTGTTGGTGTTTCAGCACAACACTCGTGGAACCGGGATTCATGCCAGTCATCTCTCAGACTTTAAAAGCAGAACACGCCTTCACAGTTGAATTGGCACCATAATTACTGCGCATGCTTAGTGTTTATTTCTATTGTTTCATTAACCACACTCGATTACAGTATTATTAGATAATCTGCATTAAATTTTTGTCATTTATAATAATGTAGTAGTTTTATGTGGAGCTTCATAGTGAAAGTAATAATCAAATCATATGAACTATTTTGCGGAGGAGTACAAGCGTCGGTAGACCAACAGCAAATCAGCCAAATTTAGTTTCATGTGGCTTTGTTTATAACAGTTTAGAGCTTAGGCCGAACAGGGAATAGTTGCTTCGCTACAGTGTCGAAGAGGAAAAAATCACAATTTAAACTCTCAGTCGGATAAAGGCATCATGCGAGTTGAAAGTTTTGCTGTATTCCTCTAATACAAACCTCTGACATTTTTTTACAGCTAAATTTGTCATTTATATGAAAGAAATTTATAGCTACATAAAAATGTTATACTAGTTGAAATTGTGAATATTATAAGAGAAAAATGCATTGTTGTGTCCATGCATTGTATGCAGTTGTATACCTAATTAAAAAGAAAAAAGTCAAAAAGTTTTTGAAAAATGTATAATAAAACATGAATTTTGCTATTGAAAAATATGTTACACACATTCACTGTAATTGTTGACATCAAAGCTATTATATTGTATAAAGAAAATCGTAACTGAATGTGATGTAAAATTACAAGACTGATCCATGTTTCCAGCTTTGGTCTGGGACCATTATTTCTTTTCATATAATAAATTGAGCATTATTTCGTTGTTTGAACGGAATGCATAGTACACATCACTAGAGTTAAGATCAAATATTTCGGAAGTTGGTCGTTAAATAGTGGCACGCTGTCAACGTTGATAATGAATAAATACTTCATTTATGCTATTTGTACATTTGCATAAAAAAAATTTGGCGATAAGATTTATAAAGAGCAGATACTGAAATTTATAAATATTGCAGTATTCGCATGTTTATAGTAATTCTCTAGCAGTTCTGTTGAGGTAGAATCAATGTATACGTTAAAATTACAAAATGAGATTTAAATATTGTTACCTCCACGATATATCTTTGTGAATATTTTTAAAAGAAATTAAAACTATTGGTTTATTTTATTAAATTTATATGTTTTGTTCTATACAGATAGCAATTAACACTAACAGAAGAATAAAAGCAAATTGACATTTTTCAAAAATGCTATAAAGGACAGTACGCCAGATCATGTAAAATCGAGCAAAGGTAGGTAACGGTATGAAATCAGATGTGTGTGTGAAAGATGTGATACCACTGTAGAATTTTTAGTTTTGTCATATTTGGTTTGAAAATCTTATTGGTAAAGTTGGATTCTTATGTAATTAGGAATTTTGCTCCTTGTTTTGTATAACAAGTAAATGTTTACTAATTGTGATTTTTCACATCGTCTTATTTCGATGTGCAAGAATGCACAACTTACAGTGCATTTACGATATTAATTATTTGGGTAAAGACCGAATATATCCGTAAGAGAATGCTAATTTATTTTAATATATTAATTTTGTCTAATCTTGGAGGGAGTTGGGATTACAAGTTGGTTTTATTTTTTTTTTATTTATTTATTTATTTATTTATTTTTTTCCTTCTGAGCATTTTCAATGCTAAGTAACTCTTTGCGAAAATCAGAATGATTCCATGGAATGCAATAGTTGTACTCGTTACGAAGTGCAGAAAGTAAGTTCCGATGGACTGTAAACTGAATGACGAGCATCACAAGAAAATAATTTTAGTACTTTGGAATTAGTGATACATAACTTACTTTTCAATACGCACCGTCTTTATTGAGGCTTTTAACGTAGCGTGGCGCCAGCTTTTGTGTGTGTATGCCAAAGAATTCTGCCGCCAAGGACTAGAACCAGGATATGACATCCATCTGCAACTCAGCTGCGTTGTCGAAACGTTGTCTGGCCAGAAGTGGCTTCAAGTAGAGGAACAGGTGAAAGTCGCTGGGCATGAGGTTGATCAAAGACATCCCAGCTAGCCGTGATCGACCGTGTACGGTGTTCGTTGTGCACATAGGTGTGGTCTGCTGTTAATTATCTGTGTCATCTTCTGCCATCATGCACTCATTACATCTGGTCAGTACATTTCACAACTGCTCTGACGCCGATAGCTTCTTATCGTAGAGAAACGTGATTAACATGCTCAGCTCGTACTTGGGGGGAAACTATATGCACCAGCCATGTTTACGGTACTACAATTCTCTCATCACAAACTCCACACAACAGCGCTCGCGCCAAGTTTTATGCCTTCCGCTCAGACCACTCATGTCATCTTGGGATATTTTCGGCTCTTACTTTCTGGATGCGCCTCGTATTAGTGGTAGAATGTGTATTGAGAAACATATGTATCACCTTTTAAGTAATTTACTGTAGGGAACAAGTCTTTCTCCCTGTTTTTCATTATCCATTTTATTTCCTGGCAGGCAATATAGTGGGTTGAACAGATACGAAATTGTTCAAGTATATTTAGCATCACTTTGAGTTCATTATTTTTGAAAACTAATTGTGAGGAAATCATAGCGTATTGAAACTATTTGGAACATTTGATGGCTATTGATAAGCATATACATTGTCATATGTGTATTTTTTGTAACAAAAGACTGAAATTTTATTGTGCTCAATAGAACCAAATTTTTTTATTCAGTGAATAATAATGCTGAATTTATTCGTGATGTGTCCTATGCACACAAAATTGTATGCATAAATGTTTAGAACTTTCTGAGTAATTCTGTCTAGAAATAAAAAAAAAAAAAAAAAAAAAAACAACCACTAGAACCTCATATGGAGCATATATGATGTAGCACTGTGTTGTAGTTTATTGTGTACTGTGTTGTACTTATACAGTAGTTCAACTTCAAAAGAAAAAAATAAAGAATAAGGAAATAGAATAACACATGCTTGCGGAACGGAAGCATGCTTTATATGATGATGCTAGAAGAAAGGGAATATAATAGATGGTATTTTAATCTACATGTTATTTCCGCTGGCGATAAATATATGTATTTTTGTACTTGTTTTATATAGAGTTTATGCATATCTACAAGAGAACCCTCTTCGCTTGGTTGCAATGCATTAGTTTTGTGCATTGTGATAAGTTAAAAATGTTGAAAAGCTTATGTAATGAAATATTTGCGCTTCTAGTAGGCCTCGCAAAATATAAAATACTTTAGCATTTAATTTCTTTTAAAATACTTTATCATGTATGCAGATTTTGAATGAAGCTTAACAGTTCGGTAGCGGTACAAAATAAACTAATTTGGCATATTCATGTAAATTCTACATTTTGGAAGAATATTTCTCATCACACAATTTACTAATGAAAATACATAGTGTTGTTTAAGAATGAGAGCACCGTTTCTTTTAAATGTACCTTTATAGTAAAGACGAAAAGTTGCATCTTTGAGAAAATCCATTGAGTCAAGATGAAAATGTAGAGCATTTGAAAGAAAGTTTCTTTTCTTGTGTATGTAAGTACGAGAATTTAGATGATGTTACAGCTCGACATGTGTAATTTTTCTGAATTCTTTGAAATGAACGTAGCCAAGGTTAATGACACTTACATTCAAAGTCATTGCTTACAATTAAAATGAATATACTAGGAAATTAGTAGCATTGTATGTTTTTTTTTCTTTCCTTCCTTCTGAAATTTCATTTATACAAATTAGACTACATACCAGCGCTTGTGTTCCAAGTCAACTGATAAAAATAGTCTGGTTGTTACTTCTAATCAGTGGGTGTGGTTCTAGGTTACAAGCAATTTGGTGCTGTTCTATACGCGCACACATGATTGAAGATTGTACATATATATTTACTTTATTGTATTGGATAGAAAATTATTCTTTCTATTTTATTTAGTTTACATCAATTTCTTTTGTGCTGCAATCTCTGGAATTTTTTGGCGTGTACTTGCGAGTTGAGCACTTTATTAGGGCTTCCTTTAAATATCCACTCAACGAGTACGCTGTCAATACATTTTTCCCCGGTTTCCGCATTGTCGGTTGTTTAATGTGTACTGTTATATGTGATGGAAATTAATATTTGATATACAAAGTCTGAAAGATGGTCTGTGGAAATTAGCCAAGATTTGTTGTGCAGCTAATATTTATTTGATTTTCCAATATAGTGTAGTGGTAAGAAATATGTAAGCCAAAGTAATGCTTTGAAAATATGTTCTCCACTAGTCAGTATGTTTCTATAGTCATGAACTTTTCCTATTTGGTGTTACAGTATAAAATAGTAATGATCACATGTATTGAGCACAAGCTTTATTATGAGGACTGACCGAAGCACTAAATATATTAGTAACAGTTATGTAATAGTTTCGGTTTTATATATATATATATATATATATATATATATATATATAGTGCTTCGGCTAGTTTTGGTTTGTTAATACATGGTGAATATTTCCAAAGTTATAATGAACAATATGCATATACAATGAGGAGACACGTTTAGCCACTGATAAGCGCTAAGTCTCCTTATTATGATAGATGTTACCTGCAGATTTGGATAAACGTTAATCTTACTTTTTTGTTAAGTTAAACTTATACTGAGATCAGTAGAACACCTCTTTTTTGAAATGTGAATTTCAATCACTGTGGTTTGGCAACTCTTGGTTAGTCTTGAAACGGGAAAAGTAAATGCCTTATTTAGTGTCAAATGGTGTAACGTTTTTACTGTGTACTGGTAAGTTACATTGCTTGTCCGCTTTAGTGAAACACGGACCACTCGACCCTTCATTCCAACACATGGCACCCACTTGGATGCTTCACAAGTTTTTCTCTGTTTAACTTTCTCTCTTGTATTTATTTCTTTTCCACTCATACGGTGAAGCCTGTAGTGAAAATACTTGTAGTTCACTATTTTAGTGTGTATGATTGTTTTCACTGTTTTTTGATAAAGCAGTTCATTATATACATATGTAAATGGTACGAAATAGTACCGTTGAAGGTTCGTTAGTACAAAACACTTTATTTTGAAAAGCATTAGGTGTTTTTGCTCGACCTTACAAAATACTCAACCGCTGAAGAAAACCTAAGTGATAATCACATGTTAAATTTCTAGTTCTATCGTTATGAACATTTGAAGATGTAAAGTTTATAAATAGTAATACATAAATTTTAAAGAACATTTTAAAAATAAATTTGATCATTGTTAATTTCAAACGTGTAGGTATTTTATTTGAAATATTGAAGTTGTATGCAATGTAATTTTGGAAAGTGCGAACATACATTTTACTTCTTCAGTTGTAGAAGATTCGTGGAACACAATATATCTGATAAGCTAAGTGAGTATAGCACAAGTATTGCAAGAAAAGTCATTGGGTATAAAATTGTTTTAAAAATCCGTAAATTAAACAGCCCCTGTGATATTGGTCGAAAAATAAAATATTTTAAATATAGACTTTCAGACTTCTGTCAGAAAATATCACTAGTCATCCCGCGCAATCCCCCAGATGCAAGATGTAGGGAGGAATATATACTGAACTTCTTATATTATGTTGTTTTTTATATATTACAAAGGGCATTCGATAAGTTTTGCACATATGGGTATAATATTTTTATTAGGTGCAATATGATGATGAATTTGAGGAGAATACTCTGATCCTTTGGCTTCAATGGTAATAATTGTTATTTTCTATTGTTCACAGATAAACCAAAATTGACACTGAAACAGGTGATGAACCAGCCACATGAATTCATAGGAAGTTGCTTTAGGTTTATGAGGATTATACATTGGATAGCGCCAGTATCCAACGTTGGTTGCATAGGTTTAAAAAGCTAGATTTTCCAGATCAGGTTAGAAAATTATGGCCTCCTTTTTGTTGGTTCAGTGCGGTATCATTTTCATAGATTTCTTGGAACATAGCTCCCCAGTTAACAAGAAGAATTATTATTTATCACTGGATAAGGTACGACGTGCTCTCCAGGCAGGAAACCTGAGTTGCAAGGTAAGGTAATAGAACTCCATCATGACAATGCCAAACCTCACACAGCAGAAAATCATTAAAATGGGATTGGGAAGTCATTTCCGAATTTCCCTATAGCCCGAACTTCGTTCTTTCGGATTTCTTCCTGTTTGGTCGTCCTAAGGTCTACCGCGAAGAAAAACATTCAACAGTAACATGACCCTCATTTCTTGTGTGAAACAATGGTGTAAAAGTCAGCCATCTGAATGTTTCTAAACTGCATTCAAGGCATGGAAAGAACGTTGGACGAGATTCGTCACAGCAGATGAAGGATACATTGAGTGACATGCTCTTGTAGCGAAAGGATCAGCGTGTGTTCACCTAAAATCACATCGTCATATTGCAACTAGTAACAATATTATAGCCATCCATGCAAAAGTTACTGAACATTCTTTGTAGTATGGAAAAATATTAAAGAAATAGGTCATGTTGCCTCAATTCTATGTAATGTCATGTTTCAAGACCTTCATAAAATCAGCAGTTTCTCAACTAATAAACGACACAACGATTTATTTCTTCGTGCAATTATTTGTAACTGTTTTGTACATATATTATAACAGGCGTGCCAGTGATGTTAGTAGAGAATACAAGATCTGTCCCAAAAGAAATGAAAAGTTATGGCAGATCGATCAAAAGAGTCGGGAGATAGGTCAAAGGAGTGAGACGGTTGGTGAGGATTGTCATCGCATCATGGCGAAACATGTATCGCAGTTTAAAGCAGTAGTACACAACAAAATTTGCGACAGGCTGGGTAATTCCGCTACTAACATGCAATGCTAACTACTGGCACAAACGTTTTCTGAAAATTAAAATGCGCTCAAACAGGGTTTTTAAAAGTATTTTTCGGAAAAATTGGCACATTGTACATTATATTTTTAATCATTTGCTGTAAACGTTAAGAATTTTTCTGTAATGTTTTCAGGAACAAATGACAAACTGCTATGAAATATTGTTCCCTTATGTGTCTAAGTGCAACATATGTACTAACATTTAGTTAGTAGGGGGAAACAGAACGGAGGGAGGTGAAACGAAAAATTTCCGTAAGTCTGCGCTAATAGAGACAAGTCTGGGGACGATAATTTGTCGAAAGCACAAGTATGCAGGTGTCGTAATGCGTTCAAAAAAGGGAAGAAGCGGAGGATAAACAACGTTCCAGGTGTCCAACAATGTCCAGAACTCTCGAATATGTGGTAAAGTGAACTCTGTGATTGACCACTGTTATCGGATATGGTGGATCTGCAGGAACTAGATATGTACGTGAGAGAGTTTTTGAGCAGGAAACATACGATAACTCTTTCGTATTCACCGTACGATCCGGATGAATCCTACACCGGCCGACTTTTTTTTTTTTTTTTTTTTGTTTGTTTGTTTGTTTGTTTGTTTAAAGCTCAGTCAGGTTGAAAGGCCATAAGTTTGGAATACTTGCAAAAGTACAAGCAAGCGTTACGCGACATTTGCAAGGTATCTCAGATCAAGGTTTCCTGCGCTGTTAAGAACAGTGGCAGAAACATTGAGATAACTGAATTTACACTCAAGGATCTTTGAAGAATATTGAGTGTATTTGGACTGATTAATAATATAAACGATTTTTCCAGAATTAGTCTCTTGACTCTTTGGGACAGGCCTTGTATTTTTACATCAGTGCTCAATATTATTGATATTTTACTGTTTCCGTTAAGTTGTGCAGTGGAAAGAGATCCCGAACTTTCGATACCACATGGTTCGTAATAAATATGATAAATATATAAAGATATATATATATATATTTATGTAACAGAAAAGTTTAAATTTCTAAGACATGCAGAGAAGTATATGTATGAGAGAAAATCTAATATCTTGTAATGTCCCGTCTGCAGATCTTAGTTGATACTGCAGACTACTGCAGAATACTTTTATACTAATTTTGTAATATGGTAGGGGAAGTATCTAGTAGCATCATTTTTATTTTATTTAAAAGTATTCACATGTTCATTTCTTGCAAGGAATAACCATCACTATAGCGGACACAAAGGAATATGCATCATAGCATATACGAGACATGAAATATAGGTGCATGAGTGGAATTTGTTTTAAGTATACTCTTCGGAATATGTATCTAAAGCACAGCAGTGTATTAAAGTTACAAAGTAATTAACTAAATGAATTTCTGTTGTTGGTTTGTTTTTGTTTTACAAGATTATTCGCAATGGATTTAGTGCTTATAAAAAAATGTGACAAGTTGTAGTACAGAAAATCGTGTGTGTAGCATTTTAGAAATACCCTGTAATGTGATGGCCTTTGTTTCATATGATATTTTGTTGTTTCGTTATGTAGATTGCTAAGTTTGTATATACATATATTTGAGATTTTATAGATTTTTATACATTTTTGTTCGATGTTGTAAAATTTAATTTTATGTGAACATTCTTTTGATATAAGTTTTTTTAAGAACTTGTATTTCTTATATACAATTTAAGGTACTAATCTTTCGTATGTGAGAAAACTTTCTTCCAGTTATAGGTAACAATCTGACTCCTTTCCTTTATCTAGAATAACACTTGCCGTTTTATTTCATTGTCAGCAGCTTTTAGATGCAGGCAGTCTAATTCGTTTAGAGAAAATGTACAAGAGGTATTTTTCTTTCAGTTCTATCGTATGTACTAGAAAATAGATTTGATGTGAGCTATTCTAGAATTTACAGTGACTATTATCATTCATATCACACACAAATAGAAATACTCATATACATCTTTTCTAACATTAAATAGATTATTTATAATTTAAAAATTGTACGAATGTGTAATATATATGTATTAAATCAAATATTTAATTTATATATTTTCATTCACGTATGTATGGGTGTGTATGCATGTATGTATATTTTATTGTATGATCCAGTTCTTAAAAAATGTGTTTATGTAATTAATCTGAGTGTTAGTTATGAATGCTGTATTTGTATTCCACATTCCATTTTATTTATTTCAACATTTTTTTTAAAAAAATCATATTATATATAGATACATATATATATGTTAAAAATTAATTTCATGAATAAATATACACTTTATACATTAATTAAGTAGTCTCATTTATGAGAATTATAAATACCGATTTACCTTAGAATTTAATATATTTTCATTTTACTCTTCAATTCTGATTTTGAAAATGAGAATGTTTGAACACAATGACACGAGCAAAGGTGGAACTTATGATACTTCACCGTTTTGCTGAAGAATCTCAGACTGTAGAATTACTACAGAGATATCCAGAAATAAAGAACACCTTTTTGCAGTACAATACACTTCTACAGTCTTCTGCTCCTATAGAAAGAATGTTCTCTTATGCCACAATGCAAAAATCTTTCGAAGTCGCATAGACTTTCAGACCAACATGTAGCATTTATAGCAAATTCCACAAGAGCTGTACGAGGATTAAAATATTCATAACTTTGTGATGATTTCGCCTATTTTGTATGCTACTCGTATCATTACTCAATGTTTGCCTTAGCTTTTAATGTTTATATGCTTGTCACATTTCAGTAATTTCTATTTCTTTGACTTTTGTGCAGACATGTAAGACGCATAGTCAATTGCATTTTTGTTTTATATACAGGGTGTTAATGAACTATACCGACAAACTGTAAGAGGTGATTCCTTACATCAAAATAAGGGAAAGTTCATATGGACCTGTGGGGAAAAGTGTATAGTGTCAGAGCTAGGACTGTCCAAAATGGCGAAAAAGCCAAATTTCTAGAGGCCCTAGTTCGAGAAACTGTGGATGGCGGTCCTTATCAGCGTAAAGGAAGTCACACATATGTAATCCAAAAATGCATATTTCATTAATCTTCAGTGGGTATACAGAGTATTTCCTGCAGGGCGAAATTCCCAGACATGCCAGCAACTGAATTTTGAGATATGCTCTGACTTTATAGTTGGTCCAAAGCAGACAAACTATAAGTCTTGATAACAGTGAGCACGGAATCCTTTGGTACGATGTCGGAAGTGTTAAGGAACGTCAGCAGCACGTTCTCTCGCAGTCGGGAAAACGCATGCTGCAATGTTTTCTTTCACGCTTATAAATGAAGAAAACGTGAAATATACCGTGGCGAAATACATCGCCGCACACGTTATTCCGAACACACAAAAAAAGAAAGAAAAAGAAAAAAAACATGGAGCTGCCGGTTCCCAACATTTCCGACTTCCCTCGAAGCATTGGATGTCCATTGTTATCAAGGCTTACCTCCTGCCTACTTTGGACCGTCCTTGAAATTAGGGTATATCTGAAAACTCTATTTAGAGCATAACTAAGAATTACCCCTGTAGGGAATACCCTGTACACCTATTGAAAATTGACATATGCACTTTTGGATTGTGTATGCGTGGTTTCCTTTACGCTGATAAGGACCATCATCCACAGCCTCTCTAATTCGAAATAGGGCCTCTAGAAATTTGGCTTTTTCTGGCTGAGGCTCAAGTGGAGAGGTCATGTGGCGAGAATTAAAGAAAATAGGAACGCTTTCAAAGTTTTGACTGGAAATCCAATCGGAAAGCGCTCATTAAGAAGACCTAGACGCAGATGGAAGGACAATATTAAGATGAATCTCGCAGAAACAAGACTACAAAGTAGAAACTGGATTCAGTTGGGCAAGGACAAAAGTCATTGGAGAGTTTTTATGTAAGCGGCGTTAAACCTCGGGGTTCTATAGGCCATAGAGTTAGTTATATCTTTTACGGTAAAAACATTTCGTGAAAATTCAGAAGGTTTATGTTTGTATGTGGGAAGATAAAACAGCACAACTGATACGTATGCACAGAAAACATATCCTAGCGATGCAACTAGTTGATGAAGGAATGATCTCAATAAATTCCTTCCAATTGGAAACATTTCATATGTCAACTGGAAATGGTAGTGATTAGTCTTTGAAAAAGACGAAATTCGGTGGGTTAAGTTCTGACCCTTTTAGCCCTACTCTACGATTTTGAATATGTTATTATTCCTCTTGTTTACCTTCATTTTTAATATTCTCGTACAAACAGCAGCTTGCGTGTGCTCTTCACTCTTCTCATTTTCATACCTTCATTCACACCATCCGATTGAGTAGAAAAGCGTGGTTAACTAAACAAACTCATCACCATCAAACGCTGAACACGTATTTCAGATTTTGACCGTTTCCGGCGTACACTATAAGTCATTACTCGATCGATAGCTTATATATTACATCATTATTAACAATTCGTATATAATAACTTTCTTTAAGTAATAAGTAAAAACTTGTGACCCATTGAAAATCTTGGGTTGCGAGCGGAGCGAGCACGAAAATTTTTAACAAATGTATTTCTTTGCAAACTGACAACAATATTGATTTAACAGAACGCCAATTCTTTTACGGCGCGCCGCGTCCTTTACTCTTTTCTGATACTTTTTTCTTTCTTCTTGCTCGTTCGGCGGCCCCTTGATATTTGCGCCTGGGACAACCGCCCCACACCTCCTAGCTATGGCTCTGGCCACAAGTTATGTGGCAGGTAACATTGCAACTTTTCAGAGGGAACTCAGCTGCGAGACCTCCGTTCAGTGCACTCGACATTTTCCAACCACCTCTTATCTTCAACTGTTTGTGATTTATAGACAACAAACTTATTTTCTGAAACAGCCAGTATATAGAGGTGTGGCTAGAAAAAAACGGACTTACGCTACAAAATCTTTTATTGAACATTTTGCACAATGGGAACTCTATCACCTTCAAAGTACTCCCCTTCATGATCCTTACATCATTCCATACGATTAATCGATTGTTGGAAGCAATGTTGCCAGTCATTTTTTGAAATCATGTTCATTACATCCGTCGCTTTTCTTTTCACAGCTTCTACTGCCTCAAATCTGGCTCCTTTCAGGGCTGACTTTACAGTGGAAAATAAAAAAAAAGTCACACAGAGCAAGATCCGGCGAATATGGCGGGTGATCTAACACTGGAATGCCAAGTTTAGCCAAAAATGTCTTAACTGATAGGACCGTATGGCCAGGAGAATTGTCTTGGTGCAGAATCTAAGACTTCGTTTGCCACAAATCAGGTCGTCGTCTTGTTACTCGCTCACGAAGGGTTGTCAGATCATCAAGATAATAATGTTCGTTTACAGTTTGACCCTCGGATACCCAATGAACGTACACGATCCCACGGATGTTGAAAACAACAATCATCATGGCTTTGAATTTCGACTTGTTCATTTGAGCTTTCTTCTGGCATGGAGAACTCGGACTCTTCCAATGCATTGATTGGCGCTTTGTTTCAGGATCCTACGTGAAAAACCACGATTTATCACACGTAATCACTTTGTCTAAGAATGAAGGATTCTTTTCAATGTTTGTCAAAATGCCAGTACAAATGTTCACTCGAGCTTCCTTCTTTTCCAATGTCAAGTTTCTTGGCACCAATTTTGAACACACTTTACTCATGTTCAAATTCTCATGTAAAATTTGACGAACACTTTCTTCGTCTATTCCTGTGATGTCAGCAACAGCTCTAATGCTCAATCGACGATCTTTCCAAATCACATCACTCACTTTTGGAATGTTCGTTTCTGTTCTCGACGTGCAAGGTTGTCCTGGACGCGGGTCGGCTGTGATCATTTCCCATCCTATTTAAAACGTTTAAATCACTCAAACACTTGTGTGCATGATAAGCAATAATCTCCGTACACTCATTTTAACATATCATACGTTTCTGTTGCGAATTTTCCCAGCTTGCACAGAAACTTCACATTAGCACGCTATTCCATTTTAACACAGCATTTTTCCGACGGAACACAGACGTACATTCCGCTTTGTACAAAGTCCACAGCAAAACTGATTATCTGCATCCAGGGCAGTCTGTCATTCAGTAGGCAGGGTATCGTGCTATAGAATCATGTATTGCTTTCATGTACACGTTGTTTACCAGTAGCTAAATCAATCCGTTTTTTCCTAGCCATACCTCGTATAGGGTGAGTCAAAATAAGTGTTACAAGCCAATATCTCGCGAACTATACATCAAATAAGAAAAATGTTAACAGTAAATGTACAATACAGAGCGGCCTAAAAAATGAGTCAAACACGAAATTCCCCCGCCCCATTTTGGGGAGGGGGTGTAAATGAAATTTTCAAATGGGAACATAGTTTGAGTGATACCTCGTTCGAAAGAGCTTGGAAAATTGAACAATTTTTGATAGGCACCGTTTTCAAGATGACCCCAAAAATGGTCCTGTATCAGATAAAATTTCCAGTATTTTTAAACGGGACCAACTTGAACATTTCAAATGGGAATATAGGTCGAGTGATACCTTGTTTGATAGATCGTGGAAAACCAAACAGCTTAGTACAAAATTTGTTTTGATTTCGGGCAAGCCTGTTTCAAAATGGACGCGGAAAATTTTGTACTAAGATGTTTTGTATTTCACGAGCTAAGTAGTCTGGGACAACTATCGCCCAACTGCCTCATTAATATGGGCGATAATTTTGACATTGTAGTAGTTCCTAATGCACGGGAGGTCAACAGTTTGACTAATTGACACCTTTTTCCGCATATTAATGATCTTGTAATTGACACAGAAGAAATACGATAATATATGCACCTGCGTACGGATATTGTATATGGAAAAGAGAACATCACGTATAATGTTTTTTGTTCTTAGAACGGTTAAGAAATGCTAATTGCACAAGCAGAATATAAAAAAGACCTTTAAGAAATAAATTATGTAGATCACACACATCTAACAAGCTAATATATTGTTTGATTCATTTATATGCACGACATGTAACGCGGCAGCGGATGTTGATCGTCGGAATGGGTGAAATAAAATGCTAGAAGGTTCCAGATTTTTCTCAAGGTTATTATCGTTGGAATAGGGGAAAGAATACTCTCGAAGCTTCCAGACGGCTCTTAAGGTTATTAGGCCTATATAAATAATGATTCATTTGCATGATTCGTACAACGTATAAGAGATAAGAAGTGCAAGTATACTGTTGGAAGAAGAAAATTGACACGTAGAAGGCACTGAAAGAGAAAATTATTGGTAGGTACTAACTTTGTAGTATTTTTGTTTTATACTTGTTCATTTTTATATGGGAAGTGACATTGGAAAAATGAAATACATGTAAAACATATTGTAATCGTCGGGAGTATACGGGGACGGAAGTGTTTGTCTTTTATCGGGAATTGATTGTGGATTTTCCGGCATTGAATACCATATGACTCGGTGTACTTTTATGGAATTATAACTTGACTAAGATATAGTATAATGTAATATGTAAGGTACAGGGAATCAACATTATTCATTGCACCGTCACTCGAACTAGGATTCTTCCAGGTGGACAACCATACGCTAAACCTTTTGCTTCAGTGCGAACTTGTTACTTATACATAGCTATGAATTGTGTAAGACATAACAGGTATATATAAATTATATTGAACAGGAAATTAGCACAATCCGTACCGGGAATCGAACCAGGGCTCTTCCACGTGGATACCGTACGATAAACCGTTTGCTTAGCAGGTGTTGTATGTAGCTATAAATTGTGTAAGATGTATAACTGGTATTTATGAAGTATATGTTAAGAAGGAAGTTATACTGGATAGAGAGCCATGACACTGCCGGGACTTGAACTAGAATTGTCCCAGGTGGAGAACCGTACGCTAAACCTTTTACTTGCATTGTAGACTTTTTCAGTTATAAATGGTATATCTTTTACAGTGTAAGAACAAACTTATATTGGATAGGTAGTTGGCAGAATCCGCACCGGGAATCGAACCATGGCTCTCTTACATGCAAAGCCAATATGGTTGGGAACGTTAGTGCTACGTTGAATATCATATTTTTGTAATTTGAAAAGTCGTAATAAGATAAGTAACTATTTGCATTTTTTCTTTTCTAGGTAATATGAAGCAAATAGAAACTGTTGTAATTAATAGAAACGCTGGAGAATAAAACCTATTGTCGTGAATTGTTCGTTGTTGAAATATAGCGGAGGTTTTTTAACAAAGGAGTTATAGATAGGTTTTAAAATATGGATTTACTGAAACCTTCGAATCTTAGTTGTATGAAATATCAAAATAATGGATGTTTGATATGAATATTGACTACTGAAATATCGACATAAAAGAAGTTTTACATCCAACGAATATACTGGCTAAGCTAAAGTAGTCGGTTAAATAAGGTACGCATTTATACATTACTGAAATGAAGAAAGTAGGGAAAACGAGAGAACCCCGAGAAAACAAACGCACACCGTGTTTGTCCACGACAAATATTACCTGGCGCGAGCTGGGATCGAATCAAGCTCCTATCATCCCCAGCGAAAAACATTTATTCCAACAAGATTCTTATACACCCATCTAATGGCCCTGTAATTTTGAATGCAAGTGTATACAGCTGTAAAATTAAAACTGTAGTCCGTGAACCAAAGGTAGTTCTTGAAATCTATCTTTCTGGTCCTCTTAAACATAAGTCTAAAAGAACAAAATAAAATTCATGTAACCTGTGTATCACATAGTATAATAACAATCTCAAACAATTATTGATATTACTGTGGGATTATAAAATATTCTTCATCGCCTTCAAAATCGTTCACCTCTGGCGCGCGATGGGTCCATGATTCGATCGTAGCCCGCCAAGTGGTTATTATGGTTGGCACATAGCATGTAAGCAAGTTCTTCTCGGGATTCTGACATTTCCTTCCTGAAAAATCAATCTATCTGAAGTAAAATTTTTTATTGTTTCCAAAGAAATCGCGAAGTAAATTAAACCTTCAATAAACATTATTTAATAATAATTATAAGGTATGATCATAGCATCGTAATGATTCTATTGCAAGAGAGAAAGAAAGATCAAATTAAAATGCTTTATATACAACTAAAACTAATTCAATCTTTTGAAAGAATAAATATACCTGTTTCAAAGATAGAATTTTGTTTCGACAGTCATATCTTATTAAAACGCTTGCAGAGACATGAGTTTACTAATAAGTACATGAGAGTTCTTCAAATCGTATTGCTACAATTATAAAATGCTTTAAAATATCAAATAATACTTTCGATAAAGTAAATACGTTTAATATCAAATAATACTTTCGATAAAATCTACCGAAATTAAGGAAGAAATTAAATGTTAACTAAAAGCATAGAAATCGTATTATTATTCAATTCAAAATCTTTTATCGTTGTAATATTATATCGAGGAAGTTAAGGTTTTAATATATACAACAATAATCATACCTGTTATACTATATATTATGAAACATGGTAGCTTCCTTACTCTGAAGGGGGTCCTTTAGGTTAAGGGAAAGGCTAATTAAGCCAATGAATGACTGTTGTAGGAAATGGAAGTACCAGGAGAAAAAAGATGTTGTCCACCACAAAGTTCACTTGGTCGGTTTTTTAATCACGAACATCAAAAATGTCGTTCTACCACTGAGTCACCGTGTTCTGCTTTTTCCACATACTACATCAATTTGCTGTAAGCATGAATCTTTTTTTCCCATATCCGACTATACCTCACAAGTTTTCAAGAGGTTACCATACAGTTTATTGCCAGGATCAATAAAAGTAAAGCGTCTGCAGTGTGTGTCAATTCGTTATACGTAGGTTTTCTACTGGTTGCCTAACAAAAGGGTTGTGTTTGATTTTCAAGTCCAAGGTAATTATTCACAACAGTACAATCTTGTCCTTTACTATATAAAATTGAATAAGTATTTCACGTTATCATCTTAATAAGAAGAAGTGTTTTACTGTATACTCCTATGCATTTCATAGACATTTTATCCTTTTACCTCAAAGTATTGAGCTCTAAGAACTATTCCTTTTAAAAAGCATATACCAAGTAAGGGTCTGCACATCCTAAAATTTTTGAAAGGTGAATCCAGCACTAACAGTCACGGTGTTTAAGCATTATTGAAGTAGCATTATTCTACTTTCAATAAAGTGATACGTAATTTTACAATATTGTCACCTATATTCTCAGCAAAATAGTACACTAACTTCTTTTTTAAGAAAAGAAAGAGTACAAGGTTAGTATAACATCAACTTTTCTACAGTATATCACACATTTCTCTCCTACTGCAACCATTATTTTCTTAAGAAAGTGTTGAAATGTTTGTTAGATTATAGTTTTAAATGTGGTCCGGGTCCAAAGGATCCTTCGCGTGGGTGCGCCCTTGAATCAGTGCATTCTGCATACAAGGTTATATGTTGTTTTTCGTTTAAAGTAAATGATTGAAGAAGAGTTTTAGTCTTCATATCATAAACTAAACACAAGGTATCAAGCTCATTGACTTCCGTTCGATGGACAACAGTTCATCATTCACTTACGTTGGTAATGTCTGTAAAAATCTAAAATAAAGTATTAAATACTTTCAGTTTCCTACCATATTCTTCGAAAACAATTATTTTTCTTCTAATGCACTGCTTCTTAAACACCAGTTCCTTCATATAGCATACAAACACCTAAGATTGTATTTCCTAATATCAATTTATTTCTTTAAAAGAAAACAATACATTACTCTCACTGACAATTCAGTTGCCAGTACTTCCGTATTTTAAGCTTAACTATTATTTACTGTGTTAGGTAGTCTTATAATACAGTTCTCTTGCAGGTACAATAATATAAAACAAATGATACATACTATGAGAATCTTCCATAACAGTTCATATACACAGCAACTGCATTGAAGTTGTCCCTATTGTGGTTCGGAACCCATATTACTGTTAATATACCGTTCTTTATAACCTTGTTGTTATATAAAACAAAATTAAAAAATATTCCAAACAGTAGTCAATAACCTAATACGAAATAAATCTCAACACTGCTTTAAAATATCTAATTTACCTATCAATCAAAAGTCCCAGGTACAGTTAAAATGAATCTTGGTGTGAGCAATAGTGATTCAATTCGTTATGCAAACATTCGTTTTCGTAATGCTGTCTTGAACACAGGCTACTTCTCATCTGCGTAAAAGAAAGTCCACACTTCCCAATAGATATACTTTCTCGTTACAAGCATTAGTAATGGTTCAAATTCCACTTTAAACAACAGCTCTCCCAAATCACTCATAGAACCAGCGAAACTAACTAAAAAAATTCCAAATATAGTAAGTTCAGTATTTCGATCCAATACAATTGCAGTGAGTAAAAGAGCGAAACCAAATTTAATTCAATAAGTGCAAACTGCACAATATAATCTCTTTAAGGTTTAGGAAGATCTAATTTCGTGAGCACAACACTTCTGATATAACTGTATGTCATGTATTCACTCACAAATTTATCTACACTGTATATGCAGACAACTAAAGCATTAAAATACTATTTTCTTAGGCATTTGTAACAATTACAATAAAGTTTAAAATTGTCGAAATTCAGAATAGTTTTTTATTAAAGTTTAAAATTGACAGATATCTATTTCAACTGTAAAAAGGACATATTAGCTATTAACTGTAATAGAAGCTATTAAATTATTTCGTTTCTGGCGGTCGTAATACCATTAAGAGAATATTTTCGTGTTTTTCTAACTTACAAACAAGACCTATAAATAAAATACCCTTTTAGTTCAAACATTCATTACACTTCAAGTAAAATACAAAATCGTATCAGACTGTCTGTGAATATAATATACAATCCTCAAGACATTTTTAACTTGTCGGTTGCATAATCTGTGCCAAAATCAAATATTCATACTCATTATTATATACGCAAAATGTATCTGTCTCCGACACGCTAATTCCCATAGTTCACAGTCATGCTAATAATTATCGCCAATAGTGTTGGTTACCTTGTACTTAATGTTATGAGTTCTAGAGTAAAGCAATTTAACCGAACTATACGTTCAAAGTGGTATCTCTTATTTAAAGCAATTGTTTCCATCTGCATATAAGACTAATCCTAATAAACCAAGAACGCCATTACTATCACGATCTGCGCTGTCAGATAATTGTCTGCCTCTTGTATTGCCTTAAAAGTGTCGTTACCTACACTTTAAATAATGTCAAAATTGTCCCTAACGTACATTACCTGTTATTAGATGTATCTTCTTTACTAGTATGTATGAAGTTAAATACAAATCTAGTTTTGTATACAAAGTTTCAAAGAATATAATTCTTCTATAATTGCTACAGTAAGTTTCTTTCCTCGTTCATAAACATTAAATAGTGCTGATCATAAAAATAAGTCACTTCTGAAACAAAATGCTTTCGCTCATTCAAAATGTATTTCTAGTTTAAACATTGTGTGTGGAGTTCTCCCGTTTCTTTCTACAATCTCTTTCCACCAATTATAAATGCGTACTTTATTCATCACTCTCCTTTATCCAAAATATAATACATAGAAGAGCTATGGTGGGTACACAATACAGCGTTCACCTCTGATGCATGAGGTCCTTGATTCAATCCCAGCTCGCGCCAGTCTCTCCGATACGCTAACTCCCATAGTTCACAGTTATGCTAATAGTTATCGCCAATGGTGTTGGTTACCTACACTGTTTAAATAATGTCAAAATTATCCCTAAGGTACATTACGTGTTATTAGATATATCTTCTTTACTAGTATGTATGAAGTTAAATACAAATCTAGTTTTGTATAGTTTCAAAAAGTATTATTCTCCATTAACTGCTACAGTAAGTTTCTTTCCTCGTTCATAAACATTAAATAGCGCTGATCATAAAAGTAAGTCATTTCTGAAACGAAATACTTTCGCTCATTCAAAGTGTATTTCTAGTTTAAACATTGTGTGTGGAGTTCTCCCGTTTCCGCCTACAATCTCGTTCCACCAAATTATAAATGCGTACTTTATTCATCACTCTTCTTTATCCAAAACATAATACATAGAAAAGCTATGGTGGGTACGCGATAAAGTGTTCACCTATGGTGCATGAGGTCCTTGATTCGATCCCACCTCGCGCCAGGTAATATTTCTGGTGGACAAACACGGTGTGCGTTTGTTTTCTCGGGGTTCTCTCGTTTTCTCTACTTTCTTCATTTCAGTAATGTATAAATGCGTACCTTATTTAACCGACTACTTTAGCTTAGCCAGTATATTCGTTGGATGGAAAACTTCTAACTTTTATGTCGATATTTCATTATTCAATATTCATATCAAACATCCATTATTTTGATATTTCATACAACTAAGATTCGAAGGTTTCAGTAAATCCATATTTTAAAACCTATCTATAACTCCTTTACGTTAAAAAACCTCCGCTATATTTCAACAACGAACAATTCATGACAATAGGTTTTATTCTCCAGTGTTTCTATTAATTACAACAGTTTCTATTTACTTCATATTACCTAGAAAAGAAAAAAATGCAAATAGTTACTTATCTTATTACGACTTTTCAAACTACAAAATTATGATATTCAACGTAGCACTAACGTTCCCAACCATATTGGCTTTGCATGTAAGAGAGCCATGGTTTGATTCTCGGTGCGGATTCTGCTGACTACCTATCCAATATAAGTTTGTTCTTACACAGTAAAAAATATACCATTTATAACTGAAAAAGTCTACAGTGCAAGTAAAAGGTTTAGCGTACGGTTCTCCACCTGGAACAATTCTAGTTCAAGTCCCGGCAGTGTCATGGCTCTCTATCCAGTATAACTTCCTTCTTAACATATACTTCATAAATACCAGTTATACATCTTACACAATTCATAGCTGCATACAACACCTGCTAAGCAAAAGGTTTATCGTACGGTTTCCCACGTGGAAGAACCCAGGTTACATGTCATGCATATAAATGAATCAAACAATATATTAGCTTGTTAGACGTGTGTGATCTACATATTTTATTTCCTAAAGGTCTTTTTTATATTCTGCTTATGCAATTAGCATTTCTTAACCATTCTAAGAACAGAAAACATTTATTATCCGTCATGTTCTCTTTTCCATATACAATATCCGTACGCAGGTGCATATATTATCGTATTTCTTCTGTGTCATTTACAAGATCATTAATATGCGGAATAAAGGTGTATCAATTAGTCAAACTGTCGACCGCCCGTGCATTAGGAACTACTAAAATGTTGAAAATCTCCTCACTCATGAATATTCATGATTGAGGAAAAATGTCCCACAACTACTGAGCTATTAAAGAAGGCAACACTCGCCCTATGCTGCCATTTGAAAATTCCACGTACACCCCTCCCTCCAAAATGGAGAGCGGGGCGGATTTCGTGTTTCACCCATATTTTAGGCTGTCTGTATTGTACATGGACTCTTTAACACTTTTCTTATTTGATGCATGGTTCGCGGGATACTGGCTTGTAACACTCATTTTGAACACTGCGCCTTGTATCTGAATGTGGAACCATTTTCGGCGGCCATTTTGAAACAGGCTTGCCCGAAATAACAAATTTTGTATTAAGGTGTTTGGTTTTTCCGCGATCTATCAAACAAGGTATCACTCGACCTATATTCCCATTTGAAATTTTCAAGTTGTCCCGCGGCCCCATGATGGGGCCCTGGGGACACAGCGACAATATTCCATGTTTCCTATGGCTTTTTCCCTTTTAATTTTTAGTTTCACCGTTTTCTACTCAGCTGTTTCTGATTTAGAAGTACTGGAAATTCTATCTGATACAGGATCATATTGGGGGTCATCTTGAAAACGGTGGCTTATATCAAAAATTGTTTCCTACAAAACTTGTTCAATTTTTCAAGCTCTTTCGAACGAGGTATCACTCGACCTATGTTCCCATTTGAAAATTTAACTACACTTCCTGCTCCCAAAATAGGGGTGGGTGGAGCCTCATGTTTGACCTATTTTTAGGCCCCTCTGTATTGTATGGTACATTGACCTTTAACATTTTTCTTATTTGATATATAGTTCGCGAGATATTGGCTTGTAACACTTATTTTGACCAACCCTGTATATATATCGTTCTTTGAATAAAGAGTTACGGAAAGGCTCATCAAATATTATGTATAGAGAGTTGTATTCTACGGAGCAGAAACGTAACTGACTGAAAGGGGCTGTACTCTGGGGGACGTACAGTGCAGTGAAAGGAAAAACAGGCAAGGGAGAAAGAGGGTACAATTAATTGACAAGTGGCAAGTGGCAATCAGTAACTGCAGAATACCTATAATGATGGTGATGCCTTCTATAGTAACGAGACTTATCTTCAGTTCAATTTATTTTCATATTAGCCACAACGGCCAATTGACTTATTAATCTGCGCTTTTCCTATCTTGTATTTCGTTATGTTGCAGGGCACGAGTAAGAAAGGTGCTCTAAATCATTGTACTGTCTTGAAAATTTCACCATACGTTAATTCTTATTTTCCCTTCCCCGCGACATTTTATTTTCTCCTTTTACGTCTTCCTGCTGGCTACTGCACTGCATGTTTTACTAGCATTGGATACTTAAGAGATGTACGTTTTACATTCGAGCAGCTATAAGCAGGCTTTCTTCACGGAAATTTTATCCGCGGGCTGGTGGTTAAAACAGTGGGGGGCTGCATTGGGACAGAATTTGCTAAAAGAACGTTGTGTTGAGTTTTAGCGTCTAGTTCAGCAACGAGGCTATATGAGACGTAGGCCTACAGCTTGTCGTAGCATCCAAACCACGTGAACTTTCGCTGGGAGTTGAACCCGGGTCTCAAGCGCCAAAGAGTAGTACGCTAACCATATAGCCACAAGGGAACTCATTTGCTGAAGAACGTGCTCTATCTATACAAGGGTAACATGTAATCGCAATTTAATTTACCTTAGTTCTGGGAGGGGGGAAAAGGCCTCCAGAAATATGTCTGAAAGAAACACTGGCGGTAAGACTCGGGAAGTTCTTGAGAGCTAAAATAAATTAGAATTTCAACGGATTTACTAGTAAACGCTTCAGTAGTCCTTAAAGCAGCGTTTCTCAAACTGTGGGCCGCGAACCAAGAAATAGTCTCGAGGTCTGCCATTCTGGTCATCTTAGATTGACCATTAGTTCAAAAAAGACAAAAATAAAAAGTCATGTGTTATGCGTTATCACACATGATAGTTAAGAATCAACCGATATAACTAGATTATACACTGATGCCCAAAGTCAAGCATGGATGTAGTTTTCCCACATATGTACCCATTTTAGTGCTTACGACCAAATCAATGTCATAGACGGAGGAAAGCAATATCAGAGCCACCTAATCTGGCCACAAAGGCATATACGAGTTGAGCAGTAGTCGGTGAGGGTGGTTAATGCAATTGATGTGCGTGTGCATGGTGGGAGAGCAATCAGTTACGGCTGCTTTTTGAAGGACATCGAAACAGTAAGTAAACATGCATTGGTAGTAAGGTACAAAGACAGCATCTGAATGAATTTGAGCGTGGTCGCATTGTCGGGAAATTGAAAGAAGGGCGTACAGTAACAAGTGTGGTACGAGAATCGGCAATTCACCACAACAAGGTGTCAAGGATGTGGTTGAGATACCAGACGACCGGAAATGGTGCTAGACCTGTCGGAGGTGGTCGTCCACGATGAACTGTTATTTGGTGTTAAGAGCAAAACAAGATCACCGTAGTAGTGCTCGGCAACTGATTTCAACTACATGCCAGCACAGGGACACATGTATCACGCCAAACTGTAACCAGACAATTACGCGCGATAGAACTTGATGATTGTAAACCAATGAAATGTATCCCCTTAACATTGCGTCACAAACGGGCTCGTCTGCGATGGTTCAAGAACACATTACCTGGTCGGACGAGGACTCGGGTCGAGTAACGTTTTCTGATGAAAGCCGCTTTTGTCTGTCATCTGATTCTGGACGACAGTATATCTGGCATGAATTTGGCACTTGGTACCGCCAAGGAAACATTATGGAAATGAACAAACCAGACGGCGGAATCAGTCTGGGCCGGCATAATGATGGACGGACGTAGTGAGTTACAGTTTGTAAAAGGAGGAACTCTAATTGGCACCAGATATTGTAATGGTGTTCTTCTCCATCATGCTTGTTTGTTTTGTGGAGCAGTCGGTCCAAAGTTTCGTTTTATGGATGACAATGCTCGTCCACATCGTACAGCTGCCGTGGCCACCCTCCTTGAGAAAGAGGATATTAATCGAATATAGTGGTCAGCGTACTCCACGGATCTCAACCCTATAAAGCATGCTTGAGATGCTCTAGGGAGACGTGTTGCCGAGCGTATACCTCCACCCAGTACTCTTCCAAACCTCCGAAAGGCCCTCAAGGGGGAGTGGCAAGCCATGTCACAAGAACTGTTTGGTAAACTTGTTCCCAGTATTGCATATCGATATCAGTCGTGTATTTCTGTTCAAGGAGGGCATATCCTACGTGAATACTCTACTGTACTCTTCTTTGGTGTATTCTAGACATATGATTCGACATGGGATATACATGCTTTTCATATTAATCATATATGATACTCTGTGTTTGTACTAGACGCTCCATAAATACAATGAATATAATGTTACCTCATGTATTGTATTTCTAGCTCCAACCGACACTCATATAGCCTGGTACATTCAGGCCTTATGCAGTAGTGGCGCTACAAGGGGCGAGGAGGGACAATTGCCACCCCAATATTTTTTGCCCCTCCTTCACCCCCAGTTTTCTATGTTCATGATCACGAACTGCTACTGTATAATTTGCCACTGAAATCAATATAACATTGAAATCTTCGTTATTCATTGACATATTTGCATACATAGAAGCTACCTTTGTTCATTAACCCATTCTTTAATGCTGGTTCCGATCCCTAATTAACTATTCTCTTCTGAGTATGGCTAATTATAGTGTGTTTCCATGTTTTATGTTGAACATTTTACAATCTTTTTGTACTTCCGTCTATTGATAACTATTGATAAACTGCGGCCATATGTGTGTCATAAAGTTAATACTGTTACTATGTTTATAATCGAGAAATGTATATTTGTGGTAAATTTCATAGGAAAAGAATTATAAATACGAAAATTAGAATGAGTAAAACAAAATGTTGATAAATGGACAAGGAAGGTTTTTTTCTTCGTTATATTGTTCTTATTTACTGCTCTTTTTGATATGAAATTTTCCACACACATCTTTGCCAATTATAAACGTACTAACATAAGAAATACCAGGCGAATTCGTTATCAAATTATATTCGTACAACAACGTATTTATAGACATGCGACAATCATTTTGGACATGATTGTGCAATTTTATAGCATGTAGGCTGTAAATTTGTTGTAAGTTTGTTCCTGTGTTGTACCTACATTAAAGTGTGTCCAGAAATGTTTGTTACCCACAAGCATAAAGCTATGCAGTCAGAAATAAATTGGATTGGTAAAAGCAAGAGTAGACCTGTCGCTTAAAGTCGTAGACAATACATTTATTGTTTTCTTAATTGTTTTATTACCTAACGACTTTTCATGTCTGTAGGGCCGTGCCGGCCTTGGGGGAGGTTTCTGGAGGAAGTGGTTTTATTAGTTGTGCAGTAGAGGTTGTTTTGGAAAGTGGAATGACCTCTTTTCTTGTAGAAACATGCTCCTAACGATTCTTGAATCGAAATTTTAATAATTATAATCAAATTAAAATTAAAACCATGATTTAGATAATTAGAACTTCAGGATACGGCTTTGAACGCGATCCCTAGCTTCAAACATGATCCAACACGTTTCTTGAATCGAAATTTTAACAATTATAATCAAATTAAAATTAAAACTATGATTCAGATAATTAGAACTTCAGCATATGGCTTAAAACGCGGTCCCTAGCTCCCACAAGCTTTTTCCCCATTAATTTATGATCTGACTTGTAAAGCTAGTAACTAATTGAACACTCTTATTTGCACTAGAAAATTATGAATAATGAATATGATTACACCGTTGAAGGAGTCCCTGAAACATTACCCTTTAAGCTCCTATGTTTAGCAATGATTTTTAATGCTGCTTTGTTTTACTGCGTGAAGTATTAAGATGGATTACACTAACTTTGGAAATAAGGAAAGGGAAGGAAGGAGTTGAGTTGAGTTGATTTTAGTTTAGCGTCCCTTTCAGCAGCGAGGCTATATGAGACGTGGACCTACTGATTAACGTGGAATCCGAACCACATGAGCTCCCGCCGGGAATCGAACCCAGGTCTCCCACGCCAAAGGCGCGTACGCTAACCGCTTAGCCACGGAGGAGCTCTCAGGGGAAGGAAGGGATATTTATTTATTTTCATTTATTTTTTTTATTTCTTTTTGTTGCGAACTGCACTCCTTTCGTTTAGCTTGCTTTGTTCTTAAAATGACAAACTTAACTTCGCTGTTTCTCGGTGCTGCTCAGTACAGAGTCGAAGATACGCAGACTGATGTGTTTTCTTCAGCTTCCATTGCATGACTGAAAGGGACAAGAATGAAACTTAGCTTTTTTGCACCCTACGCAAACATTTGTGTGATATGATTGGCCAGGAAAGACCAGTTTGTTCCGCCTCCAATGTTTAACCAAGGCGAGATATAACTCGACAACTTTCAAACCAAGATGCGCAGATCGCTGTGGAGCACTTCGTATTCCACCGTCCTCCCCACTACTCTTCCATCCACTGGTCTTGCTTTGTAAGTTCCAGTGATACTAACTCAGCAAACTTATGTTACAACAAATATCACCTGCTAAAATGTTTAAAGTCCGAATCTTACTTTTTTTTAGTAGGTAAGCAACCTCATGGTAGAGGTCTGCACGAGATCGGGCCTAGGGCTGGGCCCGGGCCGTAAATTTTTAAATGAACAATAATGTTTCTCTGGACCTTTTCGGGCATAATACAACGATATTATCTGGCGAACTTTTAACGACACCTAAATTTGTAACTTGAGACGCCCACACTTAAAATCACTGTGCAATTGAGAGAAAAGCTGTGTAATAGAGAGAAAAAAACTAAAAGTAACAGAAATAAATATGCTTAGCTTGTCTGAGTGAAAATACTGCTTCTTACACTGAATTAAAGGAACAAGAGCATTGGGAACAACGTGTCTTGGTTTTTTCTTCAAGACAATGTCAGTTTATATTATATGAGAATTTATATAATGACTTCTTTTTTTAAGAGAATTCATAGTTAAGTAAATGTAAAGGATAACCTTTATTTCCTTGTTGTCTCTGAATCATGAAAGCTTTTAAACTGCAAAATTAAACATTTAATTGTTGCAAATAAAAAATACACTTTTGCCTTAATTGTTAAGTTTTTGTAATTCGGGCTTATTTCGGGCTCATTTGATTATCACATGGGGCCTGGCCTAAATGCTAAAACATATTTCTAACTCGGGTCGGGCCTCATATACTATTATTAATTCACGCGCCGGGCCCGTGCAGACTACCTCATGGATACACTGTAAGCAGTGACGCTTTCCGACGGGGCGATCCCTTCACGCCTTCTGAAAGGAAAATTTCTCTTTTTGTTATTATTTTTTCATTGGTAGAAACTGGCACAGTAAATATACAGCTTTTACACTCAAATGTCGTAGAAAATCCTCAGACCATTCCGCTCCCTGCAGATTGCAACACTGCAAAACATCATCGTCGCGGAGAAGGGAGTGGGGAAATGTAGGATTAGGTGCGCAACAGCTAGGCTGCAGCGTTCTGTTTACAAACTTTTTTACTTATAGTTACCTGCCAATAATTGCCTCTAGTTTTGAGTGAGTGGGAGATTCCACTCCCTTCCTTTGCCTCGTCAATGTTCAGAGTTTCTTGTGTGAACAGGGTTCTCTCTCCTCCACCCCGCGACAACTGACATACATTTCTTATCACAAAGGATGTTCTTTTTCCCTCAAATTTCTAACCACTTTTGACGGTTGGTTCCGGGCGCGACCTCCCCCTCCATTACGCTGTTCGGACAAACAAGGTGGTGGTGCTTGGAATGTTTTCTCTTTGTTCTTGGATTGAATGCCAATAACCTGATGAATAAACGCTTGGGTTCCTGTATTTGTTTCGGATGTCCTTCATATTTAGTTCTGCAAAACAACACAAAGACCTGTAGAATGGTTTCTGTGTATTGACACATAAAATAATTGGGCTGTTCTTTTCGGCAAAAATACAAGTTATTGAAACAGATGTTGAAAATGATAACTATATAGTTTCACTGAATAAAGCCGATATTGGCCTTCATTTTACGTTTAAAATCTAGGAAAATTGCCGCTTGAGCCCAGGTGTATAGTTATTTCTTTGAACTGTCTGGTAAACAACTATATGACGTGAATGACGCAATTTGGCGCCTTTAACACACGAATTCAGACATACTGACGATTTTTTTCAAACTTTAGGCATTGTGTGAAAGTTTCCAGGTATTACTTTATGAAATGTATTACCCATTTACCTCTATAGAAAAAGAAAGAAAGAAATATTTCCTTCGATTCGGGAAGATACCGACAAACGAAATACTCCAATTCTTTTCTTCTTTTGTAGAGTGATGCAATGCTGTATTACAAGGCAAATTCATTTACTTTATTTTTTTCTCCCCTATACCATTCCTCTTATGTTAATAAATAAATAAAAAATTGTTATATAAATGCAGTACACATTCACTGTATTGACAATCTTTCGTTGCGAGGACCTTGCGTTTGTTTCTTTAAGGTATTTCTTTCTGGATTTTGTGTGTTTTGTTCAAAGAAGATATCATATTCAAGTAAGTTTTATATTATTATAATTGATTAGATATATTTGCATAAGGATCGAATGGGGGGACCCACCCTAGAAAATTGACACATATTGTTTTTCTTATGAAAATAATTAACACTAGAAACGAACCAAGAATTTTCGCCAATATGTTTCAAACTTGCGAGGGAACCATAGCGCCCCAAACCGGGGGAACCACGTCTGATATATCACCTTCCGTGTTTGCCAAAATCGGGGGAGCCATGCATGGGGCATAACGCCCACCGTGTTTGCCAAAATTGGGGGAGCCACCCATGACTTGTAACACCTTCGGTGTTTGCCAACACCGGGAAAAGCTAGCTTCCTGAACGGGTTGGCTTGCCCCCCCCCCACGAAGGAACGAAATATTTGCTTTTAAAAGAGGTTAGTTGGGGGTGTTAGCGTTCCATGAATTGTTTTACGATTAATTAAACTATTGTTTGAAGACTAAGCCTCACTTTTTCGTGTCTTGTGGTGAACTTAAGCACCAAATCAATGTATGAAGACTGTTTTTTCACTTTCGTTTTATTTCATAGGTAGTCCATACTTTATATTGTTTGAAGACTATGTTTGAGTTTCGATTCCGTTTCGGTTGCGTTTCTTGGACAACTTAACCAAAGGAAAGAGTGAAGGATGGAACTAGCATTATTATTACAGATAAGAATGTGGGGGAACTTTACACGAGAAAATATCTTGGCAGTGTTAATCTTTTTAGAGAAATTGGTTGGTGACATCCCTTAAGAACCGTCATTGACGGACGGACTTATAGTTTATTACAGAATACTTGGTGTTTTTTAGAAATGCGTGGTGATGTGATTTAAGACCACCACTGAGGAAGTCATAGTTTACTGCAGAATACTTAGTGTTTTTTAGAAATGCGTGGTGATGTGATTTAAGAGCCACAACTGAGGAAGTCATAGTTTACTGCAGAATTTTTTTGGAGTTTTTAGAAATACGTGGTGACGTCCCTTAAAAGCCGTCAATGACAGACTTTATAGTTTAATACATAATAGTTGGTGTTTTAGAAATGTTTGGCAATGTGACTTAAGAGCCACCACTGACGGAGTTTACGGCAAAAATCAAGTGTGCAATTTGTCTGAATCTTTATAACTGAAATTGCGAATAAACAGAATTGCGTACTGTCCAATATTTTTTATTCTAGATATTATATTGTTTAAATATATTGTAGGTTTTATATAAATACATTGTGTTTGAATGATTTGTCGAGAATTGTATTCATATTGGGAAGTCTTTTCGGAAAATAAGCAATTTACACATAAAGAACACTTTTAGAACAGATACATATTCAATATTTACTACAGATAATGTTCAAAATATATTGTTTAGTGTAAAATAATTAAGTTCAACAGAAAGATAGACTATTGTTTTGCTTGTATGACAAGAAGATTTAAAATATTCCCTAATATTTAGAAAATCAGTCAGTATTAAGTGCACAGATTTATTCATAAAGTATTTAGAACTGAGCAAAAGTGTTTTAATGTGTTTTCATACTGAAAAAATGTACTTATATAAAGAGTTCTCAGTTGTAGTGGATGCAATTTCCCGAGATACATGCAAATATTGCAATTTTTACGTAAATGTGTAGGCTTTTCCTTTAGATGTATGACACTTTCCCACAGTTAGACTCGAAAGAAAAGAACTACGTTCATTTATTCATTTTGGATCATAAAACTGTACGGTGGACTTTTCCCCTTTGAATTTGCGTTAGAATAGCTTGTCCATCGCAAATCTTGCGAAACGTAGTGAATACTCAAATGTTTATTTTTCCAAGGAATGACGAATAAAAGAATGTAATTGAGTGAGAGAAATTTAAGTTAGATGTTCTTTATCTTTGAATAACTGTTGGGAATATATTTGAAAAATGTAAGAAATATGAAGTTGCGTATTTTAAACATGTGTTGCAGTATTCAGAATCTTAATCATATACTAGTCACATGCTTTTTGTACATACTAACTCTATATTAAGCAAGGTAATGAGTGAGAAAAATAAATATTGGAACTACAGAAAAGTAAATGATTGCAACGTGCTTTGTAAAATGAAATACGAAATATCTTGTTAGGGATGCAAAAAGAGAATCATATGCAGTGTGAACGACTGTGAGAGAGCGAGGCTATGCCCGTGTTTAAGACTGAATTCCCCCATAACTTTCCAATTAGTGAACGCTCTCTTTTGCATGGAGAAGAGGAAACTATGCCCGTGTTTAAGAGTAATGCCACGCCTTTACTGAGCGTTACTTGTTTATACATGGATTTTGCAGTGAGAGATGATGGGTTTACCCCATCTTTTTGGTATTAGGATTTTAAAGTAAACGTATGCCGCAATACTGGCAGAGGGGATATCCCCCGAAATGAGGAGGTAGGGGTCCCGTAACTAAATATGCATTCCATTACTGAAAAACTGGGCTTCATACATCGGAAAATGATGCGGTACCGCACCACTTAACTAAATACTCGTTCTGTCACTGAAAGACGGGTTTATATTCCTTATTTAACTCAATAGTTTTACTTATATTTGTTTGATCTTCAATACTTTCATAGAATATTAAGACCACCAGAATATACAAACATATGTATTTGAGTGAAGTGAATATGTGCTATGGTTTATTGCACATTAAAAACATATATACTATACTCACCTTAAAATATATAGAAATATACGGAACTCAAGTCACACACGGGTCAGCAGTGTTGGACATTCAACGCACAACTAATCTTTAATTATGAATTTTTCCGCTAGGTGTCACTAGTAGTAGTGGTTGTGCAATACATGATAGGACATGATATAACTTGCAATTGGCTGTGGGAGTATCATTTCCTTTCACGGCAGCGTACGTGTAAGATCAAGGACGAGATCTAGCGCATTTTAATTAATTAAACTATATAGTTTTAATAGTATTAAATAAAGTATAAAGAAATTCATTCAAGCCTATTGTATTCCAGACATTGAAGCTTTGCTGAACGTTGAGTGGTGGTAGCAAGCCCATAATTACAGCAGCTAGACCAGCCTTACAGCGACGCAGAGTCGACATTTCTTTTTTCTGGTTTTGTGAACGAACAACTAAGGCTTGAAAGGTGTGTATTTCTTACGCTTATTGTGATTTTTTTAAAAAAGAAGTTATACATATTTGAGGTGTATTTAACCAATATTAATAAACAGAGAGAGACTTATTGTGTGGATATTTTAAAAGAATAGTTTACAACTCAATATAAGAATATATTTTACTGATTTTTTTTCATAAATTAAACAGATTGCTTTCTATTTACATATCATTATTTAACTATAGATTTAAAATAAGTTATTGCTTTTTATGTACATATCATTATAATTTAACTATAGGTTGAAAGTAATTGAATGGTTTCTCTCTCTTTTATATTCAAGTGATATATTAACGTCAACTCGATAGCTCAAAATAGTTTTTTTTCTCTTATTTCTTTCAGATGGATTTCTTCTGTCCAACGGAAGAATTGAACATGATTGATGAAATTTATCTTCAGGAATTGGTGCGCGGTTTCAACGACTACCCGAGGGTCTTCAGTACCTGGAAAGCCATCATGGAATTGAACAGGCTAGGTCATTGGGGGTCGGGGAGATGCGACGCACTCCTACGCGCCCTTCGTGCCTTTGAAGGTAATGATACACTACTTCTCTAGCATTGCGTAAGCAGTGCTGATATAATAGATTTATTTCTGTATGGGTTTTTCCGTACCTATGATACTTACGAATCGGCGCAGGCAAAACTCTTTTATTTATTATCATGTGGGGAAGGTCAGGTGGATAGGGTAAAAGATACAAAGTTATCGGACTTTTTTGATTTTGGCACGCGCTTTGTTTCGGAACCGTGCTTAATCCCATCCGAAAATAATGCCATAGTCATGCCCTCTCAAGAAAATCATAACTTGAGTCTAATAATCTACATCAATTAACGAATGAAGATTTAGCTTTCTTAGATGAAGTAAATGGGATTGGCACTCAAAATTCCGCTGAAATACCAGCTGAAGAAATGAGGAGTTTGGTTCAAAATGAGGACAATGCTGTGGTTATACCCACACAAGTCCAGGGAGAAAATCCTGTATAGAATCCACCTCAATACTGTGTACAGGATAATTATGACTATGGGGACCAAATGTTTTTCACTCCTCTGCCTGACCCGTCATATGCTAATGTTCCACCAATGGTTGGACATGGCAACATGAACAACAATAGTATAAGTGGTACTACTGGTAGTCCTAATAGTGATAGTACAGGTGGTAGTGGTAGTGATAATAATAATGGCGGGGATAATCAAAGAAATAGTAATTTCGAAGTTGTAAGAGAAAGCAGACAAAGGTTTCGTAAGTTCCATCTTACGGGACATGAAATTGCCTCAGACCTGTGGGTGATGAAAGGAATATTAATAACCCAGAGGCCTATATCGAAAGTTTAATTGATTTTGCTTTGGAACATGTGATCTCCAATGCACGCCCCTCGGACTACATTGGTTTATACATAGTGTAGTAATAGTACCAACAACAAACCAGTGTATGTCCCGTTTAGAAGAAAGGGCAATTTCTCTGCTAGGACAGTCCTCACTTCAATCGAACGTGTATTAAATTCGAATGAAGTGTTCCTTTTGGGGCAAGAACTATTGTTTCGATTTCATATAGCTGAGAGTATGCACGGCCAGGGAAGAAATACTACAACGAGTGCCGTTGACAAATATGCAAAATACCAAGATTACTTGGAAAAGCGATTAATTCGCATTGAAAATAAAAATATTTACTGTCTTCCTATGGCTATTGTATGGGGCCAAGTAAAGCTCCACGGTACAAAACATGATTTGTATAATTTAAAAAGAGAAAACTCCGATACATGGCTTCTTAAAGCAGAAGTTCTCTGCGAGATGGCAGGGGTTAACGTTCAAAGTAAGCAAGGTTGTGACTTTTCAGATTTGGACGCCTTTCAAGAATATTTGAAAGGAGAGTATCAAATCGCGGTTTATGAGGAGTATGAAGAGAATAACCGGGAATATATAGTACGTTACCCGGGAGAACCAGCAGAAAATAAGATTTTTATCCTTTATCGAAGAGGTAACACTATTGGTCATTTCGAACCCATTCGTAACATTAGAACTTTCCTCAAGGCACGAAAGTATTGTTATTATTGTTTAGAAGCATATGATGAAAGGTCATGTACACACAAGTGTAAAACTCGTTGTACTTTTTGCGAACATATTTATACTCACGAACGTGATTATACTTCAAACAGAATTAAATGCAATGCATGCAATAGTTTGCTGAGGGTATATGCTTTGAAAACCATGTGACACGTAATAAAGCGGCTAAATCCGTATGTGATAATGTAAAGCTCTGCATCAATTGCGGTGCCATCTTTGATAAGAGAGGGCAAAAATCTGATCAAATGTGTGGTGAACATTTTTGTTCAACGTGCCGTGCGTATGTTGATACAAACCATAAATGTTTTGTTCAGAGACAGCGACCTGTTCATACGAAAAGGTTTATATACATCATTTATGATGTAGAGACGGTGTTTAAGGCACCGAATGAGCGCGGTGAAAGGGAACACGAAGTTGTACTGGTGTGTTGTCATCATGTTTGTTATGCCTGTATAAGAAGAGGTATCGATGAGCCTTGTAAAACGTGCGGTGACATTATTGGAAATCGTTCGTGTTCTTTTAAGACAATGACGGATTTTATTAACCATGTGTTAGTAGAGCGCCCTGTCTTTCAGAAGATCGTGGCAGTCGCCCATAATGGTAGCCGCTACGATGGTCTCTTCTGTCTTAGAACTCTAATAGAAGACCAGCATATTGTACCTAGTGTTCTTATCCAGGGTCAAAAGATTTTTAATATTAGCATAGGTAATCGTATCTTTTTCCGCGACTCTCCTTTTCATTGGCGTGAAATTATCCAAATTACCAAAAACGTTAGGCCTTAGTCAAAATTTAAAGAACGGAGATTTCCCATATTTGTTCAGTACTGAAGAGAATCATAATTATGTCGGTCCCTACCCTCCGCTTGAGTACTATGACCCTGAAGGGCAAAGCACGGAAGAAAGAAAACAACTGGAAGCCTGGCACCAAGAACGTGCGGAAAGTGGCGAGGAGTTTAACCTGCAGAAGGATATGCTGGCTTATTGTGAGAAGGATGTTAGAATTCTAACAGAAGCGGTCATCAAATTTAGCGATATCATTGAAGAGAAAACGGAGGGTTTGCAATGTTTCATAACATCATCCACCATTGCGTACCTTGCACTTACCGGAGAATACTATTCCTATCATTCCCGCGTTGGGATTTCATAAGACCAAGTATAGTACAAAAGCTATGCAATGGCTTATGTATATGGAAGACCAATTAGGGATAGAAATCCAGCATGCTAGGAGGGGAGGGGAAAAGAATATTGGTAGGTACAAGGTCGATGGATAGCACGAAGGACTCAACGCTGCCTTCGACTTTTACGGATGTTATTGGATGATGATGGAAAAACGATATGACCAAACCATACGGCGCCGTAGCTACCTGAAAAGTATAGGTGTAAACCTATACGAAATATGGCAATGTTCATGGGACAATAAGGTAAAGACGGATAAGGAAGTGCAAAAGTTTGTTCAAGAACGTTGTACTAATCTACCTGATTTTCTTATTCCTAAGAACTGTTACAACGGTGGTCGCACGGAGGTCTTTCGTTCCTACGTCAATTGTGCGAGTGATGAGCGAATTTCCTACGCCGATGGAAGTAGTCTTTATCCATGGGTGATGGCACGTAAACCTATGCCGGTTAAATCACCTAAGATTCATACGGGGCCGGACTTTCCAGATGTGGAAAGTATTCACGGTGTAGTCAAATGTACAATCCTCCCTGCAAAGGACCTCTATTTTCCGATCTTACCATACGTTGCGGGAGGTCGATTACTTTTCTGCCTTTGCCGTACATGCATGGAAGAAAACACTAACGAATGTACCCATAGTGACGCTGAGTGTGCTCTCACAGGAACATTTTGCACACCAGAGTTACACCTTGCTCTTAAAAAAGGTTACAAAATAATCGATATACATGAGATATGGGAAGTTGAACTCTTAGATCCTGAAGAGGGGAATTCAGGTGGGCTGTTCGGGACCTATGTGAATTCCTTCCTTCAGATGAAGCAGGAAACTTCTGGTTTTCCTGCTTACTGTACCACTGAAGAAGACAAACAGAAATATATCGATGAATATTATGCCCATGAAGGCATACGATTAAATTATGACAATATTAGGATGAACCCGGGATTGAGGCAATGTGCGAAACTATACCTCAATTCATTGTATGGAAAGTGGGGGCAACGCATAGACATGTCACAGAGTATAATCGTTAGTGATGAGGTCACGTTTCTTAGGTATTTAACTACAGCAAGATATGAGATTCAAAGTGTGGTACCAATTGATGATGACCATCTCATTCTCACGTACAGAGACATTGAAAATGAAAACGTTCCGTTAGTTTTCCAATGTGATACTAGCTGCATTTATTACTTCGTGGGCTAGACTTAGACTTTACGAACTACTGACGACTGTAGTACCTGACAGAGTAATCTACTGTGACATCAGACAGTATCATGTACCTACAGAAAAAAGATGACGAACCCTTGTCACCGCTCGGAAACTATTTGGGTGATCTGACAAATGAAATTCCTGAAGGTTGGGAGTTTACAACCTTTATAAATCTAGGCTGTAAAAATTATGCCTTGAGGCTAACAAATGCCCAAGGGGATGTTCGGCATATATTCAAAATTAGGGGGATAACACGAAATGATATAACCTCTCAGAAAATTAACTTTGAGAGTTTCTATAAATTAGTGTCTGGACAATTAGAGTCCACAGTAATAGAAAACCCAAATAGCATCGTTCGTAGACCGGGGTTCCGTATCTTTAGCTGTAGAGAAACAAAGACACACCGTGAGGTCAACAAAAAACGAAAACGTATTGACGAACCTGACATAACTGACGATGAACCAATACGTGCAAGTGTACCTTACGGTTATAGGCCCACGAATGTGTGAATGTGACTTGTATGAATGTCTCTTTCGTGCTATGAAACCCCCGAACAAACATCGATTGTAAAAATATTTATTTTTAATTTATTTCTAATTTATTTTAATTATTCTTAATTTATTTTAATTTATTCCTAATTTATTTTAATTTATTTTATTCTTTTTATATTTTCGTTTGCTGTGCAAACAATATATAAACTAGTCACTTCAAGCTTCAATCTTATATCCCAATGATTTTTTATCCATTTCGTTTACTGTGTAAACTCTGCTTTTGTATTCTTTAGTTTCTTTGGAAACCTGATATTCAATGTATGAGTGTGAGTGTGTATATAAAGAAAAGTCTCTATTGTATACATTCATTTGATTACAAGATGTTAAAGTTTCAACATCCCTCTACTATTTTAATCGCTGGTCCTTCAAAGCCTGGTAAAACTTGTTTTGTAAATCGTTTACTTAATGAACGTGATCAAATGTTTAGTATAAAGTTTAATGATATTGTTTGGTGTTATGGTGCAGTAATACGAAAATTAGATGCAAATGCAAAAATACATTTTGTAGAGGGAATACCTGACATGAATAATTTTGAAATTAAAGAAAATTCATTATTAATACTTGATGATTTAATGTCAGAAATTAATGGCTATGTTGCTAATTTATTTACAAAGTATGCACATCATAAAAAGTTAACTGTAATATTTATTATTCAAAATTTATTTCCAAAAGGAAAACATGCACGTGATATTAGTTTAAATGCACATTATATTATAGTATTTAAAAATCCACGTGATAAATTATAAATACAATATTTAGCAAGGCAGATTATGCCTGGGTATAGTAAAGAAGTCTTGAGTGTGTTCGAAGAAGTAACACGGGAGCCTCACACTTATTATTTGACTTGACACAAAAAACAAACGATGCGTTGCGAATACGTACAAATATTTTTCCGAATGAAATCATGTATGTGTACGCTAACGTAAAAGACATGCATACATAAATTTTTGTTTAGTCTGCATCAAGATGTTGAAGGTGAAACAACACTACAGCATGCTCCGTGCTCTGTGCAAATGCAAGAATACCAAACGGAAACAAATTTTACAAAATGCTTCAGGGGATTTAATAAGAACAATATCTCAAGTAGCTAAAAACACAATAAAAGGAAACATCCCTTTAAATTCTCGTCAGAAGCAACGTTTACGTAGACACAAAAAGATCTTACGTGCTCTATCTAAGCAACGTACTGCATTAAATAAAAAGAAGAAGTTGTTACTACAAAAAGGTGGTGCGCTTCTAGCGTTAATCTTGGGACCACTTTTTGCAGCAGTAGGAAGCAGTATTTTTAGTCGTTAAGTATGTCAGAATTACGTAAAATGATTTTAGTTCCCGAAAATGCTGTACATGAAATTCAATCGAATCTTAAATCCATAGATTCACATCAATCACGTTTAGATGAAGAAATGAATAACATCTTAAAACGTCGTGATCTTAGTGTACAACAAAAGTGGAAATTATATCAACAAGCTTTGCATCGTTATTTACAGTATACATCTTCTTCACATAAACCTATTACTTTACCTATCATTCAAGAAGAAGAAGAAAAATCATCATCATCAACTTCCAAACAAGATAGCAATACTTTTATTTTACCATTTGTATCAGACATTTTACAATCAGTACCGAAAACACTTCGTAGGAAAACAAATCTATTATTAAAACATTGACAAGTTCTGATAAAATTCAGTGGGATATGTCTGGTACAGTGCGTATTCATGGAAAAACAATACCAGGTTCAAATATTATAGATTTAGTAAATGATGATGTTCGTACAAGAAAATATTCAAGAAATCCTATAGGTATTCATGAATTTAAAAATTTATTAGATCTTAATGTTCCTAAATAATTTATTGGTACACCTATTAGCACACCAGCATCAAAAGTGAATAGTAGTAGTAGTAGTAGTAGTAGTAGACAACGTATTCGTAAAGTAAGAAAATATCCTAGTCCTGCAGTAGTAGCTAATTTATTTAAACACTGGAAAGAATATAGTATGTAAAATGACAAAATTATCAAAAATATATTATGATTATTCAAATCCTGATTCTTTATCAAGTATACAAACATTACAACGCAAAACAGTTATCTAAAAAGAAAATTAAAAATTTGGTTAGCTTCTCAAGATGCTTATACATTACATGCACCAGCTCGTAAAGTTTTTGAACGTAAAAAGTATTGTTAATGCACCAAATGAAACATTACAAATGGATTTAGCAGATATGCAAAATATTGCAAAGTATAATAATAATTATAAATATATATTATGTTGTATTGACATTTTTTAACGTTATGCATATTGTTTTCCGTTAAAAACAAAGTAAGGTCCTGAAATGGTAAAAGCAATAACAAATTTTTTTTAAAATTTCAAGTTACCTGTGTTTAACGTACAAACAGATTTAGGTGGTGAATTTTATAATCGTCATGTAAAACAATTGTTTAAAGAATATAAAATTAATCATTATAGTGTTCATTCCGAAATTAAGTGTGCGTAAGCAGAACGTTTTATACGTATATTAAAAGAAAGATTGTATCGTTATTTTACTGCAAAGAATACTTATCGTTATATTAATATATTAGATCAAATTGTAAAAAATTATAATCATTCATACCATTCAAGTATTAAAATGGCACCTGCACAAGTAAATGTTTCCAATGTGAATCAAGTGTGGGAAACATCATACGGAAATAAAAAGAATAAGAAAAATATAACTTGTAAACTTAGTTCGGGTGATTATGTTCGTGTTAGTAAGTATAAACATAAATTAGAAAAAAGATATTTACCTAAATGGTCACAAGAAATATTTATTGTTGACAAATGTATTAAGTCAGATCCTGTCACTTACAAATTAAAAGATTGGAATGGTGAAGAAATTAAAGGAACATTTTATGCACAAGAATTACAAAAAGTAATTATAAATTCAAAGAAAACATATCTTATTGAAAAAGTATTGAAACGTAAAAATGGGTGGATGTATGTAAAATGGTTAGGATATGCATCAAGTATGAATTCGTGGATTAGATCAGATTCTATTCAGTCTGCAAAATGAATTCAAACTTTACACACGACTTTTACGTTACTCTTCCTTGAAATGCAAGTAGCAATCTTATTGATAACACATCATCATCATTTGGAGTTAAATTGGCACAACCTATTAATTTAAGTGATGGGGAATGGGGTGTTGCATTAACACAAATTAATATTCCGTGGAGTGTTTACAATGTTGGTGAAAATGAAGAAATTATAATTACTAGTGTTATCGATGGTAAAGTTGAACGCCACCATGTTCCAATAACACCTGGATATTATTCATCAATTGAATCTATTCTACAATTAATTCCTGAAAATGCTCGTATGTTACACTATTTACAAAATAAAAATCAAATTGTTAATTAACATTCTTTGAAATTAGAAGATCAATGTATGATTGGTGTTACACCAGGATTACACGTTTTTGGATTTATTAATGAAAATACGCTTGATGTTAAAAATGTTATATATACAAAAGTTAGAAATGTTGATTTAATATTAGCACGTGGAAAATTTCCATGTGATTTAGATTATAATATTCCCAATACAATTAATGTTTGCATTGATATTGTAAAACAACAAAATATAGAAAAACTTAGTGTATATAATGTACAACACGGGCATGTAAAATCTTTTGTTTCACTCACAGCATTATGTTAAAGTTGAAAAGAAATATTTTGATACGATAGAAGTAAACTTAAAAGATGAACACGGGTTAAAATTACCATTTCGTTTTGGAACTTCAAACCTAACACTTCACTTTAAACGAAAATGATTTCTGAAAGTATTGATGATAGTTTTTACATTACACTAGTTTCAAATGCTAGTGCAGATGTATATCCTACAAATAGTCCAACACATTTTATTAATCAATTAAAAAATAATATTCGTTTATCAGAATCCGATTGGCATGTAGGATTAAGTGAAGTACATATTCCATTAACATGTTATAATGTTACCGAAGGTGAAAATGTTATATGGTACAAATTTAAAAATGCAGAACCTATGAAAAGTAAAATTCTTGTTGGATATTATGCATCCATTCATCATTTACTAGAGGAATTAAACGCGATATCGTTTTATAAGTTTTAGTTTTTCAAATGTTGTGCATGTTGAATGTGATGAACGTGTAGATTCAGTTACATTGTCGCCTACATTAGCTTTACAATTAGGTTTTTCTGAAAAATCAGATCTTGTTAAAGAATCTCGTGGATTCAAACAACCATATGTAGATATCGGATATCCACATCAAATTTTTATTTATACAGATATTATACAATATCAATTTTTAGGTGATACAAAAGCACCATTATTACGTATAGCAACAATCTCTGATATATACGGAAAAGTTCAAACAATTACCTTTGAAGATATTCATTATATGCCACTTGCAAAATTTTGTTTTAACACAATTGAAATACTATTAAAAGATCATCCAGGGCGAAATTTGCCATTTCGTTCTGGGACACTGACCTTAACACATTTTAAACGCTCTCCTTCATCTGCTAAATAATAATTATAGAAAAAGATGAGAGCAAGACGTGTTACTTTTCACCGTGGACGTGAAATACCATATTTTTCAGGACCTGTATAACAAAAGGGACATGGTATAGGTAGTTTCTTTAAAGGATTATTTCGTTTTGCTTTACCATTTCTTAAACAAGGTGCAAAAACTGTAGGACGTCAAGCGTTACAAACCGGTATGCAAGTTGCGGGTGATGTATCAGAAAATCGACCATTTAAAGAATCGGTTCGTGCGCGTGTAAGAGAAGCTGGTGATAGTTTAAAGACAAAAGCAATTAATAAAGTTGGGCAGTTGCTAACTGGTAACGGCAAGAGACGGTCACGCAAGAGGAAAGCTCCTGCAATTGTAAAGTTTGGACCACCAACAAAATGTAAACATATACACGACATCTTTTCATAATGGCGCTCCTAAATTCAAGTAGTTTTGAATGTTGTACCAATGAATTTGATTTCTTTTCTATACCAATGACACAAACAGCTATTGAAGCAACTAAAAATGCTGAATATCGTCCTATTTCCACATTAACCTCAGAAGGACCTATTGAATTTGTTATTCCAGGAGAAACAGGGGAATTTATTCATCCTGCATATCTATATCTTTATGTACGTTGTAAAATTACTAAAGCTGATGGTACAACTTTAGCTAATGATGATACTGTTGCACCAGTAAATAATTTCTTACATTCTTTATTTAGTCAAATTGATATTTCGTTAAATGATAAATTAATTAGTTCCTCATCAGGATCTTAACCTTATGCATACATTGAAACATTATTAAATTATTCTTATGATGCTCCTCAAACACATTTAGCATGTGCATTGTGGCATAAAGATACTGCAAAAAATTTTAATAAATTAGATAATACAAATGCTGGTTTTCAAAAACGTGCTAATAAGGTGAATAGTAGTAAATCTTTTGAGATGTATGGACGTCTTCATACTGATATTGTAAGTTTAGATCGTATGCTCCCTAACAAAGTAAGTTTACGTGTAAAACTACATCGTAGTAAAGATAATTTTTGCTTAATGTCTCCTGAAAATACAAGTTATAAAGTTGCACTTGAGGAAGTTATTCTTCATGTACGACGTATTGATGTAGCTGCAGATTTAGCTATGCAATTAAATACACGAATGGGTTCGGAAACAGCCAAGTTACCTCTGACGAGAGTGAAGACAAGATCTTATACTATACCTGCACAAGTAAAGTCTTACAACATTGATAATCTTTTCCTGGGTAATGTTCCTAAAGGCCTGGTTATTGGTTTCATCTCCAACACAGCCTTCAATGGGAAATCACATCTTAATCCCTTTCAATTTCGAAACTTTAACGTTAACAAACTGCAATTACAGTCGGCTCAAAATCGTTTCCTCCCAACCCTCTCACTCCTGATTTTAATAACAATTTATACCTTCTAAGTTACTATACTTTGATTTCAGGTACAGGTATATATTATGAAAATTATTCACATACTGTTACTCTTGATGAGAATCCAAATGGATATGCTCTGTATGCTTTTATTTTATCTTCAACAGGAACTTTACATGATAACACGTGGGATGTAGTACGCGATTCCCCTGTAAATTTAAAAGTATCATTTTCAGAAACTTTAACTGAACCTGTTACATGCATTGTGTACGCGCAATTCGATTCTTTAGCACAAGTAGACAAAGATAGAAATATTTATACTGATAACACCGTCTAATTTATTCAGTTGAGTACGATGAGGGTTGTTGTACACTTCTCGGCGTATAATGATAACGAAGATGACTTTATTTTAAAGGAATTAGCCCTTGTAAATCCTGACGTTCCCTTTCTCCAAAATTAGATTTTTAAACCACCATTTCCTTTAAATAAGTTAGCTGAGCCGATCGTAAGTACAAACAAATATCTAGGTGAGAATGTGTATGGCATTACCTGGCACGACGGCAATGTAAAATATTCCCATCTTAAGGAAATACTTCAATCATATTGTTCAAATACTACAACAATATACACCTACGGAATAAATAGAGTGTTTTCTTCAAGAAATTCTTCAAAGAGAAGTTACAAATTTAGAAGAAATAAACTGTCCAAAGTAAACTGCATTAAGTTTTCACGTTCATCGGTGTGCACATAATAAGCACCGTTTCGGACAATATAGGTGGAGTGTTCATGAAGCATTACTGTATAGTGAATATGTAAAAGTGTATGACTATGTGTTACATTGTGAATAACAGTGATAGTTACATACCTACTACAATTAAAAATAATAATCTTCATCATGTATAGTGACGAAATGTTAAAAGTGTTACTAAGTGATAAAGTGACTGGTGCAAGTGTTACTGGAATTCACCCTATTGACAGACTTCCTGTTACGGTAGAACCTCCTGCTGCACTTGTGATTAACCTTGATACATCTGATTCTGCTGGTTCCCACTGGGTTGCAGTGTACATCAATAAGAAAAAACATGGTTTCTACTTTGACAGTCTTGCTATGGACATTCCCAAGGAAATAAAAAACTTTTTGTCGAAAAATACTAAAATGTACTTTACGAATAATCATCAATATCAACATGATAATTCTGTGTTGTGCAGGTATTTTGTATTGTTCTTTTTGTATCATATTATCCGCACTCAATCATTTCAAAAGTGTTTAAAAATGTTTAACAAGAAAAATTTGAAAAGAATGATGATATCGTTTATAAACTTGTGAACAAACTTTTTTAAAAAAGAAAACAGAAATAATTTTTAATTTTTTATATTTTTTCTTATGTATTTGGTCTAGGAATTAATTCGTGCGGGTGGACAAGAGATGGCGCAACGAACGGAGCGTCCCACAGTTCCGTGTATCCACACATGTGTTGCAAACCCCTGTCATCGCGTATCGTTCGTAGTATAGGGCAGTGGATTAAAGCGTCAACAACACCAGTTTGTAGTTAAGTGAACATGGCGCAATTTGTGCCTGATAAAGTGTTTTTGTGGGGTGTCCTGCTGCATTACTTTAACATGCAGAAAAGTGCGACTGAAAGTCATCGTATTTTGGTGGAAGTGTATGGTGACCATGCTCTAGCTGAGCGAACGTGTCAGAAGTGGTTTGCACGGTTTAGAAGTGGTGATTTCGGCTTGGCAGACCAAGAGCGAGCTGGACAGCCAAAAAAATTTCAAGACGAAGAATTGACAGCATTGCTCGAGCAGGATTCGTGTCAAACGCAGGAACAACTTGCAGCAGCATTAGGCGTTGATCAAACAACAGTCTCCAAACGCTTGAAAGCCATGGGAATGATTCAAAAGATGTCACATTGGGTTCCACATGAATTGAAAGACAGAGACGTTGAAAGACGAAAAACCATTTGCGAATTGCTGCTTCAACGACAGAGCAGAAAGGGGTTTCTGCATCGAATTATTACGGGTGATGAGAAGTGGATCCATTACGAGAACCCTAAACGAAAAAAGGCCTGGGTGAAACCAGGTGAACCAGGTCCATCACAACCAAAACGAGATATTCACTGTGCAAAGGTTATGCTGTGCATATGGTGGGATATGAAAGGTGTGGTGTACTATGAGCTGCTGCAACCGGGTGAAACTATGAATGGAGAACGTTATCGACGACAATTAATGCGTTTGAAGCAAGCTCTGGCCAGAACACGACCAGAATGGGAGAATAGACATGATAAACTTATTGTTCAACATGATAACGCTCGCCCACATGTCGCAAAACCGGTCAAAACCTATTTAGAAAATGTCGAATGGGAAGTTTTACCCTACCCGCCGTATTCACCAGACGTTGCTCCTTCGGACTACTACTTGTTCGATTGCATGAACAATGATTTGATTGGACAGCGGTTTACTTCTTCAGAAGATATCGAAACATGGGTCTCTGACTGGATCGCTTCCAAGGATGAGGACTTCTTTCGCCACGGAATCCGTACATTGCCTGACAGATGGGCGAAAGTGGTGGCTAGCGATGGACAATATTTTTCTTAAGGTATTTATGTATTTTGTGTTTGTACTACAGCTTCAATGTGTGCGTACGAACCGCACGAATTAATTCCTAGACCAAATATTTACAATGTTTTATCAACTTTTTTTAAATTTTCAATATTTTTTTAAACTTACATTCCTGCATTTTATTTCTACATCCTATACAATTACAGTCTTGATAATGCATTAGTTAATGCTGTTGATCTTTCATATTTCCACCAATAATTCAACTGTTGTGCATTACGATATGCACATCCTAATTTCTTTACAATATTTGTATGAAAATTACAATAATCATTAAATGTGTTTCCACATAATTCACTTAATAGTGGACAATGTTTTGTTTCTAAATCAATGACATTATCTAATGCAAATATTATTTTAATCCAAAGAGATTTCTCTAAACCTTTACAATAAAAGGTTGAATTCTTTGAACATAATTGATATACAAGGTTTCGTATGCATGATACAGTATATCCAGTTTTGCTATTCCATTTCAAACTGTGTAAATTTAAAGTTAACCAATCAATTTGTTTTTGACAACCTAATGATAATAAATTATAATCTATTGGTGATTTTACCAAGTAATGTAAATTTACTGCATCATCGCATGCAGTTAAACAAAACTCACGAATGATAAATTCATTATCAGACATTTTAAAACCTTGAATATCGATAATATATTGATTTACACATGGTGAAATTTCATTTGTGTGATGAATGAAAAACGGAATGATCTGTCCAACAAATTCTGTATTTTTTAAAAGCACAAATTTTACGCATAAACCATATAAATGAGATTTCACTATGTTCTTGTTCAAAAACTTCAAAAAGTTCACTAAGAGTTTTATCAAGAGATAAGTACTTCGTTGCAAATGTTCCAGTATTATGAAGATGAGTACAATCATGAGGAATATTTAACTTGCATTTCATGCATTCAAATGGTTTGCTTTTACGTAAGTATACTTTTATAGTTTTTAATACACAATTCACATTAATGTTTTCATCACTACATGACACTCATGAAACACTAACTCTATTCGAATACATTTTTCAATCTGGAATGTCGGATTTCCGTCTTTCTTTTCTTATGAAAATGTCCAGTAATTCCGGAAGATAGTCTGTATTACTTAATAATTCCACATATGTTTCATAAAATTTTTCTCTTGTTAATATTCCAATAATATGCGTGTTTGCATACAAGCAAAACACATCTTCAACACTAGGACTTGCGATAATACTCGAAGCACGGGTTTCCAATGAGTTTGGGTGTACATTCATACAATCATGCGCAAAATCATGAGGGGATCCTTCTCTACATGCGTCGCATATTAATGTATCGTTGAAATCCCATTTTTCAATAGCCTTTATACATTCACGGTCCACCTTTTGGCTATTACAACAACAATCTAAACTCCAAAATCGTGATGTTCTTCATAATACTGCTGGAGGTGTCGGTGGTGTTGGTGAAACTGTTGTTAGCACTGGTGATTCTATTGCATCAAAAGCATATTCTTCATCCGACGATGATTCGTATATATCTGTTTCAGCATCGGATATTGCTTCAGTGTTAACCTCGTAGGGTTCTTCTTTCTCAAAGAGATGCATGGTGTCTCTATATATATTTTCCGCTATGCCCCGTATATAAAGTATTTTCATAGCCACAAGGTAATCACGTGTTCATCATTCGCGGAGCCAAACTTCTTTTCTATTACCAATTAGCATAGGGGCATGATTCAACATGTTTACCTATCACGATCTCAATCCTCTTTGTATTCTTCGCCGACAATGTCTTGTGTTCACCTCCCGTGGCGCCAAACTTGTTTTTATTACTCTGTCGGCACTCTGTGATGTGTACTCGACATGGCGTCGGTTTTCCTTTGTATTTGACTTCATGTTTTAACATGCACCTGTTACCCGACAACGCCATCTTTCTCTCTTGCCCAACCAGTTTACAAAAAGCGCGCGAAAAGTTCAGTTCATGTCTTGAGTTCACCAGCGAAAGACGTACGAGAACCACGCTCTGTATATGTACCAGCATGGCATGTTGTACCGGAGTATACATATTCCGTACACGACGTCTTTCAGACGGAGAATCCACAATGTGTTCCGCATGAATAAAGTTTATTCCCTCCAATTTATAACAACGAGTATTATTATAAATAATAAAAAAGAACTAATAATTAATATGATCACAATCAAATTTAACAACGAGTATGCTTTTGCATACGATTCTTCAAAATACAAGTTGCTATGCAAATGATCAAATTAAATAATACTAAAGAACAAATAATTAATATGATCACAATCAAATTTAACAACGAGTATGCTTTAGCATACGATTTGGGAAAAATAATATGATCACAACATTTTAGCAATGAGTATACTTTAACATACGATCCAATAAATAAGGAGTTTGCACAGCAAGCGATCCGTAAAATAAGTTGCTCCCAGTAATTTATTAGGAGAATACAAATAAGAATAAGTTTCCTATAAAAATAAAAGAATAAAAAATAATTAATTTGATCACAGCATAGCTGTTAGAAACAACCCCTATCAAAATCACGTAATACAGGTCATTCAACCTTTTTCTAGAAACTACTCCATCCCTCCTAACACTCAACCTTTTCCAGGAACCCGTCTAACCACATAACAAACAGGGTAATAAAACCACCTCCCCAAGGCCGGCACGGTCCTACAGACATGAAAAGTCGTTAGGTAATAAAGCAATTAAGCAAACAAAAGTTCTTTTGTCTACGACTTTAAGCGACAGGTCTACTAGCCAGAATTAAATAATAATAATAATAATAATAATAATAGCAAAGCAAGTGTGGTTACCTTACCTTCCCAAAAATTTTCTTGCCTCCCTCCTTGCCCCCTAATCATTACCGATGCAACGACATTGCGCAAATTTTTCTAAAGATTAGATCGTTGATAATCTAAGTAATTTATGTCTTATTAACGAGGAGCAGAAAGTGCTGAAATTGCGCAAATTTCCGCCGCGACGTTGCCAACAACAGGATTTAAGGAATTGTGTGAAATTTTGCATCGAAATGAAATGTATAAAGCTATTCCTTTATGAGATATATTTTATTGCATTCTAATATTTACAAAGCAACATACTTATTTACAGAAAATTTCATTTTACAGTTTGAATGCTTGAAATTTAAATCCTACAGCTTTTAAAAATGTCATACGTGCCTTCTCATAGTTTCTCTGCGAATTCCTGAACTCAGCATACTTCCTCATGACAAACTCGCTCCTTTTGACTTCTGCTGGTCTTTGGGCCTTTGAAATTCCTTTTAATATGGACGTTATTTTCATGGCAGTTTCCGTTTGGATCTCTAACAAAGCAGAAATCACCGTATGAATATCAGGAGCAGGGAAGTAAAATTGACTATTATAATGTCTGTGAAAAGCTTCTGGTCCATTTGTCGTCCGACGCATCGTGGATGGTATAGACGCCCACATGACAGGTGGATACCTAAAATTAATAAAATAAAAAGATCCTTAGTTCATGCACACAATTATTGACAATTTATATAAAACACTAAAACATTTATAACACTAGATTCAAGAAATATTTATAGTCTTGGTCCGTAATTTGTTTACAACTATCAAAACCTGCATTTTAATCTACGTCTTACATGAAGACAGAAGAAAATTTCAGTATAATTAAGTTGCATTGAGAGAAAATACCATATCAGCACAACCATTAATGTTGTGTTCAAACTAGGACAACAGTTTTTGCAGTATTAAGAGTTATTGAAGCATGTGCTACTATAGATGAAATTCAAAAGGAAGCTACTTACTTGCAACCGTCTTCTATGTAGTTTTCTAGGACGTAATCGGAAAATTTATGCCCTGTATCATCCGGCGTCATTGATATTAGTTGAGTAAAGGCATCTGATACTTCTGTTGGATGTAAATATGGCAACCCAAAAAATGCCTTTATCCATGAACCTGTAAGAAAAGCAATAATAATAATAATAATAATAATAATAATAATAATAATAATAATAATAATAATAATTTGTTAGAATAAGCAAGCATTGGGAAAGTAGTGAAATTGATGGATCTTACTGTTGGCTTTATAATTTCTTCATTTCGTACATTATTAGAACAGCAGTTTATTTGCTTTTAAGAATGGTGACTGAATTAAGATTCTTCAGTCAAACAGAATAAGATTCTATTTTCAACTGTATTCTGTATTAATATATAACAAAACAAAGTCCACATGGTATTATTAAATTAATAATAAAGAATAATAGACCATAATAATATCAATAATACCTAGTTCAGATTTTGGATCCATATATGCTTGTCGCAGATCATTGTCGGCTTGAATCCTCCGCCACCATGTTTGTCCCAAATGGAATCTGCAGCCACGAATGTCACAATTTGGAAACACATTCTTGATGGCTTCGTGAGCAGCTGTTTCAAAATCAACGTAAATGATTTTCAAGTCGAATCTACTGTCTAAGTTTCTTATCATCTTCCACATGGCCACATACGTATTCTTGTCTTTCTTCGGCAAAAATGCAAAACATAGAGGTAGATAATATCCATTTTTATATGCATGTATTGTATATAACTGTGTGAAATGCTTAGGAGCATAAGTGATATATCAGTGATATATAGATGATATCAGTGTTAATCCCTAATAGAACATTAAACATTTTCGTACTGATATTAATTGATGGCCAGTTGCACAGTGGCCACCGGTTACTATTTGCTACCAAAATATTTACCACCCTTTTAGATATTGACCAACACCAATATGACCTCTCTATGACTTACGGTTCCTCAAATAATGCTCCTTAAATCTCTGGAAATCGGCCATTTTTGGCCAATATCATGGGAACGGTAATTCATAGAGAGACGATATTGGTCTTAATCAATACCTAAGAGGATGGTAAACACTTTGGTAGCAATATTAATTGGTGGCCATTGGCCAAACCAGAACTCTTTAAGTTCGTTGAAAACCGCGGCGAGACACAACATTCGACATGCTGCTTTAGAATTCTAACTGCATGTAGGAGGTACACGTAGATATAAGTTGCTGCATCACTCAAGGGGGCGAGCTTTCTTGCCAAGGGGCCCTATTTATCTCTAATACACTGACCACTCATTCTTGTAACAATTTATACGATAATACCTAGGTAATATATAACAAATGTTTCTCACAGCACCTAAGAACAACTAAGACGCAAATGCAAATCTAAGTATCATTTATAGAAAGGTGAAAGGATAGTTATTAAGATATGTGGTAGACACACCTGAAATATGTATACAAGTGCTTGTTTCTGATTGGCCAAAACTGGAAGATATAGACAAATCTTTATTTCTGATTGGTCGAACGTCTGTTCACGATATTTCAAGAGAACTTCTAGAAATATTTATATATATTGTTTATTTTATATATGTTTGTTTTCCTTACAGTATTTCAAAACTATTTGCTTTCAATAACTATATTCTTACAGTTTTAATCTTACAGTTAGATATGATACGGAAAATGAATGACTGGGACACATTCCCCAGTCACCCTCTCTAACGACGCCATTGCACACATATAATATAGATGACTGAAAATGCTATTGTTATCCATTACTTTGTATTTTTTTTTTTTTTTTTTTTGTTAAAACGACTTGCATTTTGGTGACTGTTTTTATTAGTCGATATACTTATGGTAATGATGGCAACGTTGCACAAGATTTTTTTCGCAATTTCCAATTTTGTTGCCTGCTCATTAAGGCTTTATCTGTGTCAACAGATAAGCGTGGGAAAATTTGCGCAATGTCGGTGCACCCATCATTACGAGGTTAGCCCCGCCACTGTCACTTTATGTCACTTTATAGTTCGTGCTTAGGTTTAGGACATCAGTGTATAAATCATAGATAATGCAATTTAACAAGATAATACAAATTGTAATAGTTTCTATAAATGTATTGTTATAAAATATTCTTCGCAGATTGCAATTATTTCTTTTAGAATAAATTTTCTTCTGTTAATACCAGCAAGAAATTAAGGATCTATCTTAAAATATAAATATACTGCTATAATGCTATATACTCAAAACATTAAAAAGAAAGAGAAAGTAGATATGCTTTCGAAGAGGACTAGAGTAGTGTGGTCTGTAGAACATTCTGTCAAGCCCTTTAGGGTAAAGAAGACCATGATTAAAGCAAATGAATGATGATGGAACAGGTGGAATGAGAAAGTGGGAAGAAAGGAGAGTACCCCAAGAGAACCCACGAGCACAAAGTTGTCCACTATAAACTTACTTGGCCGGGGATCGAATCAAGGACCTCACGCACCAGAGGTAAGCGTTCTACTACTGACGAGGGATGGGCGCGATGTCACTCAGAGATAATTGCACCAAATTTGGTGTAGTAGTAGGTAATAGGAATAGCAAAGAACGTATGGAAGCATTCGTTTCGCAGGCGTTCGGAATGAGAAATAATGGGGCCTACAGTTCTGGATAAGTATAGCCTGTCTATCAGATATTGATGGATCGGAGCCTTTGCTTGCTTTCCCGGCCAATGTAGTAGAAGTTTAATAAAGTAGAATGAAACCAGAAAAGATGGACTGAACAGAAAATGCGCAAATGTCAGCCCTCAGTACCATTAAGCGAATGCCGGGATAATACACCTATCAAGTGCCCTTGCCATTACCCATTGGGTATGTATCACTAGTTAGTTTAATGAAAATATATTAAGAAAATAAAGAAAATATATACACAGAATTAAGTCGATGTCGAAGACGAAGCTCGAATCTGCGTCTAGTACTTTCTGAACTGGGCAATGGAGTGTTGAGGCTTACTCAACCATCAAGGTGCTGAGGAGGTACAAATAGATCTGGAACTGCAGACTTGTGCACAGTTTGTGATAGACTTTCAACGCGTGCTGTGGAACTAATGCATTATAAATAAACAGTTCCAAGAACAGTATTGGTGTTTTATTTTATTTTTTTTATTTTTATTTATTGAACAAATTCCCAGATACAGCATAACTTTGCCATTTTACACAGGGACATGCTAACAAAAGAAAGAAAAAAACAAGACAACAATAATAACAACATAGAAAAAAAGAGTGTAAAAGTATAACTATTCCGTCAAAGCTCGTTTAATTGCTCTTTCAAACACTGGGTAGCTCCAAAAAATGTCCACATCAGTTGTTACTTGATTATAACAGTTTAGTATTCTAAAAAAAGAGACCTCTGTATAACAGCCAACCTAGGACGGGCAAGATGGAATAGGTGGGTATTCCGGGTGATGCGGGAAGGGACACGTAAGGATAGTTCCTGAAGTAATATTTCCGATCTTAAGCTTCCATTAACTATTTTATGTAGATATTTCAGGTCAGAGATAATTCTGCGTATCTCAGGAGTCTGAATATTAAGATATCGCAAGAGCTCCTTCTTAGGTAATATTCGAAGTGCAGGAACACGAAAACGGACTATAGCAATGAAGAAATTGAGAACAGAATCAAGTCTGGAGAGATGTGTAGGTGCTGCCATGGCCCATATGGGAGAGCAGTATTCGATCTTGGGTGCTATTAAAGTCTTATAAAAAGTTGCTAATGAAGAAACAGTGCGTAGTTCGGTGAACATGCGCATTGAATTCTTTAGTATTGAGGAGATGTGGTCAGAGAAGGTGAGTTTTGAATCAAAGATGACACCAAGATCGTTATGACTAGCAGAATGTGTGATAGGGGAATCGTTGACTTGGTATGGGAGGGAACAGGAGACTTTTTTAAAGTAATAGTAATACTGTCACATTTCTTACTGTTGAGTTTCAAGTGCCACATTTCACACCCGCCTGTAATTGGATAGGTGTGTGCAGTGGCGTATTTACGATTTTGTTTCGGGAGGGGCTTTGCTAACCTTCGGGGGGGCTTTGCCTGGAAATGTGAAAATTCTGCAAGATATTTCATTTACTTTACTATACTACGTAAGATTTCGGGGGGGGCTTAAGCCCGGAAGCCACCCCCCTAAATACGCCACTGGGTGTGTGCAAGGCCTGAACATGCGACACCGGGTTACATCAACTGCTGTAGGAGATAAAGACGGGAACGTAGAGCTTTGGGACGTTGCCGACCATGTGTCAAACGTACATAATACGCATGTGTGGAACACTGTGAGGATCTATGTCCAAATGGGCAGTTGGAAGTGTAAGTGATATCAAGTAAAAATATGGTAGTTAAGACAGACTAAATTTTCCGAACAATTAGAAGAAATTACTAAAGTTATGCGTTTTGACATCTATATTGAGTAATATTAAGAAAGAAATTTTTCAAAATAATAAATTCAAGCTGGGGAACAAACATAGCGGCCTAAATGGCCAATTTTATATTTGAAAAATGTACCTGCTTCAAACGCTGGAGCTACAAGGTTAAAAATTCAGAGGCCATTTTATACGGTGCATCCACTGACAGCCAAAAACGCTAATGATTCACTGTAATGCTTCAAGAAAGTCCGTAATATTTGAGGAAAATTCCTCAATTTTGCACATTTTTAAGTCGACTCTGCAAGTGAACAGTGTTGGGTAAGTTTCCTGTAAAAATGTAACGCGTTACAAGTTACTTTACTTTCCTTTAAAATGTAACGCGTTAGCCTACTAACGCGTTACCAACCCCCGAAAAGATAACTGTTACCCTACTTCGAAAGTAACGCGTTACTTTTAGGTCCCAAACTTTGAATGTGTTAAAACATAGAAATCTTATTTAATTTTCCGTATTATTATTATTATTGCACATTCTGATTTTTCCTAATCATCGTACAGGTTTAGAACTGTAGGTTGATAATAGTAGCGCTGCTATATCTTTTCATGTGTAAAGTTACTTTATTGGAAATTTGATGTGCTTCGCTCACTTTATAAACGCAATATTGCACGTTCTGAATCGCTTTATGTAGATGCAAGTACAAAATCTTACTTGACAGCTATATGTATATTTTCATACAATGTAAGACTGACTAAAATGTCATATTGCCTTAGGAAAAAAAATGACTGTTTATTATTATTCTGCTAAACTAATTATATAATAACAATGTTAGGTAAAACTTTAAAATACAGAATATAGAAAAGCATTACACTACGACTAATAAAGGTAACACATGAACTGGGGATGAGTCAAAACTTGCCAGTCACTCTAAAATCGATATGCTTTTTAGGGCCTAAAGCTAATTGCACTAAACACTATAATCAACGGGACTCTAGGATACGCAAACTGATCTGAAAGAACTCGAATATTGCATACCAACAACAAACTATTTTCTAGTAATAAAGGAGGCTTTAACCCCTTACTGTATATTGTTAATCATGGCACCCTAGCTGTTGATAAATATTTCCCGCTTCACTTCAGACACTTTAGTTTTCAGTTCTGTCTACCATCATCCTCAGCTTTTTTCTTTTTTTTAAGTATTCTTTCAAATGTTCGAACGGTAAAATATTTTCGTTCTCCATTTTTATAAAACAACACCAATCAAAGTAAAATAGACCACCATTTCACTTGTAGTTCAACCCCCTGAATGCATTGATTTGGAGCTGTCAAAATCTATGACAAAATCTTCCAGGTGCTTGCAATCAGTACATGTGATTTCCCTGAGGCTGTACTCATCTTCCAAAAACAGCAAGTGGCACTAGTGATGAGCAAATGCAAGACCAAGACCAAGACCCGGGTGGTCTTGGTCTTGGTCTTGGTCTTGCGCATGCGGTCTTGGTCTTGGTCTTGCACTGGAATACTCGGTCTTGGTCTTGGTCTTGGTCTTGCACACCCAGTCTTGGTCTTGGTCTTGGTCTTGCACACCCAGTCTTGGTCTTGCTTGCAAGAGTCTTGCAAGTTTTGCTTTTAAGAAATCTATGCTTTTCATAAGTAAATTTTACTCTGGATATGAGGGATAATAAATTCTACATTGCGTCAATAGTGAGAGAAATACAATGTATGTTTCTAAATGTAATATATTTTACCTTTGTGTAAGTGTGATGATACTGTACAACATAGGCGATCACCTTTACTGTTTTTTCAATGGGTGATCACGCTTCACTACTTATAAGATAAATAACAATATTTCGTAATATTTTTATATGTTTTAACAGATCCAGTACTCCACTGGTCCCCAAACTGGGGAGAATACCCCTGACAGTGAGACGCATGAAAGAAAACCAAGACGACACAGATTACTGAAATACCATAAATTGCAAAATTATTTTTACACTCTAAAAGCGTCAGATTTTTTTTCTTTCCAACCACGATTAGCTCATCTTTGTATTGAACAAACTCCCAATTAAATATTGAAATTTTGTTTTACTGATTCTAATATGTACTGTATGGGGCAGAAACAAGGACATTACGTAAAAACGATGAAACAATTAGATTTTCGAAATGTGGGCATGGAGAAAAAATGAGAGATACAGCTAGGTTGAACGGAAAACGAATGTGAAGGTTTTAGAAATAGTAGCAGTAGGCGAGAAAAGAAGAATTTTAGATGTAATTAAGAAGAGGACATTGGCTGAGGAGGAACTGTATTATGAGGCACGTGCTAGAGGGAGGGGGCGAAGGAGACTGTAGTTGAACAAAAATATTAAAACAGAAAATTGCTACGTTAAGACGAAGAGACTAGCTGAATACCACAATCTTCGAAGTTTCTCAGCTGCAGCAAGTGACCTGCCAATAATGGCAGAATAGCTATTATTATGACGATGATATGTTTTGCAATATTGACCAAAAAAGAGAGATAAAATTAAAATAATAATAATAATTAAACCTCTTAATATTTTAGAATATGAAAGGAAACTAAATTTGTGAGTTTTACGTCCCACGAATATGCCGGCTAGGCTAAAGGAGACGGTAATGATGAAAAATGAATGAAAATGGTGGAAAGAAGAAAGTGGGAGAAAACGGGAGAACCCCGAGGAAACCCACGCACACAGTGTTTGTCCACCACAAAGTTCACTTGGCGGGGGCTTGGATCAAACGCTGGACCCCAAGTACCAGAGCTAAACGCTCTACCACTAAGCCACCGCAGCCCCAATATTTTAGAATAATTTGAGTGAAAACTGAAAACGACTCAACTGTCTATGTATTTTGTGTAAACTCAATTTATATAAATACTTTTGACCTACATTAGAAATACATAATAACGGCATCAAATTTCAAGTTATTTGAAATAAGTACCAAATCACTCTCAGTTGTGAATATAGATTATTTATTGTTGTATAATGTTATATCGTTAAATCCTAGATATGCCGTATACCTAAGGAGGCTATAAGTTATATTGATAAACAATTATTCAACGTATAAGCATCCACCTATGAAATCAAACTTGCGGTCACATGCACTAAGTTTTTGTCAATGTCATGAAAATGTTATTTCAATATTACTTTTATGAGCACATATTAAAAATTTCCAACGGATGATTGAGCCTCAGATCCAAGGCCATACCCATGTAGTCGACACCTATGGTGTACGGAATTGCCGATGTTCAATACTATATTTCTTTAGTTTTGGAAGAAGAACACCACTAATATGTTGAACCGTTGAAATGAAATGAAATATATACTTTAACGTCCCACGATTATTACACTGAGGCTAAGGGAAACAGTGATAATGAGAAATGGTGGAATGAAGAAAGTACGAGGAAACGGGAAAACCCACGCGCAGGGTATTTGTTCACCAAAAAAGCTCACATAGCGCAAGCTGCGATCGAACCAGGGAACCAGGGTGAACGCTCTGCCACTGAGCTACCGTGGCCATAACATGCTCTAGTTTATTTTAGCTTATTCACTTCTTATGGACACAATTATTCTTCGGATGATTTCTCACACTCCAATCATGGGCCGTCGTGAATGATCAAATGATGACCAAAGTAAATCAGACACTGAAGTTATTATATCTTGTAACAATTCGTAGAATTATGCTGTCGGTCGTCTCGTGAACAACCGATTCAAAAAATGACATACTGTAGCTATATGTTACAGGAGCAGATCGACTCACATGGATTGCATAAACTACTGGGAACACATTCACTCCGGCGGTGTTTTTACTGGAGCCAAGAAGTTCACGTGAAAGATGTAATGCTTTTTCCCCTTCCTTTTTACATTCTATAAAAAATCAAGTAGTACCGTACTTGTGCAAGACTCTTGCGCAAGAGTCTTGGTCTTGGTCTTGGTCTTGCAGGTATGGTCTTGGTCTTGGTCTTGGTCTTGCACCCCTTGGTCTTGGTCTTGGTCTTGCATCGGGATTCCTGGTCTTGGTCTTGGTCTTGGTCTTGCATGCAAGACTCTTGCAAAAACTGCAAGACCAAGACTCTTGCGCTCATCACTAAGTGGCACTAAGATCTTATCTCTCTGTGTGTCAATGACTGACTGTCGGTCACTGACATAGTTCATGATCCATTTCTCCATTCTGAGAAATTCACTTACAGGAAAGAAACATTTGTTTCGGGAAATATATATATATATATATATATATATATATATATATATATATATATATATATATATATATATATATATATTTTGTAGTTACTCATTCGAAATGTAACGCAAAAAAAGTAATGCAAACTAGATACGTTACTTAAAAAGCAACGTGTTACTTCCGTTACGTTACTTCCCTAAACTGCCAGTGAATGCATCATAACATCGGCAATAAATTTTATCAGTGTAGAGAAACGAAACTTGGCATGAAGGTGCCACATATAGAGTAAAGTATAAGAAAATTATATGTTCGAAACGCGGCCATCTTGAATTAAATTTGGCCGACCAGTATTTGTATATGAAAAGTACACCTTGCTCGACCCTCTGGAGCGAGACAAAGGAAACTAGGCACGCACGTGAGTCATCAAACGTAGGTTAGGATGAAATTGTGAAATGCTGGAAAAGTCGACATTTGTAATCCAGTATGTCATGACCGTCCACAGTCGTTTCCATTTAAAAATCACTAATCCCGAAATATATGTTTAAATTCGCCTCACAAATACACATAATACTTTAATTTTGGTGGGCGCCACATCACAGATATCAAAAACCCCATTAATGAAATGAGTTAATTTTGGTGGCTTCAAACATTTAATACTTGCGTACTGACAGCATTTTATAGTGTGAAGAAATACAGCAACTCCATTTCGACCCCTTTCCTGGGAAACTTCTCTGACGCCCATGATTAATTACTCTATTTTTTTAAAAATTTATTTTCTTAATATAATTTCATTAAGCTAACTAGTTATGCGTACCCAATGGGCAATGGCAAGGGCACTTGAAAGGTTTATGATCCCGGCATTTGCCTTGTGGGGCTGAGGGCGGACATTAGCGCATTTTCTGTTCAGTTCATCTTTTGTGTTTTCATTCTATTTATTTAACTTCTGCATTGGCCGGAATTACGGGCAAAGGCTCCGTTCCATCAATATCTGATAGACAGGTCATACTTCTCCAGAACTGTAGGGACTATTATTTCTGACTCCGAACGCCTGCGAAACGAATGCTTCCACTTGTTCTTTCCTATTTCCATTACCTACTCCTACACCAAATCTGGTGCAGTTATCTCTGAGTGACATCACGCCCTTCCCTCGTGAGCAACTGTACCTCTAGAACAGGGTTTCTCAACCTTTTCCACCGGCGTACCACAAAAGCATATTAATAATTAATACTACCATACATAAGTCGTACGTACCACCAACAGCGTCTCGCGAACCACGAACATTCTAATAAAAGTGGTCCTCACTTGAAAAAAGTTTGAGGAACGCTGCCTCACAAGCTTGAAAGCCACATTATTCAACGAGTTAATACCAGATTTTAATATTTTCTTTTTAATGGGATTACTATATTTAAATTAGGGTCCAGGGTAAAGCAATAATAATTACTAATAATCAGAAATTGACTTTCCTTTTCGATGTATGATTATAGAAGTGTATTCAGTGGCGGATCTAGAAGGTAAAAACTGGGGGGGGGCAGCCAAAACCAAGACTATGATAAGTATATCACGAGTTTACTATAAACTTTTAAAAGTATATAAATAATAGCTTAAATTATTTTTGTCACTCAGAAAACTGGCGGGCTAGGCCCCCGGCCCTGGCCTAGATCCGCCACTGAGTGTATTCTATTTAGAGTATTAAAACAAAATTCTGATTATGCTTCGAAAACCAATGCAAATTGCAGTTAAGCGAAAACAAAATAGGTGGGGACATTATTCTACATGCGTTTGTTTTCAAATGTTAAGAACAAAACAGCTTCTTCGTACTGATAGATGTAGAAAGTTGTGGGGGGGGGGGGGGCGAGAGTGTTGATATTTAAAATATCCATAAGAACAGAGAATTCCTGCATAAAACAATAAAGTTGTTCCGTATATTGTCAACATAATAGAGAGAACATTCGTCATTTGTTTTGTTCTGTAAGAAAATTGCTGTTCCAAATAACCTTAAGAGTATATTTTTACGCTAAAGAATACGAAAAACAAACAACATATTTTTGCATGAAATGAAAGATTATGCTTGTGATTTTACATTGGGACCTCTCTACAACTAGAATTTGAAGAAAAGAAAGAAAAAGAAAAGAAAGCGACTATAATTTATGCTTTCGGCACTCATCTTTAGCTCCAAACAACGGTTACTTTAAAAAGTCACGTAAAAGAGTTTGGTAACCTTATTTACATACCACATCTACTAAAGTTAAGTTTTAAAGAAAAAAAAGAGGGGTTGGTTAACACAAACCGGATTTTGATCTGCCTTTTTTAAAAGCCATGATGTTATTGGCGATAAGTGCCACAATCTTTTCTTTATGTGAACTTCATGGCAATACTATCGATCAAACATTTAATTGATAAGAATTAAAAACACAACGTTTTCGTTTTACAAGAAACAAACAAAACAAAAAAATATAAAAATGAATGGTACTTCCATTTGGTATTCGTTATTATTCTCTCTGCAAAACTAACCCTTGATGTCCTTGGCTGGGTCCCCGAAGCGCATTCATTGGAATCTTACCTGACGTGGGCACTCGATCATAATTCTGGGTCTGAAAGTTGACTGACACGAAGAGCGAAGAACATAGAGGGCTGGAGGCGGGTCAGGTTCAAACAGGAAAACACAGCAACGATACGTATCAACCACTGTTCAAGAACCATATTTACAATGCGCGGCGGATGAAGTTTATGCATTTTTTTAACAGTACTTGAAAACGATTTAGAAAAAAAAATCAATTCTCAACATTCTTTCTCTCTCTAGGAAGTTTCGGCCATAAGTTTCTTCTGTTCAAGGTGTAAAGACCATTTGCATAGAATTATGGGTTTATATCAGTACTGTGTTATTCTTTACTGCATATGTATTCCTACAGGAACTTTTTTTTCAATGCATACAAAGTGCAATGTAAAAACCATCACCAAAATGTGTCTCTATCTTTGATTTCATGGATATTACAGTTCTTAATTTAGATGGGGAAAAATTGCTTATGTTAGTCACTTTTCGTTTAACAGAAAACCGACGGTTTTCAAGTAGATATTGTGTGTTTCTTTAAAAGATTCCATAAATATACACCCAAAATAAACAAGTGGCCAATTCAAAAGGCTAACTGAATATTGTTCCGAAACCCAAAACCGCTCTCACCTGGTTTATTCATTTTTACGTAGTAGTTCATTTAATACAATACATTAAATTATCTGTTTGCCATACTTTCTGGGCCTTTACAACAGTTGTACATAATTAAAGTGAAAAATGGGATTCAAAGTACTTGTAAGGCAAATTTCAGATTACATATTCAGTCTTGCCAATTACTTGTTCTTTACAAGTAGTATTTCTAATAGAAACTAATATTTAATAATTAAAACTTTAAGTTTGTTTAATGGATCCTAAGTAAGACACAAGAACATTATTTAAAATAAATCATTACATTTTACAGACTAAGAAGTCTCCACCACTTGTTTTGTTTTGAAAATGTGACGAAGCACCAGTCTCAGCAATTACCAGGGTCAGTAGTCCATGATTTCCAGTGTCTTTACTTCTGTCTAATGCTCCTCAGTACACTTTCCGCTTATTCCTATTCCAGCAATCTTGTTCAGAACGCCATACCAAAAAATGATAATTACAGAACAACAAGGATTCCCAATTCAGCAAAGCTCTCAGCGACTGGAATTACAAGCGTTTGGGTGATAACATAATGCACACAACTCTACTCACCTTATTATACAACAACTTAAAAAAAGAATGAGAAATTATTCGTTATAGTTAAAGAGGGCGTTAGTTGCGACACTATTTGTTCCCGTCATGAGAAAAATTAATTTATTATGAAATGGTTTGAGAGGCGATAAAGACATCTCCGATAAATACAAACTGATGTGCAACATTTGAAATGGAATGCCACATACGTGCTTCAGGCAACAGTGGTGATTGTTGTAGCAGTAGATTGCAGCAATCTTGCACAAAATTGAGTCTGCACGGCCGTTAAATGGTGTGTTCATTTGAGCACATCTGACATCAAAGGATACCAATTGTTCCAAAACAGACTTACTAGTTAGTGATGCTCTGCCACAATCAACCACATTGCGCTGGTGCAAATAAACCAACGAAGACAATGTTTTGACGACAAAGATGTTCAGATGTTCCGGTCCAAGCGTTAATGATCAGTTCAATTTTCCGCTATTGTTCTTGAGAATCTCTGAATAATTACTATCTGGCAAGGACGTTACACATTGCCCACGCCAAGAGCATTTACTGTTGTGTTACAATTTTTATGAGTAGGCCCTACTTACTTGAATATAATGAGATGTTCAGTGGATTTCCAGGTTGCTTACATCCGAACAGGAGGTGGAAGTGTAAAGATCATCAACTCCCAATTGAAGAGTATGGTGACGCATACCTACAGCCTATCACTACTATCCTGAAGCCCGGAAGGTGAACACTGCTTAAAAATTACCCAGTTCTGCGGCCTAAAGACGGCCAAGGTTTTTAACGTTCTCTGGGTGCAAGAGAATTGTTTTCCCAAGTATAGTGTTGCCAAAAACGTCACGAGCTTTGCCTATGTTGTTACAACTTCAGTGAAGACAATGCTTGGCCACATGTTACCGGTGGAGGCCTCTGAAACATGAAAAGAAAAACAGTGTGTGAATGTGTCACAACTCGTCTCAAACTGTCATTAAAGTGGAGGCGGCTCTGAAGATCGTGTCCAGCTTGTATTCTGGAATTGGCATCCCTTGAAGGAACCATTTCAGAATCTGTCAATCTTGATCCTGGCTAATATCTTTGGTGAGTAATAGATTAATTTCGGTTGTTGACTAGTTCTTGTAATATTCTATTAGGAAATCAATCCCTTTTGAGCTTCTGAGCGCCACCAACTAAAGAATACTAGTGCAGAATTTATAACACAGGGCTAGTTGCTTCGTCTTGAATTTTTTTTAAAAAATAGCCCTGACGATTTATAACATTGATATAATTCTTTTGAAGTCCAAGTTATTACTTCCAATATTCTTTTTGAGATAGGCTGAAACTTGAAACCTTTAGATGTTGAGAAGGCAGGCAAATACATTATGAGCATAAGTTGTTCGTCACTCTAGAAAACAAACCGTACCAAAGGAAACTGGTAGCATGTAAAATGTCACAAACCATCGTATTTCAATTAATAAACCGAATATGACAAGTCAGAGGGTTAAAATTTCGCCAGAAAATGGTTGTTTAGTGAATCCGAATTTTCTTACACACACCTATAAATTGTTAGTTTCTATGAAGTACTGTGCATATTGAGCACAATAAGTAACTTAACAGAAGGCTAGATTTAATATTAATTAACTACTTACTTGAAAAGGGGACTAAACGAAAAAATACAATTATTATTTTTTAAATTAAACAAATGTATATTATCTGTAAAATGTTTTACATAAACAATATATTTACAATATTCAACCGTACAATATATATATACATAGCATATTAAAATTATATATAAAAATGAATAGTATGTGCAATGATCTGCACAAATGCTTTGTACACTTCCATTATGGAAACTTACGTAGATATGTAACTACAAAAATGTTATACATATATACACGTTTCTTTGTTTTTAAAATTTATTTTGATTTGTCACAAACGCAACAATTTCAATTATCTCTATTAAAAAAATAACAAAATAACGATGAGATACAACTAATACTCCACACGGAACTTCTACATATGAAATTGACATTTTTTCATACGAAAAGAGTTAAACTTGTGTATTAAATCGTACTAAAATGTTGGAACATATGAGATTTTTTTTTTCCAGCTATATAATTAACTAACTACACTTGGATGAGAACATTAGTATATTATATAAAGAAAGTTCAAGCACTGTTTAAAGGTTCCGTGCTTTTCTCAACCCATGAACTATTGGATGTGTATGTTTACCTCATTGCAAAGGGACATGTTGTTTCTTCAGCAGTGCTAATTTCAGTAATAGATTTTAAATTTACTTATAGTTCCACTCCTACTATGATGACACAGTTGACACAGTAAGTATTCAGAAATAACAGAAAAAACTTCCACTTTTTAAATTGCATTTGTATGTTACCTAAAAAGACGAAACGATTTTGAAAAATCAATAGTAACAAAATCCAATAATTGTGCACTCTTGATATACGACGCAAAACAAATTGTAACAATTTTGTATTATATTCCGAGTTCGATCTCCAGGGAAATGCATTGAAAGTAACAGAGAAAGGCCCACATATTGAATCTTTACCTATTCTCATTACTAAATTGCAGAATAAAATGTACATAAAATTTGAAGAAAATCGAATAACCATGTAACTACTGGTTTGAATGTTTTAAGCAATTATTCCCATTGTCTTTTTCATTGGAAAAATATCACTAACTGCTTTAACTTATTAGAAAAAGCAAACAATGGGGAAAAAAACTGTTAATATTGCGACAAAGAGAATATATATATCATTGCTTTTAATTTCTTAAAAAAGAAATTGTGCATATGATGAGTTTCTTATGTGTACTCTTTTTTAACTTTTTTTTAAACCATATGACACAAAACATTAGCGTACTATTTTGTGTCATATATCATTTTTTTTTTTTTAAAAAAAAAAAGTTAATGTAACTAGAAGCCCAGGCAGAGGTGCATCCAGCAAGTTTTTCTTGGGAGGGCCTTAGGCTTTTCCAGAAGGGCCGGAGCGTTACATACTAAAAGTGACCCGAAAGTCCTGCTTCAGAATGTAAAAGAATTAATAACTAAGTCATCATACATAGATTTCATATATTATATATAACATTATTATTATTATTATTATTATTATTATTATTATTATTATTATTATTATTATTATTAGTTGAAACATAGGTTTTGACACACAGAAAAATTAGAATCACAGATTGCAGGAAATATGTCAATAAACTATTCATAGGAAAAGAAAAAAATATATATATTAGAAAATACATTTTTTTGACTTTGCCTTTATGTGTCTAAATAAAAGGTACGGACAACCATAGTACTGAGCTTTCTCGCTTTTATTTCTTAAACTAAAATATGTTATACTACAGTTACACTGAAACATTTGTAAAATAACGAACAACGTTATGTTTTCGGAAAATTTCGTTAGAAGAAAATTCAGCCTCAAAAGTAAACTACCGTTTGTGGACTTTTTAGTGAGAAATGACTTTCATGTAGGTCTATTAAGAGTTACTTATGAAACATTTGTTAATGAGATATCAACAAAATCGCCTGAGTTGTATTTGAGTATATAGTAAATAGTATTAATAATAAAAAGAAAACTGCCTTCTTAAACATTTTCGTGACAAGTGATTTGCGTAACACTATAGAGTTATTAATGAACAAAATAGTCTTAACTTTTTTTGAAAAGAAAAACTTAACGATTCTCTCGAATTCGATTTTTTTTAACGATCACAACACCTCTTCTATCGTCGCTCGAAAGAAAAAAAGAGAAAAATCGAAGAAAAATAGTATAGCAAGCTAATAAAATAGCAACTATGTGCATCCTTCCAGTTATGTAAATGGGAGTAACAAAGATAACGATTAATCAGTATCAATGGGGTATGCCGGGGGCTGACTCGACTCAACTCCTCCCCTCCTTAATACAGTGATATCGAAATGGGTTCATTCATATAGAATGTTCCATTTTGTGAATTTTATATAGACATGTTACGACTCTTTTATATAGTTAATTTTTCACGAAAAATAAGCTTCACACGACAGGTTTAAAGAAAAGCTTACTTCCAGTAAGTTCTTTCTTAACCCTACACAAGATTTCATGTAATACACTGTGTTCTTATAGTTATGTATTTTAATCTTCTTCAACTCTTTATCGTTACCATAGGCATCAAAATTTACCATTTGCTGGTACGTATAAAGAACGTTAAAGAAAAAATGAATGTTTAAATTATTATTATTATTATTATTATTATTATTATTATTATTATTATTATTATTATTATTATTATTATTATTATTATTATTATTATTATTTTGCTTCAATTTAGACGTATTGTCAGCGTGCGTAATCTCGGTTTGCATGATCCCAGATTCTATTCTCACTAGAAGCACTAAAATTTTCAGGTATTGATAAAGCATCATGCGGCAATTGAGGAGCTATCTGAATTAAGCGACATCGAACTGTGATCCAGAAAGCCAGAAATAATAAAATCTGGAACAGATGCGCTGCAACTCATCACCCAGTTGAATGAAAGCCAGCCGGCTGGTCATAGTCTTCCACAGCTATAGCGTGAGGAAGTTTAATTTATTTCTTTTTAGCAAATTTTATATTTTAATACTGAGTCAAATTTGATGCATAAACAAATAATGAAAAATGAGTAAACATAGATAGCAGCGTTTTCGACAATTTCGTTTCTAAAAGGAAAAAGAATATCAATTTTTACAATATTCAAATTTCCAGTTTTATGTTTTAAACCTTATTCTACCTATCTGAAGAATGGACACTTCTATTTGTTCTATTATAAGCATTCATTTGCTAAATAAACACCTAACAGTCGAACTCCATTTGGAAGTACCAGGAAATCGTTTGAGTGGGGCTAAACTCCTCCTTCCCCCCGTGGGTACACCCCTAAACCAAAGTCAACAACAAAATATGTATATAACAATAATTTGGAGAGTTACAAAGAAGCAAAGTACAATATAAATTTGAGCTTTAAAGCAATGTGGTACTTAGAATATATTTCTAGGACGCCACTGATTATTTATCAAAATATGTAGCGATAAAAAAAAAGAAAAAAAGAAAACTAAAATACACTTTACAAAAGTTTCCATCGAACTTTCATATTCCCCTTTATCTTTCCGATATTTTGAAAATAAATATATTCCGATAATTTGACAATAAATAAATATATAAATTACGATAAAGCGACTTTACACTTTCCCTTAAGGAAATAAAGTCTAGTAGCTAAAATGGCAAATTGCAACGGTACATTTGCATGTGACTGAAGAATCATAAATCACTGAGATATTACATACTTATGTCTTTAACAACATTCTAATCCAGAAACATGATAACGGCTTATAGAAAATTAACTCTCGGTGTTTACTATCTACTTACAAATGCATACTCATCTCTTTTAGTGTCCCTGAGAAGTTTTAGTTAATGAGAAATTCAGACTCTCAAACTCCTATGCCTAAGTTCATCATCAAGGTTACAAAGACAGATTAGATTTATGTCTAACGTAACATTTCATTAAATACATTCCGTTATGAAAAGGAAAGTATTTTATTTGTTTTTGTTAGAAATGATTTTATTTACTATTTCACATGTCTGTTACAAGCAATCTTTCCTAGTTATTCTTAACTTTGAAATGTGAGCTCGACGATAAGGTTAGAAAAAAAATGAGCATTTCATCTTTAACGAAAATTCTTAGGAACGTTAAATTTGATATTAATTGTTCCGTGTGTATTAGGATTGAATCATTGGTATAAATCATTTCAAAAATCTTAAGAATATGAATCTTGTTTACAAATTCTGGGAAAAGAAAGTCATTGACAGAAAATAGCACCAAGAAGGTATGTACTTGGTATATCATCATTATAAAAGAATACTACGGACATAACTTGTTCATATCTCATATGAAGCGATTACAATTTGGATCTAGACAGTGTGTGGTCAAAACTAAATATTTGAAACCTTTTGGAAGAAGTGTTGTGCTATACTTTAAATACTACATTTTATTCACTCTTGCTTCAACAGAGACTGTTCTCTAGGATACCCCTGCCACAATGGGCTTTAAATATTCAAATACAGGGAACGTGAAAATCGCTTTACTTACTCCATTAACGACCTTTAAAATAGTTTATAGCAGATACTTAACACTGGAATTGTATCGTTACTTCAAACTTTGATTTCGCTAAAACTTACAATAAAAACAGTTGACTACAAACAATGCATACACCAAATTTTCCGTTCGCATACATTTAAATCAGCAATAATATGTTTCGGCAGAACAGTTTTGTACGACTAACAGAATATGAAGATCAAACATTACGAAATTCCTCCCTCAGGAAAGTTACTAAAATATTTTTGCTCGTAAGTTATGTTTGTCCTTTGACAAGAGGCAAAACTACACACAAATGCTTAATATGTGCTCGACCGTTCTGAATAGTACTATTACTACTTGATAACTGTTCTTGAATACTAGCAAGGAATTTTGGATTTGGGCGACTCTGAGGGACGCATTGGTCGTATCGCAAAGAACTATGGTCCCTGGAATTGACTAGTGCTTTCAACTCAATTTCACCAGATTTACTTACTCTTTTCCTATCAACTAATTGTTGTCAGAAAAAGCCCGGGTTGGTATGTTCAATAATACAGCGCTTACAATACTTTTTAACAGCACGATACCCTTCTATAGTTACTTGGCAATCTTGGATATTCAACTGTTGAAGTCCCCGACAATAATATGCAATACACTGGATTCCTTGATCTGTGACCATATCGCAACTTTTAACACTCAGTTTTTTCAAATTAGGGCAGCTTTCTGCAAGCACTTTAAGTCCGTGGTCCGTTACATCACATTTTCCTATATCCAATGCCCGAAGCCGAGGACAGCTTCTTGCCAGAACAGAAAGACTGTCATCGCTCACAGCTTCACATCCACGAGCATTTAAATATCGTAGTTTATAACAATGCCGCGCAATTTGTTTGAGTCCGGCATCAGAAACCTGATCACATTTGGCCACTGATAAGTATCTTAAATTAGGTCCCAATTTGGCTAATTCATACATTCCAAAGTCCGTCACTTGCACGCAGTCTGATACACTTAGCTCACGTAACATCACACAGTAGCTTGGCACACACTTAATACCAGCATCTGAAACGAAGCGAAAATAAACTATTAGAAGTCGATGTATTATCTAGAGTTACATTTCTTACATTGTAAATACAAAATGATAAACATTCTATTTGTATTGTATGCGGTTGAATAAAAGAATGTCATGACATTTCAATCCACCAAGTGCTATGTCTGGCGGACTACTTGTAGCCGCGTTCGTGTGATTGATACATTGACTTCTATTAACGTTAATCTCCGGCTTTCTAGTTCGAAGTTAAGTTACCTCTTAAATAACTTCTCAACTGCTTAAATACGCTGAATAAACACCGATAAAACTATTAAACTGAACTCAGGAATACGTCTAAATATTTATTAATACCGAAAGTTTCCACGGGAACACCCATATTTCAGCGACTTATTTATTCACGTAAACACATACTGTTGTTTCAATCAAAATCACAATACACTTGAAGCCCAAATAACTAATTGATAAGAAACATTGTGTGTATCTGAAGCGGTTGTATTCATTACAAAATATCCATCATGCTATGATTTATGTATTTTGTTTCCAGAATGTTAGAGGTAAGCTTACCATTCCTGAAATCATTTTTTCATTATGTAATGGCAGCCATGAGAAAACCTATTGGAAAATTTCGGCATTAATAAATATTCAGACATATTCTTGAGTTTTAATTTAATAATTATAATTAGAGTTAAAGGAAAAGTGCAAATTTCAAATATAAATATTCATACAAACAGTACCAAAATTAATTACATCATTTATAAGGACTCAAAATGCACCGTTGTATTAAAATGTCTGCCTAAAGCTAGGTTGCCATGTTGCAAGAATCTTGTAGCTGTCATTGAAAAGTCTTGCAACCCCATCTTTCTATTTACTGTTTACACAGTTACAACTTTCTGAAAGCAAGAAAGATATCTCCACCCATGCAGCACTGCACTCTAGTGGACATAGAGTGAACATCCTCATTAAAATCGTATTTTGGCACGCTTCCCCTCTCCGTCCAAAAGAATCCGTCATTTCGGAAGCTGCGAAACAGTTTTTTCTTTTTTCTTTATGACAATGGGAGGGCGACAGCAGGTAGCAAGCAAGATGACCCAGAAAGTTATACATGGTTTAACTCCTTGCAAGATGGGGAAAAAAATGTTGCATGCCCCTTTCAAATACATGGAGAAATATTGTAGGGTTTCATTTTTTTTCTTAATGATAGCTACAAGATTCTTGCAGCATGGCAACCTGATTTAAACAAGTCCCAGGAAACAATTGATTTTATTTTTTCCTTCCTAGAATTCAATCTGAGGCACGTGAGGACAAACTTCGAGGAACATAGTTTGAGAAAAGATGAATATTTTCAAATTTCGTTAAATAATGAGTTACTCCAATTTTTTTAAAAAAAGAAGAAAAATAAACAATAAATTGTAAGATATAAACTGCTGAAATTTCCTCTCATATTTATGCAATGATGGATGTGGCACATTTACACTTTTATCAATAGCAAGTCCAAAAACAATTATTTCTATTCACTTGCTTGCTTGTAATTTTAACTTAGTTGTTTGGAATCCACCTATTGAAGAAAAATCACGAACATTTATTTCTGAATATGTTATTAATTATATTTGTCTATAAGAGAAGGCACCATGCCGTCGGGTGAAATCATACAAGACAAATTAACAAAACTATTCACACAAAGCCACCATAATACTACGGTCAAAAAGTGCTAAGTGGTCTAGCTTTTGATCACAGACATATATGTAAGATGCGTAACGTTGTACAACAATGATCCCTGGAATTATTCTTTCCCACAAAAACGGCTGCAGCACAGATTAAAACGACGTCTCGACATAATGAATGTGTGAAACGAAATTGTTGAGTTAATAAACGCATCCCGTTTGGAGTGGTCTTTTAAAACGAATACAAACTAATTAAGCCTATTAAAGACTGTCTGAGAAAAGTCTACTCTTCCACTTTGTTTTTAGAATTTCTTGAATACTTCAAATAATTATGCTGGCTTACCTTTACAAGGTCAACAAGGATGACTTATGGTCATGAATACGAAGCTACCAAATACGCGAAATTCACAACACAGATTTTTTTTCTTTTTTTAATCTTTTACATTGCTTTATCCTCTTCAAGAGTAAACATGTCGCAGGATGGAAGTATGTGTTCAAATGTTTCAAATTATTTCTGAAATTTTTCGAGATGGACCAATTTTCAGTGCTCGAGTTGATTTGATTTTTGGTTCGTCCTTATACATAACGTAATAGTCACGTGAGTTCTGGATATACATTGCGGATTATTAATAAAGTTCTATATTATAAATACACTGCTTTACTTTTATTTTCTGTCTTATGTTTTACAGATTTAAAGCTTATTTTGTTGTGTCTATAAGTCCTGATTAGTGAAAAATTCCTACAGATTTAGTTTTACAACTACAAAATATAAGGCATTAGTTTGATCTCAGTTTTAAAAGGTCAATAATACAGAGTTCGTATGCACTCTCCAAAACTTGGAACTTTACAATTTTGTTTCAATTACTGGAATTTTGCTAGTTTTCCGTATTTTATAAAGTGAGAGAATGCAGATAAGTTTTTTTTCTTTGTTTCTCGCAAAAATATTGAGACACAGTACGTAGCAAATGATTTCAAATATAACTGATTTCAGCTACATTAAAATTCGACAGCCATTAAGTTGTTCTTTTTATTGTATTTCATTTAAAATTCTTCATCCCAGGAAGGTAGTACAACGCAATGATTCTACGTTTTTCTTTGTTGCTAATATTGTATATATACATATATAATACATACATTATATACATTATAATAATATAATTATATTATATATTATAAGTATGTATATTAACGTGTGATGAAGATTTTTTCCATGTTGAAGGGTGTATTACAGTTGTAGTTTGCTTGTCAAAAATCTGTATTGTACAGTGTAATTACGTAACGTGTTTATGAATATATATATATATATATCAAGAATTTACAAACAAATAATATTACAATGTATAATTCAAGAATGAAACATATAACTAATCTGTGATAATTGCAGTTAATTTTTAATCTTTTATAATACGAGAGAATCTACACTGATTATGATGGAAGATGTACAAAGCTAATTTAGTGGAATGACACTCACTGGTTACTTTCGAATTGCTACCCTGCTCGACCGATTGCGTACATGTATGAAAAACTGCTACCATATCATTTGAATAATAAAATAATTTAATAAGAAAATATTTATACTATAAAATAGGATGAATTTCAATTATTGAAAATAAAGTTAAATACAGATGAAAGAACGAAATTTTCATTCGTTGTACTTCAAAGTTCAAACTTTGTTGAAAATGAAACGTATTAATGCATTAAATAGAGAAAAGGGAATGATTAAAATGAATTTACTAAGACTACTCTAGAACAATCGTGAGATTCTGAATGTACTAAATGAAGATAATTTTCACCTTACCCTGAGATCATTAAAGAAGAAATTAATGTTTGCAATTTTACATTTAGGAAATGCAAAGCAAAAGGCAATAATGAAGTTTCGAATACATAGAGGCCTAGAATGTAGGAATATCGATTTGGATCACTTTAGGCAAGGGACAAGGCTACGCCTGGATCTTTATATGCACTTATTTTGTGTCGATGAACACAGCACAGGACGGGAGGAGAGGAAATTCGAACTTAGCATCACGCAAAAACAGTCTAATCAATTTGGGGCTTTCTCGTCATAAAACAAGTCTTTCAATCCTGAAAATTTTACGTATAGGTTACTGTATTTATTTTGTCGTGTGGTACGGGCATATGTGTATGTATGCGTAGCAAAATTCAAATATGATACTCATAAGGATTCATTTCGGCGCGGGAGACAAGAAAAAAAGAAAAGAAAAAGAAAGAAAAAGGGACTGGGCAAACTTAAATTTCAAATTCAACAGTGTAATGCAAAAATTATTCTTCTGTTTTTAAATATTCTCGGTACAAGAATAGACCTTCGGCTTGGGAAAGTTCATAGCCTTATATATTCACATCAGCACGGGAGCCCCAAAAATGTAATGGCAAAAAAAAGAGGACAAAATTTCAAATTCAGTATTACCACATAAAACCGGTTTGACTGAATTGTTTTCGTCTTATGTTTGAAGCTTTTTCCTCCTGGGAAACGCAAATAATTTATAATAAATGACTACCAGAGTCATGTTTTAAGGTATAAAAAACGGATAAATTATAATTGCAATTTGTTCCTTCTTCTTGGAGAAAAAAAAAAAAAAAAAAAAAACAGAAGGATGAATCTGTTTCTGAATCCAGAATTAACAGTCAGTGCGGGAGAGACGGCAAGAATGTTTTGATTTTTTTTTCTGAAACTGACAAGCTTATCTGCGCCTATTGTAAAGATGAAAGGCGGTAAAGAATAAAGAATACACCACAGCATATTCTAGGTACACTTCCCTCTTGTATTACGCGATTAATTCGTTTTCAGAAATGATCGGATAAGACGAAAACGCGTAAGTAAACCGTACAGGCCATTGCAAAATTATTGTTGAATGAGGGATATCTGTAATTAGCACGTTGAAATTATAACATTTAAATCATAGAGTACAATGGCAAACTTACAATGTATTAAATGCAACTTCTTTATATATTTCAGAATTAATTCTTACTATGTGATCTTTGCTTGGTTGATCTGGCTTTCAGAACCATCGAAACAACTTCTGTGATTTTATAGTTTCTTATCACAGTTTGATGAAGTTTAAGTTTACTGTATATTGAGTTTGGCTCAGAGAAACAAACAAACAAACAAACACAAACACACACACATATTATATATATAATTTCAGACTGTTAATATTAATTAGATATGATATTATTCAAAATAAATAAAGTTTTCTGCGGAAAATTAACTTTGGAAAACATTTCTTCAAACGGAAACTAAGCGGAATGATGGTTTGATTGGCAATCACGTTGTCCACTATACCACGCACACCTGAAACTTTCAATATAATTAATAAAGAAAAAGACATGGCATGACACTTCCTTATACAATTACTGCCGGTTAAGAATGTTAGTTTAAGAGAAAAGAATTCAAAATATAACTAATAAAACAACCAACTAACCGACAAAGACGCAAAAACAAACATTAGCCATACAGTGTACAGTTCATTTATTTATTTATTTTATAATACATTAAAAAAAAAGTTAATCACTTGAGAAAACGTATCTCGCATATTCCGTGCTGCTAGTAACTGCATTCATCCAATTGGTTCTAACGACAGATCACGTGACATGCATAAAAGCAATTTCGTTCTTTGCGTGCGTGCGGGCGGGCGGAGCTGGTTGTCTTCTAATTATACGATTAATTGACTTGCCGCCACTTGTACAGATCCCTTATCAGCAATTACTTGCTAACCAGACGATAACTTCTCATTTCCTGCTCCATGCACAGAGTACAACATACCCCTCCACCCCTTCCAATACTGCTATATAATACTACAGGTGGAGAAAAAAATCAGTTTATATTAGGACAAACTTTTGTCTAGCTTTCAGAAAAGAAAACCTGTGAAGTGGGAAACATTAGAAAAACCAACGTGATATAATATTTCTTTTCAAGATGTAACAGAGAACATAGATATCTATATCTTAACATGGAATCAATGCAGTTTTTCCGTAGTTTATTTATTTATTTAATGTTCAACACAACAGGTAAATGCCCAATTAGTGTGTTGAAATATTACAATGCATTTTTACATTTATATATATATATTGGACAATTTGTTTTAGAGTGAACATATTCTTAAGATTGGTAACTTCAGCATTATATTGGTCCTAGCCTTTCTGCAAATAGAAGAAATCTGTATTATTAGATCTAGTTCTAACTGAAGGAGAACATGGAAGTTTAATGTCGATGTAAAGTTTGAGGAATAGAATTCATTTCGACTTACTTTTTGGAGGCATACCAGATCGGCAACATTACACCTTTATTCTAACGAGAAAATATGAAACTTATCTACCAGTATAGTATAGTTTTCAAGTGCGAGACAGTATATCAAATACCTAAGAAATTTTGATTGAACTTTTTCAACTTGTTGGCGATACTTTTTTGTGAGTGGTTCCAAATTACAACAGTATATTCCAACTTGAAGCGTACATATAAATAATACAGTTTCAAGAGTGTTGCACTATTGCTGAAGTTCTTACCACTGCTAATTATCAATCATAATAATTTAAAACATCATGAGTGACGTTTTCGTTGTGTTTAATGGAGTTAATTTTGGGTCAAATGTAACATCTAGATTTTTAATTGTATTAAGTCTGCTTATAGCAGTATTACTAAACCTATAATCATATTTGAAGGTATTTTTGTTTCTGCTGAACGATACACTTGTTTATATTTACTCCAAGTTTATTGACTGAACATCAGTTCACAATACTCTCTCAGTCGTGTTGTAAATCAAGACAATCATGTATGGAATTTATCTTGGTGTATGTTTTGAGAGCATCAGCGAACAAAAACTTTTCACTACTAGATATGTGATCTGGAAGATCGTTGATAAATAATGGGAATACTAAAAGGCCTAGGATGAACGCCTGTGGAATTCCTGATACTTGACTGATTTAAATTCTTTATAGACAACTATATATTTACGTTAACTTAGATATAATGAAAAGAATTTGTTGAGGGTAGGAGAAAAATGATAATGATTTAGTTTGTTTGATTTAACAGTATTTTACTGAGTCAAAGGCCTTCTCAAAGTCAGTATATATTACGTCAACTTGGCATCCTTCATCTAACGAGTTAGTTATAATATTGGTGACTATTGCTAGATTAGTTGTTGATTTACGAGTATCACAGCCATGTTAATAGGTTGAAATTGCTGATTTAACATGATCAATATACCATTTATACAACATCTGTTCAAATACTTTCGCAAAAGTACATAAAATTGATATGGATCTAAAATTAATAATTTCACATTTATTATTAGATGTAGGTATCGAGCAGCTAACGAGGATTTCCTTTATGAGGAAAGGTGCAAGTTTTATTGGAGAGGTCGAAAGCAATCCATAAGGGGATATTTAAATATGTCAATATAACCACTAATTATATACAAGGGTATTCCATCAGGTCTTACAGCTGTTCTGAAGTAAGTTTATTATTATTATTATTATTATTATTATTATTATTATTATTATTATTATTGCTATTTCAATTTAGTGTAAATAAATTTCATTAACAGACAGCGTTTCGAGGATTTCATTCCGTTCTTCTTAAAATGTTTGCCACAGTACCACCCGAGTCTGAGGAAGAGGACACAAATACGGAGATGAAGTATTGAGCAAAGATATTAGCTATTTCGTCATTATGATGGGGGTCGCGCCCTTGTTGGAGGGAGGTGAAGAAGAACTTAATTTCACACAAGAACGTAACATCCTAACAAATCGAATAATTGGAATAGTTTTCAGTGCTGCGGAAAGAATCAGCTCTTTACTTAAAATAAAATAATATAAAATTTGGTCGATTCTTTTCCAAGCTATTGTCAAAAGAACATAGGCGTGCATATCGAATTCGTCAACACATTAGAAAAAAATATGTTATAACTTTCTGCACGTTACCACGATAATCGCCAATATATTTTCATATTATATATATATATATATATATATATATATATATATATATATATATATATATATATATATATATATATATATATATATATATATATTAACTTTTCATTACCCATGTACTCTAGCTTTTCTCACTGTCAGTGAAATTACTTCCATCTTCTTTTCTCACCTGTTTCTCTTGAAAATCTAACACTGCAATGCTTACAAGCAGAACTTACATTTCACAATTTTCGCTTTGTTGTTGTATTATCGTAAAGTGCGTATGGAATAAACTAGCACAAAAGAAAACAGAAAACACAACTATCACCATAGCAATGAGCAAGGTATTACGTTACTCCTATCCCAGTTCATTCATTCAGAACGGTCAGCCTCAACATAACTGTACAATCACAATCATAAGTTTATGGAATTTACATATCAATTTAATGTATGTCATTTTAAACAAAATCTGAGGGATATCGCTACGCGGTTGTACTATGTTTGTTCGAAGCAATTTCTGTTTCTTCTTCTCGAATCAATAGTCTTTCGATGGGTTTGATACAGTTTTCCACTCATTTTTATCTTCACCCAGACTTTTCATTTCCCTGTATTTTTCCTTCCGTACATCTTGTATTATTTGGTCGGTATATTTCAATCGCGGTACTCCTTTAGTTTTTCTCCCCCTTTTGTCATTCCCTCCATAGCTAATAGCATAAATATACCATGCCTCCTAATAGTATGTTTAACTATCTTATTTCTTCTTTTCGAAATAGTCTTCTGTATACTTTTTTTTTCTACCATTTCCAATGCTCTTTCATTTGATAACTTATCCATCTAATTTTCAACATGCTTCCATAGCATCAGATTATTCGTACTTTTCCTCTGTATAGTCCAGACTTCCATTCTCTACTCTTCCTCCAAGAGTCCAGGATTTCATTCTCTACTTTTCCTCTGTACAGTCCACGCTTCATTTTCTACTTTTCCTCTGTACAGTCCAGGCTTCCATTCTCTACTTTTTTTAAGAGTCCAGGGTTTAATTCTCTATTTTTCCTCTTTAGAGTCCTGGCTTCCATTCTCTACTTTTCCTCTTTAGAGTTCAGTCTTTCACTCTCTACTTTTCATCTTTAGAGTCCAGGCTTTCATTCTCTACTTTTCCTCCTTAGAGTCCAGGTTTTCATTCTCTACTTTTCCTCTCGAGTGACTGACATCCATGTAGTGCCATACTCCATATACGACGCCTTCCCCAGCCTTTTCTTCAATTCTATGCTTCCGGTTTTTGTTTCTTTTCGAATGTCTTTCTCGTCTGAGATATTCTGGCTTTTAGACCTTGTCGGCATTAAATATCGAGTTATTTTACTCCCTAAATAAGATTAGTGCAGATAATAAGATTAGTAAATATTTTACCAACTTATGATAGCCAATCCTATTTTGATTTTTTTTTTAAATGAGCATCTCATAACTTCCCTATATGGTTAGCATATGCGCCTTCGGAATGGGAGACCCGGGTTCGATCTCCGGTGGAAGTTCATTTGATTCGAATCCCACGTTCAGCTGTAGATCCAAGAGATTCTAACGTCCAATCCAATCAATGTTACTTTTCTTTCGGTCTTGTTGATCTGTTTAAATAATAATAATAATAATAATAATAATAATAATAATAATAATAATAATAATAATAATAATAATAATGAATAAGATGTGTACGCTTAATGATTAAATGAGCGCTGAAACCTGACAACTATTCCTGAGGAACTGCTTATACGAATAATTTATCATCTTTGAATTATGATGTCAGACGAAGAAAACATGTAGACAATGACGAAAGGTACAGATTTCTTTCATATTGCTTTATAATAAATGTAAAGCTACCATAAAGCCAATATGCTTTTTCTCCATTTTTAACACGTAAAACCATTCATAACATAATTTAATAGGGTAAATATTATATAAATCCTAATACCTTATGTAAATAGCTGCGATTATGTCGTCATTTTAGGGGGTCATGTGCATTCTGTGGTCCAGATATTTCCTGGCAATAATGATGCATTTCAGGATGATAATTTGCCTATTCACACAGCTGGAATTGTCACAGTGTGGTTTGTGGAATATCGGGATGAAGTTGAACACATACGCTGATCTGCCGAATTCTCGGACCTAAACATAATTGAATATCTATGGCCTGTTTTGGAAACACGAATCCAGGGCAGATTTCCGCCTCCATTCTCTCTAACGAAACTCAGTGATGTAATACACGCGGAATCTTGTAATATTCCACTTGCTATCATTTTCTATCTCTATTACTCCATTCCACGTTGCATCAGAACAATTCTGACGGTGAAAGACGGTCAAATGCCATATTAATCTGATAAAGTGCACTTTATTTTTAAGTATTTCCATTAAATAGACAAATATATGTATGTTAATTCTTTTCCTTATTTTGCTAATTTACCTTGCACTAATAAGTTAATAAATCATGAACTAACTAAAACTAACTAACTCTATGGCCTATGGTACCCGGAGGTTCAACGTCGCGTTCACAAAAGCTTTCTACTGACTTCTATGCTTAGCCAACTGGATATAGTTTCTATTTTGTATTCCTATTTCTGCGAGATCTATCTTAATATTGTCCTCCTATCCGCGCCTAGGTCTTCCTAATGGTCGTTTTCCGATCAGTCTTCCAGTTAAAACTTTGAAAGCGTTTCTACTTTCTTCCATCCTGGCTACATGACCTGCCCACCTGAACCTCCTAGACTTGATGACCCTAACAATGTTTGGTAAATCGTATAAATTATGTATTTCCTCGTTGTGAAGTTTCCGCCATTCTCCATTCCCGTTCCTCTTGGGTCCGAATATTCGTCTCAGAACCTTGTTCTCAAATACTTTCAGTCTATGTTCTTCCCTCAGAGTAAGCGACCATGTTTCGCAACCATACAGAACAAGAGGCATGATTAGAAAATATCGTTTTATATATTTTAAGCTCCAAATTTCTAGACAGAATTCGCGACAACAAGAGATTTTGAACTGAATAATAACACGAATTCCCTGCTTTTAGTCGACATTTAATTTCTTCGTGAAAATTGTGTTCGTCTGTTAACACTGATCCTAGATATTTGAAAGTATCCACTTTATCAAAAGTATTACTCGATATTTTAACGCATCCTACGATCCCGACGAACTTCCATGTATTTAGTTTTCTCTGTATTTACTTCTAAACCCATGTCGTTGCAAGCGTTTAATAAGACCTCTGCATTTCTTTCTATTGTTCTCCTATCTTCCCTAATAAATTTACATCATCAGCATGCGCCATAACCTGGTGAATACCATTCAACTTTACGCCCTGGTTGCTATCTTTGATTTTCCTTATAGGGCATTTCAGGACAAAGTTCAATAATAATGGCGACAACGCATCTCCTTGTTTCAGGCCATTCTCGACGTGAAAGCTCGTAGACAAAAATTTTCCTACCCGGACTTTATTTTGGGATTCATTTAAACATATCTTAATTAATCTAATTAGCTTTTTCGGTATTCCAACCACCAATAAATCTTTAGAAGCGACATTATATTATAGCTATATATTATGAAATTCGGAAGAACGGTCATTGGCAAAAATCGCTTCTCAAATTTTGATTGTTTTTCACGGGAAATATAAACTATAAACTAATAGTTGATTCACTTTAAAGTTACGTTTAAAGAGAAGTCAAATCCATGAAAAGGGATTTTACTTACAAATTAATATACAAAACAGTTTTATTTTGAACTTTAGAGCAGCCGAGGTTAGCGTGCATGCCTCAATACCATTAAAACCACGTGAAACACTTTGTCTGCACTATTAGGGATAAGCTCCTAATATTCTAATCTAGTCTACTAATGTTCTACTCGAAGGCAGAATCTCGTTTTTGTATCTCTGATGCTGATTGTCAAGCTAGGCCTCTAACTATGTACTACCGTGATGCGCGCTGCATACGCGAAGCAACCATAATGTAGAATCTACTATTGGAAGGAATGGTCATAAGCAATAATGCTCACTCAGTTTTGTACAGAATGGAGAAAAATAATACTACTTTATGGCATTTTGCTGAAAGAATTTATCATCAGCTTAATACCAGTCAGATTAGATAGTATTTTCGATCGCTATGTTCGAATTGCTCCTATCTCTCAAATTTTCTTTTCCTTGGCTGTGCGCTACTCATGATTACGTATTACATTTCAGAGATGACAGTTGGAAAATTGTACTTTGAAGTCTTATGTTACTGATTTCGTTTCGGCTTAATGTCTACCTATTAAAGAAAGAAAAAAAAGTAACAAAGCTGTTCTCTTCCAATCGTCAATAATTAAAACATAATTGTGGTGACAAAAGAGTAATATTTTGTTACTATAATCTCCACATCAGTCGCTTTTACGACAGAACTTCACAACTATTGATAAAGAAAGAAAAAAAAAGAGAGAGTTATTTCCTTTATTTAAAGTTGATTGACTTTAATCCTTGCGTGCTCGACAAAATCCTCAATGGCTCCATACAGGTAAAAGAATTCAGAAGAGACCTCCTAGCCGTCTAATCGTATTATGTTCACGCTTCAAGACTTCGCCAGATGGTCACAAACAAAATTAGGCGTTGGAGGGTACGGAGAAAACGAAACGAATGAATGCCATTCTTACAAAGTTTTTCTTTTTATGTATTTCTTCTTTGAAAACCAATGGTGTGGTAATGGACTTGAATAGCTTCCAGTCCAGTCAGTCAGTTGTAGGGAGATGTCTTATGTAAAGATGAGCCCAAAGGGGTTGACAAGCAGTCAGGTGACAGCCCAAGGACTCGTCGCACAGGCGTTTTTTTTTCTTTTTCTTTTGACGCAATTTGACCACAAGGTTAAGTGGAAAGGATATACGAAAGAAAAATACATACAATCAATTTCCCATTAACGCCTGGTTATTTAAAATGTTGCTGCGTATTTCTGACGATTGTGCATGCAAAGAAAATTAATCTTTCACAAGAAAGAAGTATTGTGGAAACTACTGGAAAGAGGCATGTATTACACAGGATATTATTTCGAGGTCTAAATTCACTGAAGTTAAATCATATTAAAATTTGTAAAATCACTCCTAAAATCAGATTAAATTTACAGAAAAGTCGGGATTTCGGAAGGTCCGGATCCCCTCTCCCAGAACCCTACCCCTTGCATACGCCCCTGATTTGGAATATTTTCTTTGTTGCTTTCAGTTTCCTTGATATAACAAAAATATCCGTAAGAAAGTTCGTGAAAGCAACTTCCTCAGCAAGTCCACTCTTTTAGCAATGTTTCAAGTTGTGTAAAACAAACCGAAGTTCGAAACCTCTTTCATTAGTTGCTTCATCGCGTTATATCCTAAATTCATGTTTAAATTTATTTGTCCTAAATTCATGTTTAAATTTTCAATCCGCTTCAAATAACGTTTATATTTCCATGTATATAGGTAATATGTGCACCAAAGTTCTCCAAATTTACCGAAAATTATTTCTCTGATTTTTTTAAAAATCAAAATTTCAGTTTCTAAAAAATGAAGAGGTTGCAAAAATATACCTTCATATAGGATTTTACTCTGACATCACTGTATGAATAAGTCTATATTCTGTAATGAAAATCTAAAAACAGAGTTTTAAAAAATATATTTTATAAAATCATTAAAATTTAATTCTAACGTTAAAAGAAGATACTGAAATTGCAAATATTATTTCTGTATTGTTATTTTATGGCAACTGTTAAAATATCAATATTAGGTAATGGCATAGTTGATAAGGTGATGGGAATCTAAAAGTAACAAAATAATTTTAAACAAATATACTAGTCTCAGACGATCACGTATGCTCTCGTGTCATTCAAAAACCATTGGGAGAAAAACAAAATAATTATAGCGAACCTCAGGCTGCAGAATGATACAATTTTCCAAATATAAAAAGGAACACGAGAGAACAGAGAGGCATTCAGGTTCAGAACATTAGGTTTCACAATCAGATTCAGACCCAGATTGAACCGAAATTCAAAATGATCCTGACTCAAAATATGGGTGGACGATGAAGAACTGGACACCAATCCTTTCTTGGCAAAAGGGCAAAAAAGGAACACTTGCCTTTCTGTTTCTAAATTCCCTCCTATAGTTTGTTAATTTAACAACAGGCAGCAATACTCATCCTTTCCATAGAAACTAACCACTGTATTACCATATTATTTAAACAATTCTATTATGAAAATAATTACTATTAAGGAAAATTAAATAAAATTTTGAGTTTTTACCATCTTATGATCCTGACCCACGTATAGCTAAACGAGTAAAGTAGAAATCGGTTCCCTTTCGGGACAGGGCATGAAGACCCAAGGACTGGGTGTGGAGGTAAGACTACATTTTCTTGACATCGGTATTCAGGGAAGCCATGTAGTTAGTTAGTACCATACTCGGTCAATTTGTTTCCCCAGCTTTCCTTCAGGTGCATGTTGCAAAGAGACTGGACGAACTTCAGGGCTCGATTTTTCGAACAAGGGTAGGAGAAAAAATTTCCCGTCCAACCGGGGATCGAGCCCAGGTCGCCCAGCAGGCAGGTAGATGCCCTATGACCTACGCTATCACGGCTGGTAAAGGAGGCAAATCATAAATATAAATATGAATAAAACAACCTGCAGAATATACGCAGAAAGTGACAGGAAATAAGTGTAAGCCTATCTATGTGAAACAAAAACTATCAAGTACAAACAACGCGACTCGGAACGAACTACCAGATTCATGCTTTAGAAGTTAATGTTGTACTATTCTATTATTTTAGTACAGTGTGCTGTCAAAGACTTACTATCTGAACATTATTATTATTATTATTATTATTATTATTATTATTATTATTATTATTATTATTATTATTATTATTATTATTATTATTATTATTATTATATTATAGAGTTCGTGACTTTTCTTGCAACAGCTGCATCACGCATGAATGATATTCTTCAAAGAATCTCAGATACTTATCAATCATAATGTCGTACTTCAAAACTCATTTTGACTAGTCTGACTGAATCCGATGAACAGTCAGGCGTTCTTTAATACAAAAGAAAAAATAAATGTTTTGTAAAAAAAAATGTATCTTTTTTTGTAATCCTTCTTAGCTCATAGATGGTATCCATTTTCTTTCATTGATGATTGTGACGACACTTGAAATTCCTTTCTGAATGTCCTGACGAATGCACAAGCTTTATTTAACCTTTTTTAACCTTCGGCATCACAGACTCTCTCCGATGGAAGAAGAAAAATAAACTCTTGACCGCCAACGAACCAATAGGCGTAGGCTTTTAATCAGATCCGTTATAATCACGATTCATAACTGTTAAATATTATTTTGATAAGAGACTTACGTATTATATTAGTGTTATTCATTTATGGAACTATCCTGATCGAATAAATATTGATTTTTTTTTTCGTCAATTTTATAGGGAGATTCTTGCTGTCATGCTCATACTAAAATCAAATTTGTTTATTCTAACAAATGAAACACATTATGCTAGACACACAATACATTCAACTCGTTTTGATTTATCTAATCGAACTCTGAATTATAGTGAACATTGAATACAGTGGACCCAATTTTAGCCACAATAGCCTGTTCTAGCCACAGAAACATGATGTTATATGTACTTTTTTTTAAATTTTACTTTATATGAAAATAAAGTATCGTTTTTAGAGACAAATAAGTAACACTAAATTAAACACTACAATATGAGGATGATAAATGCACCCCCTCCAAAAGAAATAAGGAGAGAGAGAAAAGGAAAGAACTAAAAGGAGTTCGATCACACAATTCTGACATAATATTTACGATAAACGCGCAAATTGTACTATTGGGCCCGTGAAATTATAGGCACAGGCGCAAGTGTGCGTCCGTACCCCGAAATATTGTTTACAAGCTGAGCGAAAAAAGATGTTCCCAAAACCTGTTTGTAAACAGTTTTGTTCGAGGACCGAGGGAAGTTCGTAACCCGTGGGTTTACTGTATATTTCTCCGTGAAGGTTTTGAACTGCCTACTAGGAAGCACAAACAGCTTTGTTGTACGTGCTCTTGAGTTCAATCTACTCATAAAATTCCTCGCTGCTGAAAGGGACGTTGAACTCAAAAATCAAATCATGAAATGGGGTACGATCTCTCTATAGGCGGGGTTTAAGGAATATAGAAACCCATGATATAAACAAAGTTGTACTTTAAAAAAAAAATAACCATGTTAGTTATTTTACCGTATTTTGCATTGTGCGTAATTTGCACTTGTCGCAAAACTTCCTAGTCTTCATCATTTAAAATGGGTCAATGAAAAGAAATCTTCCCACTCGAAACTGAGGGGATATTAAGTGCAATATAGGGTTGTTCTCCAATTAAATACTGCAGTTTCCATAGTTAATCATATACTTGTATGTTATCAGTAAGATAACTTTCAATAGTAATTTTCTCTCTAACAATAATTTTAACAGTTTTATTAAAATTTACATAATTCTGCTGAATGACACTATTGTCATGTTGTCGAGAATTATATAAATGAACCGTATTTGTTAAAACAAATAATTGCTTATGTTCAACTTATATTACATATATATATAATGATTATACGATGTATGTATAAACTACGTAATGTTAGTAATTCACATTCTTAAAACATATTTTTACATGAATTCGAATATCCATAATTATTAAACTGTGTAAGATTAGGGATATTGCTAACAAGTACTTCACTCATCAATTACATGTTAACACATTAATTACATATAGATTACTGTGATTAATTTGCAAACTTGTAACAATAGTGTCATTTTATTAGCCCCTAGTAAGTTAGTAGGGAGAATAATCTTCCAGAATATTCAGTGGGCGATTTTTTCAACTAATAAATCCCCTCACTCCCAAAATTTCACACCTAGCCTTTAAGTCAAGGCATTTAAAATATTGACAATTGTATCAATTACCTATCGTTTATATTATTAGGCATAATAAGCCTAATAATATAAAATGATTGGTAATTGATATAAACGATTGTAAAGACTTGTATTACATTCATGTAGATTTCTCATGTCGAATGTTCTGCAACAAACTAAACGTCCAGTTTAATATTACAGTGCAAAGAAAAAAAATCACAAGCAACTGCTTGCTCTTACCTGTAATTTGAACACAGCGCCTAAGATACAGGTACACCAACTGCGGACAGTTTCTCACAATAATTTTAAGTCCTGCGTCCTCCACGCTATGGCAGTCTGTGAGATCAAGATACTGTAGAAATAATGGCCTCGGTCGCTCTAGTCCCATGTCTAACCCGCAGCTCATATTTATACAAGAGATTCTAGTGCAACCTAGAAGAGAAACAACCAAAATAAAACATGTTAGTTTCTTATTCCATTTTAGGAGTAATGATTATCTGTGCCATATTATTACTAGAAAAAGGTTAAGTATGTAGTAAATTGTGATTATATATTGCCGGACATACTTTTCTAATACACACAATGACAATTTCGAAATACGTGCGAGTTGTTAAAGTAAATATTTTAATTGCCGCTAGTTTTGTGGCGCTTTATTTCTGTGGTCATATTCTGAATCCAATCCGAAACAGCTCACCAATCTCGGGTGCTTTAACGCAGTCATAAACGTAGAATAAGAAACTTTTTAGCACTTACACATTTAAAAACATGTGATTCCAGTGCGTAAGCAAGGGCGGTTAACCTTTCCTGAGCAATATATTAAACAAAAGTACACATTTATCACATTAATACCTGAAATTATATAAATTTGGACGCCTGCACGTCCATTCCCCTTAATGTACTTCTGCATACACCACTGCGTCATACCATACACATCGTTGTTAATTATGCTTATTTGGTTGTTTTCTGCAAATCACTGTCTATTCTGTCAAATTACTACTACCATTGCCAACTTCTACAGGGTGACCCAATAAAACTTCTCACATTTTAAAGGCTAATAAAACAAAAAGTAAGTTGTTTAAAAGTTGTTCATTCAAAAATATACAATGATATTGAAAACAACAGTTCGTAATTGGGCTATGATCAGATCAATTGCGGAAATTTTGTTTGTTTACACAACCAATTAAGTGGAAATACGCTTTTCCACTACACGAAAGAACAGCATCTATTGGAACATGTTGCATTATGTTCTCACATGGCTGTTGATGCCTTAAAACATGTGCTGGTTTTAAGTTCTTGGACAAACATAATTTTATAAGGGTGAAAGTGCAGGTGTTCTTATAAAATTCCTCTTAAATACACTCTTTTAAGGAAACCCAAGAGCTGCAGTGCACTTCCTTGCAGAACGTTTTGGGAACTGCAAAAGAGACTGCCCCACAGCCTCAATACTCTCAGGCCTAGGCGTACGAGTACTCTTAGGGAAATGATTTTTTTTTCTTTTCATTTCAATTTTGAACCTACTGTTCAGAAATTCTCGATTCACTTCACGATTACCTTCCAAACAGGGATATTTTCATTACGTGGAATAGCAAACTTGAAAGCGAAAAGCTCTTTGCTGATTTTGAAAAACATTTCAACTGCGTACGCGCGGTAGCTACTGACAAAACCACAATGACAACTGTAAATGGCAGGAAAGTAGTGAGCGGAAACGACGTCTTCCAACCCTCTCGCCCCTCCAGTGACAGCGCTACAGACGAACAAAATGTAGGAGGTTTTCTTGCGTCACCTTGTATTACTATTCTATTTTTTTAACTATTAATAGTTATTACTAACAATTTCCGTCAATCTCCGTGGTATTCTAAATATTGCAACTATTCTTTTTTGTCGAGACCGGCAGCGTGATTCTGTAATCCACGTCTATTGAAGGCTAGATAGTATGGTGGGGAACGGTCTGCACTGTGAGGGTTAGTTTTGTATGACGGCCTGAGCCTGCCAACTGCACCGGGCTCAAGTCCTAGTCGTTGTCCGGAGCCCACGTTTCATAACCTCTGTGTCACATAAGAACGCAAAACAAAACTTTACACTTAAAAACTCATTATTATTCTTCCTCTTCCTAGTTTAGATTTTATGGGAAATTTCAGGTCTATGTTGTATGTATCCTTATTTCGTATTTCTTGAACACCAGGCAAATGTCGAGATGATACTTAACACAAAGGTCCCAGGCAAGTTTCCCATTCCTTTCTTCCTTCCCCACTTTCAACGATAATGTGATCGCCAGGGTGATGTCATCCGTAATATATGACCAGGCAAAAATGGCCACAGATGCCAAAACCTCAGAAATATTGTCAAATTGCTTTTTCCTGGATTTTGGGCACCGTAGTCTAGTGGTTAGAGCATTGGACTGACATCCGCGTAGTCCCTGGTTCGATTCCCGGCCGGTGCTTTCCCAATTTTCGGCGTCCGTCCAGCGTCATGAGGCAAACTGGGGAGACACGTGAATAAAAGACAAGACGGCAACTAGGTCTAGAAAGCTACCAATGTGACGGTTAGCGATAAGGTGATCACGTGTTCGTCGCTAGGCGGGAAGTAGTTCCACCAGTTGTTAACAGAGGGCGTAGAGCGGCTCTGCCGTGTCGTGACAAAACGCTGTAACTTTGGCGAAGAAGTTTTGCGAAAATGAGCCGTAAAGTTTTCATCCGAAAATGTGATCTGTATCGTGTAGAACCAGTGTAACTAGGCAATAATGGTCAACCAATCAATTTTCACCAAATTTAATCACACAACATGCATTTACGTAACATTACATGTAACCACGTGTTTTCAAAGTCAAGATACACTATTTCTACACCATACAGATCACATTTACGGATGAAAACTTTAAGACTCATTTTCGCAAAACTTCTTCGCCAAAGTTACAGCGTTTTGTCACGACACGGCAGGGCTTAGGCCCATAAATCGGGCCGTTACGCCGAGTGGCTTGGTTTGCTTTTTGGATTTCAATTGTTGAGAATGCTTTTTGTTAATATTGTCTCTTCCTCATTATCTGTGGACTGCTACTGGATGCAGTAGTGTAGCCAGAATTCCCCCAAGGGAGGATCAAGCTTTCAAATTCATATAGTTTTCACATTGTTTGTTTAGGGTGGCCCAAAAGTAGATGTACACTCCTGCATTGATCGAGTATAAAATTCTAGTTTATGGATTTATTTGCTTCGACTGTTCCGGGCTTAATTATAAGTAATAAGATGTTAAGAACAAATAATAGAGAAACTAGGTCTACCTGTTTGATAACAATAATAAATGATATAAAATACGGGACGGACTGTATACCTACTTTTGAGCCACCCTGTATTATACATGTTTATTTTTCATATCTTCTTCAAAGGGGGTTAAAGAACCCCGGGACTCTCCTTGCATACGCCGCAGATGGAATTGCTTCCACCACCACCCCCCACTTTCCACTGTTCATTTATATTATTTCTATCTTCCCTTTATATGCGACATATAAATACTTTTTGACATTTGTGTTTGCTTGTTACTGTTATACTGAATTTCTGCTTATAATTGTTCTGGACAAAAGAACCAGTCGTGATCTTTATTTAAATTGAGATTCGAATGCATTCCCATCTTTAACGTATACCATATAATAATTGTTCCATTTATTCGAAAAATAAAATAAAATAAATAAAATTTTATTATCGAAATTCGGGTCATATGCAAATTCTTCTCAGCCATCTTTCATAAATTCCTTCTCTCTCTCTGACAAGAGGCACGACCCGGGCGTGAAAACAGGCGTTCATTCCATGCTTAAGAAAACCCACAGGCTGTGTGGCGGTCTTAACTGAAACCGCTAGATACGTGACTGAATCGGAATGAACATTAAATGAGAATCGTGCTTTCACGAACTTCATAAGTTCGTTACACAGGTTCTTTTTTGTTACTAATTTATTTCTTAGTTAGTGTTTAATATTTGTCCTGGAGTTAGTTATATATTCAAATTAAACACACATGTTCAGTTCGAGCTTAAATTCTTGTTATATTAGTACAATTCTGTCTGTATGTTTCTTTTCGTTCAACATTATTTTTACTATAGATTCTTTATTTTAAAATGTTACAATGTTAAAATGGTAGTGGTGGTAGTAATCTTATAGTGGTAGTAATCGTTGTGATAGTAGTTTATCTATTAATGCTTCCTATTATACATGTTTAATGGTTGAAACTAATTACCTAAAAAATTGACAAACATTTAATAAAACACAAATTTTCTTTGTAGGCCTAATTCTTTAAGCACTTCCATGTTATGAAGCATTTAAATGTATGTATTTTTGCTAAAACATTTAGTTTATTAAACGTACATAAATTCGCATTTGAAATGTTTTAAAGATTTATTCCAAAACCGTTTTCGAATAGCCATACTACTTACTTACACACAATGTTAAATCGAAACAGTCGGTTCTTGCTCAAATTTGGAATTTCGTTTTTTTTTTTTTTTTTTTTTTTTTGTCTAACTTTTCTTCTTAAAAAGTCATTTAAACACACTTTCTGCCTGAGACAAGAAAATGATCAACCTTAACCAGTGGAGGCTCTTAAAGGGAATCATTGCATACAAGAATTAGAACTACGTAAGTTTTCTCCCCTCGGTTTGTCGCGATAAATGTTTTATTCTTGCCGAAGGCTGCCATCAAGAGCCGTCACTAACAGAAAAGTAAAAACGTATAAAATTTTATGCAAAAATCAGATAAAATACTATCAAACAGTTTATGAAACTAATCTAGAAACCGTCGTAATCGAATTGAACTGTTTCAATCTAACAAGTAAAGGTTCTCTCCCAAGAATCGGGGATCCGGAAACTGCGCATATATTTAGATAGAGGAGGACCACGAAGGAATACTGGTGAAATATGCCGGGCAAAGGATAAATCCAATATGCCCGCCCGAAGGTCATGCCAATCAACTTTTGCAAGCAACCTCTCATCCACTTCTCATGGCCAGATTAACTTAGTGGTTTGCAGATTGATATATGTACGAACACTACACATCTATTGGTTTGAAATTTCGCGGACGTTGACGTACTGAACCCAATATGGCCGATCAAATGTTAATGTGTCAACGACTCGCGTCTGGAACGTAGCCACTGCAAAAGTTTGGGAATAATGTGCTAATACGATTTTCAATCTATACAATGTTAGCTTTAAACCTTTCTTTGGTTTTCGAATTTTACTTCTTCTTCTTCTAAACCTTAACCAGTTACAGATTTAGTTTGCTGTAACATGTATAGAATAATTAATAATTATGTGAGTAACGAAAAATATTTTTTGATTTGCGCCGGATTCGAACATAGGACCCTTGGATCGTAAACCACGATATTATCTGTGTAGCCACGGTGCCAGTGTTGGCAAGGCGGTTTTTGTTATATATGTTATGGTTTGCAAACTTTAAGACGCGTATTCTAGGACGTTTGTGGCTAGTGCGTTCTAGACCTTCTCAAATTGAACAGTATATGTCTGCGTGTAACACTTCAAACAGATAACACAGGCACTGGCAACATTTTTAACTTACTGGCATTTCACCTCCAAAATCTGTTCCAGTGAATTGTAGGTGATTTTCATGCGAAACCACATGAACTGTTTACAGTGTATATTTTATAGCCTCGTATTTCGCATCTATATTGGATACACGATGTAGAAATTGTGATCCATTTGTATTATTTTCCTCACCTACTAGTGGTAATGGACCTTTACACCAAATTTCGTTTTCGTAGTACGAGCTGTTTGGTTCAGGATTTTGTTCTGCCATATTGGTTTTCAGATGGCGATATTTTGAACCGTTTAATGCTTTTCGTACACGTCTAGTGATACTGTACTTTCATAGTACAATTCGTTTTCCAGACACGAGTCGTTGACACATTGACATTTTGATCGGCCATATTGGGTTCAATACGTCAACGTCCGCGAAATTTTTAAACCAATAGATGTGTAGTGTTCATACATATATCAATTTGCAAAACATTAAGCCCATGGGAAGTGGATGAGAGGTTGCTTGCAAAAGTCGATTGGCATGGCCTTCGGGCGGCCATATTGGATTTATCCTTTGCTGTCGGCCCGGCATATTTCACCAGTATTCCTTCGTGGCCCTCCTCTATCTACATATATGCGCAGTATCCGGATCCTCGATTCTTGAGAGAGAACCTTTACTTGTAAGTCATTCTAACAATTAACTAAACTCTCTATCACTACAGTCCACAAAGAACTTTAACCAGCCAGATGGCATAAAAAAAAAAAAAAAAGGATGATGTGTGTTTAATGCATTTGCTTCGAACCCACTTCTCTCCAGACCAAAGTTCAATGTAAACTAGCTTCGAATTGTCGAAATGCCAGATCAGGATGGGCTAAAAATTAATATGGCTAATATTTTTATACAACCAACATCCTTCAAATTGGTTTTATATTTAAGAACATGTGCTATTTAAGAAAATACAACCTGGGTTTTAGTTTTGATCTGTAACTTGCACCACAGTACTTTAACGGTGTTGAATACATTGCTATGTGTTTTTCTTTTAATCTATTGATTTATATGTGAAACTATTTTTGGTTTCTTTGAAATAATTTTAAATTTTTAATGGATTGAGTGTAGTGATTTCTTCCTCAAATCTATTTAAATGTCTCGTCACTTTATAAAAAATTAAATGATGTCATATATTATAAAAATAATTAATATTTAATAATGAAATTTAACTAATATTAAATTTATATATAATGCAATTCATTGATAAATGTAAGGAACACGTAACGAGGTTTAAAGGAAAAAACAGTAAAGTCACATAATTCAAATTGTGTCATTTCAAAAAAGAGAAAAATTGTTACTCAAACAAATCAGGTATTCAATGCCGTTAATATCTTACTATAAATTTAGGCATATATAGGGTGTCTCAAAAGTCTCTTGGCAGGGTAAATCTTATCAGTTACAACAAAATGTAAGAGGGGGAGTCTCTCCAAATATGATCTTTTAAATCTAAAGTGAAGGATTTTTTTTTTTTTAATCGGACCGTTTGGGCTGTACACTCTTTATGCACCCAATGTTAAATGAAAATGCAACGTTTCTATTTACCTGGACCCACAACATAAGTGAATGAAGTTACGGGTCCGCATTTCAATTAGCCTGTCTTTTACGCTTACGTGTCGACGGCCAGCCCCAATTTCAATCATGCCCCCATTCACCGTACTCTTACAAAAATTTTCCACCTCCCGGTAAATATTGGAAACCAACTTAATTCACACTTTAGCAAACAGCAATGCCACAAGCACACCATGGTAAGGAAGTTTGGTTTGGTTCGGTTCTTGGTAAACTTAATTCCTTAAACTCGATTCCTAACTTCTGGCCAAAAACGATGGTGATCCATGAAGTAATTCTTGAGATTTTGCGTCTCCCGGACGGACAGAGACGGACACACGGACAGACAAAGTAAATATATAGAAGTTTTGGTAAATGGAACTTCTTAAACGTAAGAAATAACAATTATTTCCTCGGTTTCATGAAAATATGCAAAATATTTACAACTACTGTAGACAGTGTTATGTTTATTTTTTATTTTTATTTTTTAAAGAGAACCGATTAGCAACCTTCTCACAAAATCACAGGTGTCTTCCGGAACCGGTACAGGAAGACCTCTCTCTGTAGTCAAAATAAATCACCAGATCGCCTGCCTGGCCCATCACAAGAGAGAAACCGCTATGCACACGATAGTCAACGAAACAAGCAGATTTTCTTACAAAAAGAAAAGAAGAAAAAAAAGGAGAGAGAAAAAGATATAAGTGAGGTCACATACATGACTAACCCTATCATTGACTACACATATTTAAAGAGGAAGAAAAAATGCAACAATCACAACCTTTCAGACAATATCCTCCTACACTCCAATCATCATAATTAACTAGACGGGCGAAATTATAGGCGTGGCGGTGATGTAATTGCATACAATTGCCAAATATCTACCTGTCAACAATGCTCTTGAAAACTAAATGTAACTCAAAGAGGGTCATTCTTCCTTTTTTTTTCCTCTTCCTTTTATGTTTCATTTCTCTATAGAACATATTCCCGTTAGGCATTCGACAAGTTGTTTTTGTTTCGTTTAAAACCTTGTTATGCTAAGTTTTGCTTCAATGCACTTACTCTGTTGGTTGGTTGTGTACACAAAATTTAAGTAACGTTAACACACTGCCTTCGGATTAGTATTTGTGTCTATAGTTTGTAAGCACACGTGTGTGTCGGTATCCGTGTGTCTAGTATGTTGTTTTAATACATGCATTCTTCGTACTTTTTTATCCTTTTTCTCTAAAGGAAGCAAGGAAATTTCAGGTCAGTCGAGTACGAGAAGCAGCGTCTTTAATTACGCCATTTGTCAGTTGCTATTATACCTTGGAAAGGGATGGTTATGGAAAACTTTTCGTATTCGCCCTATTTAATAAACGTATAATTTTAATATTTTGGCCTGCGGAAATAGAAGCACCAAGTACAAAGGGGGATGATAGGAATTCAGGTAAAATATCCTCGACACAATAATTTTAATACATAATTTGCTGGTAGTGAAATTGGCATATGTTACTGAAGTACAGTCTTTACGAACACGCCACATACAGTACCTACGGTATATTTCTTTGAAAATCACTGTTCTCCCACTTCGGAGTTTGCTTGTATACAATAAAGCCTTCTTTGCCTCTTTTAGGTACAGGAAGAAGTTGGTATCTAGCTGTAGTTTTAGGTGGAGCGTTTTCTTTCTAATTTTGGTGTCTGAAGACAGGAAGAAAAAAGAAGTATTATGAGAAACGAAAGGCGAAATTGCGCCAAAATACCCATATTCTAAAGTCTAGACAAAACTCGAACCCACAACGGGGCAAAAAAAATTGAAGTTTTTGTTTCTTGGGGTTTAGCGCCCCTTAGCAGCATCGTGACTATATGAGACATGGAACTACAGTTTGGGGTGCAATACGCACCACCGTGATGTGTTCAATGTTCTCCGATCGGAATTAAACCCGGGACTATATGCAGCAAAGGCGTGCACTATAACTACTATATAAATAGGTAGGGCTCAAACTATGAAGTGTTCGTTAATGTTCACTCTTCAGTAGATTCATTGCTAGAGCGCTAGCTTTCGGCGGACGTGCAGTTTAAACCCTGACTGAGCATGAAGGCATAAGATACAAATTCAAGTAGTTGTTTGGATTCCAATTTAACAGTCTTAAGTCCTACCATTCATCAGGGACGGTTTTAGAATTTTAATTTTGGGTAGGCCTACTCCTTCAGTTATGGATACTTATACACATTCGATTGATTGACGGTAGGAAATTACTTTTATAATAGTGGTTGATGCTACTTATTAAGCAATTATGTACCATTAATATAAACAGTGGAAAACATATTTACTCTTTATTGTACCTTTAGCGTTTATATATTTTTCAAAATTTTTGAGTAGGTCCGTGCCTAACCGGCCTATCCCCTAAAACCGCTACTGCCATTCATAACTTTGTTGCATACAACCGGCGATCACAAAATCACATATATTTATAACAAAAATGTGTATACAAGTAAGGTGTATATATATATATATTACAGGCACGGATCCAAGGGAGGCTATAGGGCTATACCCCCCTTGACGCTTAGGTGTACACTGGATAAAATGAACTTTGATCCCGCTTTATACTGGATAAAGCTGCAAACTATGGTTTAGCCCCTCCCTTGATTATATCCTGGATCCGCCACTAATATATATACAGAATCTGTAAAGGTTGTTTTCTGTTCACTAACTACAATATTATTACAGTTTACAAACAAACAAACAAGAAGGTTCACTTATGAGACATACCAATCAATAGAATTCCATTGAACTAAACATAATGATATGTGTGAGTGTAAAAAGCACATGCAAAATGTCCGAGAAAATTGAGAGAGAGAGAACCAATTTGTAAACCTGAAAACATTTGCTGTACGACAATCATGCAACTTACTGAGATAACAACTAGTACTGAAATATACCCTAATTAAGTTCTTTATTATGACACTAGGAAAACGACAATACATTGTATAGTTAGTGAAAATTGGCCTAAAATTATTATTAATTCTTAAATTTCAGTTTCTGTTTAACTAACATATTGTCCAAATATAAGACACATATCAGTCAAAAAAAAAATCCATCGAGTTGGACAAATAACATGCTTTGAGAGTGAATTCTCATGCGTAGTTTTCTAGAAAATCGAAAAATAACTTTCGTGGAGCTAAAAAGTGTATCGTTCGTCCCAACAATAATTGACAAGTTTTTATTTTGCTGAAAGAAATTATTCATGTACTGTCTAGACTAAAAATATACTGTTAGCTAGCAGATTGCTGTTTCTCTTCTCCCTAATGGTGACACACACACACACACTCTTTACGCAATACTACTTGTAAAATTTGCAGATCTGTATATCTGAGTATAAGTACAGATGGATTACTCCAATTTCTCCATCCGCTGAAAAATATTTTTCTTTGAAGTCCTTTCGGGATATTTTATAAATCGGACACTCATGGAGGGTATTCCGCTATTACTGGCATGTCATTTGCGGCAAATTTACAAGCTTACATGCACTTCAGTTTTTCAATAAAGTTTCTCAATATTTTAAACCAATTTCATATTTTCTCTTAATCTCAGATTTGTTGTTCTCTCCTATCTACTCATCTAGTTTATTTCCTCCAACATTGCTAACGAAGTGCAAGAAACACATTTTAAAATTACAATACAAATTTCTAACCATGTATGTATTTCTATGGTGTTTTTTTTTTTTTTTTTTTAAGATGGTGGATATTTCGGCCAAATTTCTCAATTAGCGTTCATCACGGTTGGTTTGATTTGAGTTTCGTGTTCCGTTCAGCAACAAGGCTATATGAGACGTCAATCTATAGTTTAACGTGGAAAGAAAACCACACGAGCTCCCTCCAGGAAATTCATTAGGGTTTGAAAAACAGACATATCATCCTCTCCAATAGTTGTTCACATGTTGATGCTATAATCTATTAGAAATTATGTAATTATTTTGAACTAATAGATACCAATTGTGGGTACAAAAACAAACTAATTATAGTGATAGTTTACTCGACATTACCAAATTATATATTGTACTAATAATAAATAGTACATTGTATTGTATAATACAATTTTTAGTTAAATACTTCCACTATAGTAGAATGGTGTTATTTTTACCACATACTGGTATCTATTAATTCGAAACAATTACATGATTTTTCATGGAGTTATAGCATCAGCATGTGAACAATTTATTGCAGAGGATGATGTAAACCTGTTTTCTAATCATGATGAATGGCAATCGAGGAATTTATCAACCATTTGAGAGAGAAACAATCTGGTCGTCGTAGGAATATGTATACAAGGTTAGTAATTTGTATTGTAATTTCCTTTATACCTATACAGTGAAGTGCCAAAAGTCATGGGATATCTACCTAATAACGTGTGGAAACTCCTCGAGTACGAAGAAGTGCAACAGCTTGATTTGGCAGGGTCGCGACAAGTCGCTGGTAGTCCGCTAAAGGGATGCGCAGCCATGCAGCTTTTTGATTATCGTCCAAAATTCGGTGGTTGTTGCAGGTGGAAGATCCTGGGCACGAATAGCTCGCTTGATGATATTCCACTTGTGCTCGATAAGGTTCATGTCTGGACAACGGGGCAAATCATGTGTTGAAGTGGCCAGAATCAAATAGCCGCTGGAGCGGCCTGCTGACATGGCACATTGTCATCCTGGAAAGTGCACTGATATTGTTGGCAGATTACGAGTAGTAATAGGCTGTAAATAGTCAATGAGCAGATGAATCGGTCAATGTCTGGTTCAAGTGGACCAGATCCAAACAATGTCATGTGAACACGCTCCTAACCATTACGGAGGCACCAGCACCTTGAAAAGTGCCTCGTTGACAACTTTGATTCATAGCCTTATGAGATTTGTACCATACACAGACCCTATCATGCGTGTGTATCAACTGGGAACGTGATTCATCTAACCACGTTACACGTTGACAGTCATCTAAGGGCTAATGCCCGTGTCTCGAGTCCAAGTGAGTCGCCGCTGTTGTTAGCGGTCAGCGGTTAGTAGCAGTACTCGTGTCGATCTCCGGCTGCGATATCCTATGGAGATCATATTGAGCTGCACTGACAGCTGAAACACGTTGCTGGGATGTCCTGCGGTTCACGGATTGTTGCTTGTCTCTTTGTCAGGATGAGTCTGCCCAGACGTCGCCCGCTGCGGTCATTCAGCACACGTGAGTAGTAATGCTTGTTCCTAGTGGGTCGTAATGGTTCCAATACTTTACTCCCGGTCCATCCTTGATAATGTGGAGCGAGAAAAGCTCAATATCCCAACGATTTCCGAATCGCATACCCCATTGTTCTTGCAGACTCCGCGCTTCAATTCCGATAATTCCCATCGGATTGCCATCACTACGGTACATGACGTTTCACTGTACTCCTAAAAGGCCAACTTACAGCACTGAAACTGTTCCCTGCCATTCGCTATGTTCCTTCCCCGTCAACAAGTTTATTATCGTTATCCCACGACTTTTGACACTTCAGTGTATTTCGCAGGTTTCGATAGTAGTTCAATCATTTTCTACATGTGCACTTATGCTTTTCTTTCTTATTTGTATTTTATTTATTCATTAGCAATGTCATCTATACACAACGTACACAACCACCATAGTTACTTTATTTACGATGTCAAATGCATTTTTCTTTCAAAATCCCCAGATATGATGTTTTATTGTATCCATTTTATTGATTTATTTATGTACTGATAAAACTTAAGATGGGCCAAAAACAACGGGGAAAAAATTAAACGGGATGTTCCAACACCTACTTATTTCCTTGGAACCTTTCTCTTTACATCTGAAGAAAAACATCCAACTACATGGCGTCAGTTCATTCAGGTATAAAACTTATGTATTATATGCACGCACGCACATACAAAAGGCACATGAAAAAAAATCGGGGGAAAAAAAGGCAAAGGAAAACCAGAAGTCATCGTTTACACGCCACACACTATTATTACACAAATACAATGTTGTTACAGAAATGCTGGTTCAAATTAAAGCAAGTTCTGTTTATTTAATTGTACGTTTAATACAAAGGTTTCCCATAAACTAGTCTAGCATGGGCGCCAACACAACTTGAAATAATCATATCTCAAAGTTCAAAATTATCTCATTGATATGTTTCTCGCCTTCCTTCGTTGGTCTACCTGAATGAATGAGTACACATTATTATTTTTGCCATTCTTTTACTACTAAAATTGTTATATCCCAGCCGCCCTCCGCATGCAACTGGTTTTAAAGACCTTAATTGTTTATATTGTCTCTATTTAGACTAATCACAAATTTCAATGTTTAAAAAAAATGTGAGATGAAGAGTTTAAAAAATATATATATACAATCTCTGTGAATCATTTGGGCACACCGTCTCATGCTAGCATATTATCTCCATTATTTTATCTACAATTTTCCCCCTTCCTGTCTCTTGCAAAAAACAAAACAAAACATTGGGTTAAAAATTATTATTTCTTGTGTGATTCTGTTGCACAAGTTGCTGCAAATATAGTGTCGTGGAAGTATAACATGTGAGCTGAGGAGTAAAATCATTATTTTAAGCATAATTTTACACTTTTTTTTCCTTTACACTCTTCATTAAGCTAACCTCCAATTTAAAAATAAAAAGTGAATAACAAAGACAATGAAGAGTATAAAAAATGCAGAAAGTGAATCAGATAGTATCTACAAAATACCACTAGATAAACTTTCCATTTTTTTTTTAAGAGAAGAAATTTGGGTGCGCAGTTTATGACATCACAATTATTGGCCCAAATCTATAGACTATACGAAAGATCTTGAAAAAATTATTAGTTCAAGTTGGTAGACCAGTTCATCATTTTGTTCACTATGGAAATTAACATCGAAAAGTCGAAAGTCATGAGAATATTCCGTGGAAACACACCCTTATGGATCAGAGTAGAACAAAGAGAACTTGAAGAGGTCGATAATTTCAAGTATCTGGGAAGTATTTTGACGAGAGACGCTTACTGCACCAAAGAGATCAGGTCAAGAATTGCCATAGCTAAAGAAGTGTTCAACAAGAAAAGATCATTCTTAACTAGCAGGCTCAGTACTGGACTTAAGAAGTTGGTCAAGTGCTATATATGGAGCATTGGACTGTATGGTTCAGAGACTTGGACATTACGGAAGTTAGAGAAGAAATATTTGGAGAGCTTCGAAATGTGGTGTTGGAGGAAGATGGAGAAGATAAAATGGGCAGAGAGAGCAACAAACAAAGATGTTTTAAAACGGATAGAAGAAAAGAGGACACTTCTAGCCACCATCCTTTGTAGAAAGGCCAATTGGATTGGACACATCTTGCGAAGAAAATGGAAGAAGGAAAGATGGAAAAAAAAGCGAGAAATAGGAAGAAGAACACAGCTGATCGATGATTTGAAAGATAGGAGAAAATATTGGGAGTTAAAAGTGGAACCTGAAGATCGACAAAAGTGGAAGAAATATTTCCAGGCCAAAATCTAAAATTGAAAAAATACTCCTTATTCCCAGGACCTGCCGAAAGGCAGAATACTTAGTAATAATAATCTAGCTCACTTTTTCTACATTTATCACGGGTAAAAATAGTGGGGAAAAAAGTGTCCATGGCGTCCCTCCACTTCCCTACCTTTTCAGATCCACTTTTATCTTTTACATTAATTGATGTTCTTTATTTTTAAGGTATTCACTAAAACTCAAAAAAGTGAGGTAAACTTACTGAAAAAAGTAAGGAAAGACGAGTATTTAATACCGATAAAATATCTTCAGTATACTGTACGCAGAATGCTTCTGTAACCATGACAATAAATTTAAAGGCTAATAAGAAGCAAAGCATATCTTTGAGTATGTACAAACGGATAACTTTCAATACTTTGAGACGCACAATTGTAAGTGCGCAGTTAACAGATCAGTAAAATATTGAAATTTAACGTCCCATGATTATGTCCTTTATATGGTGGTAAATGGCAGAAAGTGAATTGGGTCTAATACAGACGCTCATGGTACAATGGTAGAAAGAACTGCAAGACAATCCTCGTATCTGGAGTTTGTAACAATCACATCTCACAATCTAGTATCGAAAGATTTTAACACATCAGAAACGAATATTCTACCAGGGAGCCACTGTGGTGTCTTGCTCTCCTCTGAAAGTTTATGCTAATGTATTTCGGCTGTTATTTATATAATTTTCAGCATAGGAGAGCAGTAGTTTGTGCTTTGAACATTAATAATAAAACTAATTTTGAAACGTTGTAATAAATCACACAAATCCACCTGAATCACAGCATATAGTGACGATGTGCTCTTTACAATTGCATAGGTTTGTCTTTCTTCTTCTGCATAGCTACTTAGTACGATTAGATTTATAGAGCAAGAAATATGCATTCCAATGGTAACATTATTTTTTTCTACGCACATCGTTCACGAATGCAATTTCCATACCCAAGTACTACTACTTTTTTCTTTTCTTTCTTTCTTTCATCATCATCTTCTTCTTCTTTTTTTTAATTACGATGGATTTGTATTTCCACGTTATGTTGTGAAGATACGTTCCGTTTTCATGTAAAGTTAGATTGCAACTGAAAGCAAAACGATGAAAGGTGTCGTTTCTGTTTTCTTAACCTTACATTCTGTTAACTTCGTGCTCTTCGGAAAAATTACATCAAACGCTTATACCTAGAAAAACGCAAAATTTTCCCAACAGTGTATACCCTCAAATATATTCCCGGAAAAAAATCAGGCGGATTTTGACCCTACAAAGACAAAGGTGATCAGCAATAACCTGTCTCAACAACCGGGCAGCAAGCCCGGATTAGCGCTTAAGCTGAGTAGACTGAAGAATGAGGCGGCATATTTGGTTCTTTTATCCCCTCTACAGATTAATTTATTGGGCTATAAATTCCCCATACTTCAGCTTATTATATGCATTTCCCTTCTCAAATGATTCTGTCGTATAAACGTGTACTGAACAATGAGACACATATAGCTGCCACTGAGTGCAGGATCCATTATCTGACAATTTGGTCGTCGTAACTTACAACAAAGCATTTAAATAATAGTTGTATTTAGTTTCTAATAAACAAAATAATTTTAACATACAGTTATTGTAACTAAATAATGTTATTTAAAAAATAGTTCACAGGAAACCAAAATAACATGATACGTAACCAAATGCAGTTGAGTTCATCCCTGTAGTCTCTGCCTTAACTTATATTTTAGGGACGTTGTTATTCTGATAACACTATAATTTCTATGGATGGCAACACTAAACATTCTTAGGTTCATATTTTCTGTTGTAGAATAACATTATCTATGATTGTGGTAAGTTGCATTTCATTGTCTCCTTTCACTTATGAATAAACAAGCAAAAGAAAAATAGTAACTTTTGTATTATTTTTAGTAAAGCAGGCTGTTAAGAACCGCTTTGAGAACTTCGTCCCGTACGTAGTGTGTCTTCGAGGGATTCTCAAATGGTTAAACTATCGTCCAACTGACGGCTTCTTTACCACATCTCTATATGGAGTGCTGCCATATTTTTCTTACCGTTTATCTGTCCTTTTTCGAGTTTAAACCCGTAGAGACTTACATAACACCGTTTGCGTTTCCAATGTTTGACCTGCTCCCACTGACGTTCCCGTTTGACTGTATCAACTACACCTTCCAGGCTACAAGAGGACTTTCTTTTCACCTCGACATGAAAGGTGTAGGGTGCGCGTTGTGGTAACATCATATGGACATTCGACAGAACTTTTACGAATATCTAACAGTTTCATTCATTTGAAGATTTGCATAGGCGTCTCTGGCGGGTTATTTGCTAACGACAGAATAACAAATAAATAAATAAATAAATAATAATTATATTTATTTGGAATATATTATTCAGGCTGTGGAACGATTATATCAGAGTTCTTGATATACCTTAGGGGATCCGTAAAGGTAAGCAGAAAGGTAACAAATGCAATCGAAGATAATAAATAGGTTGGGCTAGGTAGCACCATTTTAATCACTTTCTTCGATGCCCCCCCCCCCCAAATTTTACATGCCAGAGACGCCAGTGAAGATTTGTATCCATTCTCCTTGCAATAAATAATGTAAGGTCATTTAAAAAAGTGACGTTTTGGTATGAAACCTAAACGATAAATAATGCGTGTAAAAGACGTATGGTACAAAAACTACGTATCTTATTTTATTTCATAACATATTCAAGTGCTTCTCATAGCGTAATAATGATTTTTCTATACCGTCATTGTACTCTGTTATCGCAAATGTGTTCAAAGCGTTGTTCAGTTCACCAGAAGTAGGAAGTTGCTTTCTAGACACAGTTCTCCAACATTTGAAACAAGTGGAAATCGGAAACCATTCCACATCTCACAATTGGCAAGATTCTCAATTTTGCCACAAATGTTTAGAGTTCATGAGTCGATAGCTCACAAGGGGGCCGCGGTGGCTCAGTGGTAGAGCGTTCACCTCTGGTGCTTGGGGTTCCGGGTTCAAACCCTGCTTCCGCCAAGTGAACTTTGTGGTGGACAAACACAGTGTGCGTGGGTTTTCTCGGCGTTCTCCCGTTTCCTCCCACTTTCTTCATTCCACCACTTCATTCATCTCTCATCATCACCGCATCCTTTAGCATAACCGGCATAACCATGGGACGTAAAACTAAAAATTTCATTTATTTTTTTCGATAGCTCACAACTTGATGAATTTTTGCATATATCATTTGTGTGTCACATTAAACGTTCCTTTTTTGGATGATCCTCGTATGTTTCCTGGACGGGAGAAAATACATTAGCTCTAAAGGGTGGTTTACGTAAAACTTATTTTATTTAGCTCTAAAACTATTGGATTCACTTCAGTAAAACCTTTATCCTGGTCGCCATTAAAATCTCTGGATGGTTATAGACTGCCTTAACCTAAAAGGCGGAGCATCATCATTATCATAGATATTCTGCCATTGTTACAAGGCCACTTCTCAGAAACCGAGAAGCTTCCATGCACCACGGTCTTCAGCTAACCTCTTCGTCTCAACGGAGGAATTTTCTGTTGAAATTCCTTCCATTAACTGTGACCTCTTCCGCCGCTCCCTCTTTTTTTCTACTACGTACCTCATGATACTTTCTTCTCAGTAAATTTTTCAGCTAGTTTTTCTCTTTCTCTCTTTGATATTATACATATCGGGTGTCCTGAAACTCGCGCCCGTGCTCTCGGGGACTGATGCTGCTACATGTGTTAAAAAAAAAAAAAAAAAAAAAAAAAAAAAAAAAAAAAAAAAAAAAAAAACTACCCTTCATGGCTGGCATTGTTTCCGTAGTAAAGCCCATTAAAGCTCTGATGATGTGGCAACACTGGATGGTTCATTGAAAGAAAAGTATAAAAAGTATATAACCGGAAGCAGTGATCACTGTTCGGCGTGAAAAGTTTACGCCAGAAATCGAGTACCTCAAAGAGACTCTTAAGATACGGAGATGAAACACTCTAAACCCATTTAAAATAATTGGACACGTTTTCCCACCCTTTTCGAAAATTCCACTTCTAGCACGAAGGAGAGCAATTCATCTACTTTAACCTCCACATTCAAATGACGTTGCCATCTAATATTTGCTGTAAAACACCTGACTGGACTGTTTATATGAATTTTTGAATATATTTAGCGTTTGGGTCGATCTGGGATTTTATCATTTCGTTTAGAAATGAAATGAAATCTTTCAGTTTTACGCCCCATCATTATGCCGCCTAGGTTAAAGGAGACTATAATGATGATGATGATAAATGAATGCAATAGTAGAATGAAAAAGTGGAAAGAAACGGAAAAATCCAGAGAAAATCCACGAACATGGAGTTTGTCCACCAGAAAGCCCACTTGGCGCGAGCAGAGATCGAACCAGGAACCCCACACACCAGAAATGAACGCTCTACCACTAAGCCACGGCGACCCCTCATTTCATTTTGATTTAAATGCGCATCCTATATGGGAAAAATGGGGTTCAAATACAAAATTCCAATATTTTCCATAAATCTATTTTTCCTGTGTGAACGACATATATTTCGCGATAGTTACATCTACAATGTTATTTTCTAACACTTCCTCATTCATTTTCCGTTTGATCTAGTTAATTCCCTATATTCTTCTCCACACTCACATTTCGAAAGATTTCAGTCTTTTTTTCATCGCTTTTGCGTAATGGCCATGTTTCTCTCTCATAGAATACAATACTTCACACTACTAGACACTAAACATTTTATGAGTCTTTCTTAATTCTTTATTCAAGGGCCCATAAAATACTCTTCCTCCAAAATGCTTCTCTCGCGATTCCTTTCCTTGCTTTTACTTTACGTTCGTACCTCATGTCGTCACTAATAATACTAACTCCAAAAATTAGTCACTCGTTCTACCTTTCTCCGCTTCTACTTGTATATTTAATACCGACTGTTTCATACCAATCACTACTGCTTTTGTCGAGGTTCGCGAGATGTTTAAAAAAAAAACTTATTTTCTCTTCGTTTAATATTTCCAATTGTATAAAGAAAAAAGTAAATTAAAATAACGAATTAAAAAAATTACGATATTCTTAGCGTTTACCGAGAAAACATATCCAAACATAATAAATATAACCAACATATCTCATTGAACTTAAACATGGTTTTCGAAAAAATTAAAAAAAAAAAAAAAAAAAATAAAAATAAAAATAAAAAAACTCGCGTCATCTATTAAGATTAAAGTTATCTTGAAGAATACAAGTGTGATCAAGCTTTTCATTGTAACACTAGCAAGGCAAAAGCATAAAGTATGCTTAACTCGTTACGGACGAAATGTTTCTCCCATCAGACGGAGTTTTTTTGGAGGGAGGAGAAGGAGTTAACAAAATTCGATGGGAATAAACTTTAATTTTTAACAGTAATACTGTCTAACGACAAAATATATCAATCGACGGATCATATCAAGTTCATTCAACAAAATGACATGTTCGAGAGTAAATTATGCGTACTTTTCCAGAGAAGCACAGCGATTTAATTTGATTTTCAGTTCAGCGTCCATTTCAGAAGCGAGGCTATACGAGACGGGAACCTACAGCTTAACGTAGGTTCCGAACCACACGAGCCCCTGTCGGGAATCGAACCCGGATCGTCAAAGGCGCCTACGCTAACTGCTTAGCCACGAGGAAGCTCTGAACTGATAAAAGAAACATTTCCTACATTTTATTTTAATGATGAGAAATGTGAATAAATAAATTTTAGTCGCAATAGAGAAATAAAGTTATAGAATGATTGAGCAATTATTCGCCATTCGCACTGAATTAATATACTAATGAATAGTACAGGCCCCAGGAATAAATACATAAATGAGTATGCAGACGTGTACATATTTTGTTTGTTAATTATACATTATTATTTTTATTATTATTAGCATTTAACAAAAAAATGTTGAAAGATGAGGCATACATCAATCAATAGATCCCACTAGCGGAACAAAATTACATGAGTGAGTGATCCTCATGCGTAGTTTATGAGATTGATTTTTGTAACCACAAGAATTGATGCGTGTAAGAACCACGCCACGTATTAAGATGACGCACACTGATATGTACCAACATCACGCTTTTCGTTAAATGATACTAGCAAGATGACAGTATACAGTATGGTTAACGAGATAATAGTCCAAAATTTTGATTGACTCCTAAAACTTCAATTTTTTTTTATTATATTAACGAATGGAGACTCCTCTATAGTAGGTGCGAATTCAATGACACACACAAAGAGTGAAAATTTGTATTACTGGACCAGCACTAGAACCTGGAATCTTCGGCGTACCATACCGATGCGTTAACCACAACGCTATCCAGTCCGCTCCCAGAACAGTCATACACTGGAGTTGAAAGAACACAGACTTTAAAACTGAGATATACTAAATCGCTGTTCTAGGAGCAGATTAAGTAGCGTAATGGTTAATACATCGGTACGATATGCCGAAGATCTCGGTCCAGTCATGCACTTTTTAAACTCTTTGTGTATCTCTATTTATTTATTTTATTTACTTATTTTAACTATTATATTGACCAACGATAAGACATATATCAATCAACTGATCACATCGAGCTGAACAAATTTACATGCTTTGAAGGTAAACTCTTGTGCGTAGTTTTAGTGAAGATCGAGGGGGAGGGGGGTGACGGAGCTAAAAAGTTTCGATCATGTAAAATGAAATCTCTGATCGAGGGGGGATGACGGAGCTAAAAGTTTCAAATGAAAAATGAAATCTCTGATCGAGGGGGGATGACGGAGCTAAAAGTTTCAAATGAAAAATGAAATCTCTGATTGAGGGGGGAGATAGAGCTAAAAAGTTTCAAATGAAAAATGAAATCTCTCAGTTTTACGTCCCACAGCTATGCCGGCTAGGCTAAAGGACGCGGTGATGATGAGAAATGAATGAAATGGTGGAATGAAGAAAGTGGGAGGAAACAGGAGAACCCCGCGGAAACTCAAGCACACGATGATTGTCACCACAAAGTTCACTTGGCGTGAGCTGGGATCGAACCAAGGAGCCCAAGCACCAGAGGTGAACGCTCTACCACTGAGCCATCGCACCCCCCTAACAATTTTCAAGTTTGAAATTTTATTTCAAAATGTTTGAAACGTATTGCTCTCGTTCCTACTGCTGTTCATGGAAAAAAATAAATCATACACTCAAGGCTTATAGCGATCGGCCCAAAGAATTAAGACTAGAAATATGAACAGTTCAGATTATATGTCTGCATTACCATATTTTAAGTTAAAATATCAGACTTCTGTCACGTAGACTGGATCGACCGAAAAAAAAGTATTTCTGTTCCCTAGTGAAATAAAGTAGCAAGGGAACCTTTGGAATGGGCCATCGCCTCTTTGCCTTCCCTGTGGATCCGCCACTGGTCCAAGGTAACATCTGAAGGCATTTCCTTGTATTCAATTTTCAGCTGAGAGTCAATTAGATTTTACTTGCTTGCTTGCTAACTGTGAGAACAAAATCAAGCTGAGAATAATAATAATAATAATAATAATAATAATAATAATAATAATAATAATAATAATAATAATGTGGACTTTTCATATGATATGAGCGAGTAGCGACTTACTAGGTGGAACATTTGAAGTCAGAAAAATATTTTCTATTGCTATATAGAATTTACGTGGAAAAAAGGGAGGAGGCGCTTTTGACATTTTGGAGGAGTTCGCCCATATATCCTTAGTTACTCTACTGAAGAAATAGTATGATTGGACACATTATGAGACATAGAGGAGGAATCATGCTAGTAGCGATGGACGGAATGGCAGGAGAAAATGCCTAAAGGAAGGCCACGATTGAATATATGGACCAAATAACGTTAGATGTAGGGAAGAAAAAATACAGGAAAATGAAAGCTATAGCTTAGGATAGAAAAAACTGGAAAGCTAGTCAAACCAAACGGAAGATTGAAGACCTAAGAAGAATACTATTCTTATATCTTAAGTGTTGTCAGAACACAGTTTTATTCTATTTTAAGAAAAACGGCGTTGTAAGAAAGAGTATTTTGATAGCAAATAACTAAACAGTACGCTAATAAACCCAACTCATCTTACTCAAATCCAAAGACAACTTTTATGACTTTCAGAAGAAACGTAAGGAAAATAATGCAATTGTTAGATAGGCACAGAAATTAATTCTATATTGGAATTTGTGAAACTTTTACAACGAAAAAAATATTTCATTCAAAGCTTGAGTTTTCGTCCTATATATTGGATGCTTATCATTTATGATTCTCTGGCGATCTTTCGTTGAAGACATAGAACGCAATAAAAATTATATACGCCATTGTCTCGAATCTCGATAATCACTTACATGAAACGTTTAAAACTGTAATTTGCATCTAGCGTCGTCAACAGATGCTCTCAGAAAATAGCTAACTGACACAAACAGTTTGGATAAAAATGCTTAAACTTATCTGAAGCAACTATAGCTAACAAAATTTAACAATATCGTAAGCAAAATATTTCGTAATTTTAGTATATTTCAAGTGAGATCACGGCCACTCATACTCAGGGGCACGCAATGGCTTAAGGCCTTTTTCACAACACGCTCTTCACTTTTATTTCAGTGGTAATGTATGAATATTGCGTAAAATTTTATCCTGTCTTTCCTAATAGTTTTATAATTGTTCTTATTATTTTAATATATAACTGTATACATATGTAGTCTTAATGTTAGTGCCTAACATGTGTCCCAATAATGAATAACATTAGGGCTACATACGTATATAGTTGTGTAGTACAACAATACGAACAATAGTGACTGCTGGAAAATAAAAGATAAAATTTTATGCAATATGCGTAAGTTACCACTATTGAGAAAGGAAAACAGTGAAGCTCGTGTTGTGAAAAAGGACTTAAGCCACTGCGTGTCCCTGAGAATGAGTGATCGTGAGTCTCATTCGAAATATTGGAGGAAAGACTGACAGAACATTAGTAGATCAGTAATTTGAGGTATGAAATATTCTTCCTGATATTCGCAAATCAAATACTTTCACTTTTCATACTTAAATTCAATATTCTTACCGTTGAAGAAAAGAGATATTCGAAAATTATGGCCCCGGGATCCCATTCCGTAACTTGCGTCTGTGCGTTAGTTTGTAATAATAGGCATATCAGGGGCGGCTTTGGGATTTTAATTTTGGGTAGACCCACTCCCTTGCATATGGATACATATACAATTTGATTGATTAATGACAGTAGGAAATTACTTTTACAGTTGTGGTTGATGCTGTTTGTTGAAATTATCTACCATTAACATAAATAGCGGAAAATATATTTATTCTTTCTTGTATTTTTAGTGTTAATATATATTTTTAAAAATTTTGGGTAGGTCCATGCCTACCCGGCCTACCCACTAAAGCCGCCCTGAGCAGTATAACTTTTTTTAAAAAAAAAACGTTTTGTGTTGCGTTACGCTCCATAATTTTCAAGAAAATTGGTACAGAATAAGGTTCCTGACAACTTTGGTAACATTATGTCAGAATTTATTACAAAAGCTTTTGCTCAGTCTTCAATACACAGGTAGTAAAAAAACTTTTACGAACCTTCTCTCTTTGAAAGAGTAAGAAATATGCTTGTTTTCAAAGTTTTAGGCTGTTGAAACTCAAAACCGATTAATCCGACTTAATTTAAAACCTGAGACCTGTTTGAATTGTTTCAAGAAATTAGACAGGAATCTGAACCTATTTATTCTATCTAGATGTTCTCATATCGTACCGCACTCACATAGCACATTTAAAAATAAATACTGCGGTGTATCAGATATATTTCAAATAGGCCCTAGTTTTTATTTTTCTAAAATGCGTTCAGTAGTACAGTACAATTTACGTACATCAGTATTTTCATAGAAGTGTACTTCTTCGACTCTAGATACTTTTAGTTACTAATGTCGAATATGTAAGTTACTTTTATCAAATAAACGAATTAACTATTACTTTCATTTACTGGGGATGCTTTTAAAAATGTCTTACTTTAGGTTGCAAAGGCACCAGAGGAGAAGCGTCCAGACTGTTATATAACCAATTACTTGGAACCGGGATATAGGCAATGAATAAGTTAATACCTTTTTCCCAGTTAAAACCAGGACTAGTCGTGTACAAGAAGTGGCAACATGGCAGAACATTCTTCTCGCTCAACACGGGTAGTCCACAATTAATTCCGACCTCGCTTTTTTCTTTTGTTTTCTGCCGTCCCTTCCTACCTTGTCATTTTTCTCTTTTTGCTTCCTCTATTCGTTGCCCCCCTCCAACCTTTTCCAGTACATCTTAAGAGGAACAGAAGGATGAAGTACTAAAAAGAGTAGAAAGGAGGCGATGTGGTAGGGACACTTGATTACCGCAATGACGTAGCAACTCATTCTGAGTAGCGGGCCACGTGATTTTTCTAATCAGTGTTGCTCGTTCAATGCTTTATTATTTTTATTAGTATTATTCTTATGATCTTTGGATAACTGTACATTTTTTAGTCGTTCGTATGTCACGATTAATAGTACAGACATACCAGCAATCCCTGTTATAATGTGCTTAAAGATTTTGATGCAGAATATTGAAGGCTCGTTTAAGCCTTATTGTCTGCATTCAATGAACAGGTAAGTAGGTGAATTCTACCTATTAATTATAGATAAGGTAGGTGAATTGTTCAATCAAGAGTCCAACATAAGGTTCGGGGCTGAGAAAAGCTCTACTTTGCTCTTACTTTGATCTCCTTGAACATTTTCTTAAATTTAACTTTTCTATCGATGACATTTCCGTATTTTCAAATTTATGCCTATCATCGAACCCTCTGTATTACATTTTAGCTAGTGTTAATGAGTCATTAATTGCTTCTAAATTTAAAGTCTAGTGATACAAATGAACTCTCATTCATATAGTACCTCTGAAAGCAGAATTATGTAACAAAATCTGAATATTAGACTATACTCACTGATAAAAAGCCAGCGGTACGAAAAGATTTTCGTGATTAGTATTTTTTCTGATATTTTTTGACTACCTGTGAAGTACCGTATGTAGAAGTTGGACATAATTTTGAACCGGCGGTATAACAATAATTTTTGCAATATAATGAAGCATGAAATGATTGTGTGTGCTAAATAACAGAAACATAATTTAACATTTTGCAGGGTTAACAAATGTTCACTTTTCCCCGAATGTCTTTATAGTTCTGGAAAATACGTTGGGGGAGGTTAAGTTCGAGTAATACGTACGGGTTTTAAAGAAAAATAATCAGAACGAATTTTATATTTTAAAGTAATTTCCTAAATGAATTTATGCAAGTGCCGAACGAGATCAGCCGCGTGTTTAAACGACTAGTGGTCATGTTATGTTTTGAGGTTGTGACTAATTGAGTTTATGATGAAAGAAGTGTTTGAATTTTACGACTTAATTCCTTTCTTAGACAGTTTTCTTTAAAATATTAATACTTAACATGACGTGTCTCTCTTAGTTAAATGAAATTTGGCACGTGTCCTCTTTCTTAGTCACATGAAAGAGCCTACCCATTTGCAATGATGTGAAGACTTTGGGGAAGATGGCTGAAATTCAGCTCAAATGTAGAAGAGACTATGTAGATTCTATGTTCGAAAAACAAATTGTCCTAAAAATGGATGGAACATAGTTTTTAAAAATAATCACGAAACATGAACGTTAAAGTCAATGAAAAATCAGTGAAAAAAATGAAATCGTCCAAATATCTAGAAAAAAAACTATAATAAGGATATGGCTAATTGAAAGTTTATTGCAAAGACGTAAAGAGCTTGAAAACGATTTATAGCACGTAAGGTAAATATGGAGAGAACATTGTCAAAGCCAAGTTGTTTCAGTAAAATCCATAATAAATGATAAAGTATATGCAACTTCTTCGAATTATAGCTTGGTTCACGAATCTCTGCCGCGGTTGACAGCAAAAAAGAATTAGAATCGCGGCAGAGATTCCAGGGCGCCCCAAGCGGAGGTAGCGTGGTTGAAATGTCTCACATCTTGATTCTGAATCTCCAGATTCGATTTTGTACGCAACGTGACTTTTGACCTGATCACGTGACACAGTCTGGTGCTTATGGCAAATCGGATAGGCCCTTTGATAACCCCGACTTCTTGTTTGTTTTAAAGATGTTAAGTTCGACGAGTTAAATTAGGATAAATACTTCAGCACGTAAAAAATCAAATAGGTTAGTTGTTCATGCCTTAACTTTTAAATACCCCAAAACGTAAGACAAAACTCTAAAACGGTATGTGTCAAAGAAGAAGAAGAAGAAGAAGAAGAAGACTGATGTGCATCTGCAATTAAGCTTTCAGATCTAACCACATACTCTACAACCCTAGTCACTGCAGATTTAATCAATGAAAAACATGTTTTAGTAAAATCATTAAAAGATTTCCCTTCGTATTATAAAATAAACATGAACTTACCCGTGAGGTCCAAGTGTTCCAAATTGGTGCACTTCATGGCTAGATCGAATATGGCCGAGTTGGTTACACCGGTGCACCCATGAACTGTGAGATGCGTTAACTCAGGACATCGAGCAGTAAGCAAACTTAGTCCTCGATCCGTCATCCACGCACCACCAGTCACTTCTACACGTTCAATGGTAGGACATGTTCCCGCAGAACCCCTCCCAAGGAGTCGCAAAATGCTTTTAATCGCCCGATCACCACTAATCCCTTCTCCACAAAGTGTCACTGAAGTCCACAACCGAGGCTCCCATGCCAAACAATGCCATCGTCTGCACACGCGGGCACAAGCACACAACTCCGCTGTAGTTAAGTAAGAGAATATTTTAACCACTAACTCATCCGTGAGGCGGTCAAACGGAGAACTTTTATGAAGTCTTTTTCCTTTGAAAGTGGCCAGGAGGTGATCTGTCCAAGGGCCTGGGGAAGGCCCTGGGCTCGGTGGCACTAACGTGTGATATCCCTGATCCAAAGAAGGTGAAGCACGTCCTATTTTATGATGAAATCCTTGCTCCAGTGATGGTGACGCTCGTCCTAATTTCGCCAAAGGGCAAACCAGAGGGGACATCCGACCAAGGGCTGTCACAGGGCGAGGTGATGGAGCGGGGATTTCCCGCGTCAAGGGCACGTGCGTCATTGCCGGGGAGGATGTAACTCCTCCCCCGAATACTGTGTTTCTATCACTAATATCTGCAAAGAAAGAAGAAAAACATGTAAGTAATTTACAAGCAGGACAATTTTAATTAATTTTATGCTAACACTTACAAATAAAACAGTACGCAATTCTCCTGACACATGTGCTTTTGTTTCAAAAATTCTAGTACGGTACGTGTTAATTAATTGGTGAGTAACAGCATTGATTTTTTCTTTACATATTTGTACATCAAGTATATCATACTGAAAGCAAGTTAGGTAATAGATGAATTAACAATGGACATTATACTTTATGCATTCTGTCATCAGTGAAACCTTGATTGAGGCGTGTCCGTAGCAATGGCGAACTCAACGAAAATGCAATCTTAAAACTTGAAAATTATATTTCAGGTATCACAGTAGTCGTCTTCTTGTTCATCTCAACCATAGGTTGGTGGGCACAAAGAAATTTTTAAAACTTTTCTCTCCCTTGGGAGAGCTATTTTATACTTTGATCAGGTCTTTTCTTCGTAAGTGCCTCTAGATATTCTATCTTTGCTCTTCCTCTTCCTGGTTTTCCTTCCACCTTTCCCTCTATCAACAGGTGATCTAATCGGAGTGCCGAATAAGATGGCCAAACATGCCGTTTCTTTTTTTTTCTATTATCTTCATGATCTATCGTCCTTCAGTTACAGTAGTAGTAGTAGTAGTACCAAATTGATTTTTGTCAGACAGTTCTCGTGCCTAAAGTGGAAGTCTACAAAATATACTTTTAAAATAAATGATCGATTATTTTGACCATTTCAGATTCTATTTTCAGGAAAAGAGTATTTGCTGAGTTCACGCTTACTACCTGAAACCATTCAATTGTTCTCTTCATAAACTGTTGTACTTATTATTTCAATTCGACATAGTGAAGCTATGTCATAGGCCTATACATTATTCGGCGTAAGCTCTAAACTGCGATAAACAAAGCCACGTGAAACTAAATCTCGCTGATTTGCTGTTGTCCTACCGACGCTTGTACTCCTCCGCAAAATAGTTCATGTGATTGCATTATTACTTTTACTATGAAGCTTCATATAAAACTGCTACATTATTATAAATGACAAAAATATAATACGGATTATCTAATAATACTGCAATCGAGTGTGGCTAATGAAACAATAGAAATAAACACTAAGCATGCGCAGTAATTATGGCGCCAACTCAACTGTGGACGGGGGTTCTGCTTTTAAAGTCTGAAAGATGACTGGCATGAATCCCGGTTTCGCGAGTGTTGTGGTGAAACACCAACAAGGCAAACCTTTACTCACTAAGCAACAATTGTTTACGAGCGAAATTCAAATACTTTTTTTTTTTTTTTTTAATCTTTCGAGTTTCTTTTCTTTCTTTTCTGCTGCTGCTGTAAGTATCTGGACAACACGAGACAGTATTGTCAAAATGCATGTGTATAATTTGCTCCTCCCCGTGGGGAGTGGGAGTGATACATCACTAGCCAATCGTATTTGTGACAAGCGGAAGGATACAAATATTTTGTTTATCGGAGTTTAGAGCTTACGCTGAACAATGTATGGACACATTGTTCGATATAAGTAATCTAATTATTTTCTTCTACGATGGGCAATCAAAAAAGTCTCCGGAATGTTGTAGGTTTGGCATTGTGATGCGATCACAATGAATCTTGTACAGTATAGTCCTTAGGCTGCCTAATTATGAATCTGGCAAGTCTGAAAAGTTCATAACAGGCAGTGTACGAGTAGTGTAGCTGAACGAAGGAGTGTGTGGTGGTCAGTTGACGCAATGTCGCAGTTCGAGCAATACCCAAACGTCAAATTCTTGGATGGGGAAATGAGCTTTAGAGACTTTAATAGCTTTAAGGAAAAAGCTTAGCACCATTGCATTTTTGGCTCTTCCCAAAGTTAAAAATGGGCATCTACGTGGTTAGCCACCGTAGAGGAGATCAAACAAAGCCAATGCGACGGCTGAACTTCAGAAAATGCCAAAGGAGGACTTTGATCGGTATTTCCAGCAATGACAGGAGTGGTGGAGAAAGTGTGTGTTCCGAGAGAGCCTACTTTGAAGGCGATTAAAATAAATGCGTACTTATTTTGTGGTAATACGGAGCTACAACAAAATTCCAGAAACTTTTTGACAGTCCCTCGTATTAAGCACATTTTAAATTATCTACTGGTTTAAGTAAATCAATCTACATTTGCCTTTACTATTTTTCACTCTTACTTTCTTCTCATAAACTACAACTAGGAATTTAATTTCAATGTAAGGATATAATCAATTCCTTCCCTTTAATCTTCCAATTTGGTTTATTCAAGAATATCACCAGTTCTACAATTCCTTGAACAGTCTTTTCCGTAACCAGTATTTCGACATGTTTTCCACTAATGAACAGGATAAAAGAGAAAGTTGCTAGTTGAAATCGTTGATAGTAAGTCATAATCTGAAGTACTATTTCTTGTCAAAACAACCAAATCCTTTTACTCTTAGAAAGAGGTCGTACATAATGACAAAATATGTCAAGGGCATATATGTATCACTTCAATAAACCCTAAATGTTTTCACCAACTTCAGAGTTTTCAAAACTACACCAAATCACACAGAGGGACTACTGAACAGCTCATGTTGCTTCTCTCTAGAAGGTAAAAACAGTTCGCCATTAGCCTTCCTTATGATGATAAGACACAACTTTAGTCATTTGCCTCTAACAGATTAAGTGGCTACAAAAACCTTGGGCAAGCATAATTATGATGAGACGTCAAGGAAGAAAAAGAAAATAAAGAAAAGAAACTAGTGTATCTTGTCATTTTTGATATCAAAGTAAATTCATGGAAACTTCTAACAGACTCCAGTTAGTCAACAGAATTGACAATTCAGATCATCTAACGTCACGAATTATTTTTGTACAATTCTACTAAAGATCGTGGCTATGAATATATGAATATTTTATATTATATAATGTGTGTGTGTACTAAAAATCATAATTTGAAATATTTATATTAATTTTGTTCACAATAAAACCTTTCTCTATCCATCTGTAAAAGGAATGATTACATACATTAAAATAATAAGTATGTTAAATAATGTCCAGCACAAAACAAGAAATTTTAAGCCTGTGCTTCTAATTTTTAAATTATTGTTTGTTACACTACTACTGAATCCAGATCCACAATTCTTTACGTTATTTCCAGACATTTGCTATCCAGGGCAATTTCTTAGTATTATCAAGTACTAACAGTAAGTAACTTAGAAATAATTGTAAAATATACATTTGAACATTCTAGGAAGCTGTGTACTCTTTATTGACACGGTCTTGCTTGTTAATTATTTATAATAATGAGCTATGTGGAACCTTATACAGCACAGATTTAGGATACGAATTATTTATTATTAGTAGTAGTAGTATGGGGCACGGTGGGTTAGTGGTAGTGGTGTGTGGGATCTCTGGTTCAATTCCCAGTCAAGTAAGTTTGTGCTGGACAACATTGTATCCGCGGGTTTTCTGTGAGTATTCCCGTTTCCTCCCACATTCTCATTCATTTACTTGTCTAAATCATCCGTCTCCCCTTAGCCTAATAGGCATAATCATGGGACGTTAAACTGTCACTTTATTTTATTTATAATTATTTCCCGACAGTTTTTATATTGTTAGCTAGAATACAAAATTGCGACAAACAAACCGAAAAATTATATACCACATTCATGTTTTTTTTTTTTTTTTTTTTTCATCTACCATATGCAGAATATAACGATAAAACTTGCAGAAATACTATATAGATTTGCTCAACAATCGGCTTGTCTAATCATACGGTTACAACTATTTCAGATCATCAGTTCAACAGTATATCAATTCTCACAAAATCCAAAATGGCGGTACATTTTGAAGTTTATTTCTTTAGTGTATTTTACATAAGCAATGTGAATATCTTCATTAACTATTGGTTCAGTCCGTAATGTACTGTAAAGAGATCCCTCGTTTCAAAAGTAATTAAATATAGCTGTACAAAGAATGCATCCATTTGTAGAGGAAAAACAATTTAACAAGAATATGTCACATTTTATTCCTTTTCTACTTCTTCTATCGTACATCACCTTTTTAAGTACTCTATCGTCATTGATAGGCCACTTGCCACAGATCGAGGAGCTTTCATCAGTTACTGTTCTTCCGCTAACTTCTACGTTTTAATGGACGGAATAGTGTTGTTAAAATTATTCGAATATTAGTTATTCAAATACTTTTTTCTGCTGTTTCTCGAAGATTCATTATTCGAATAATCATTCGTTATTTGAATAACTGTTCATTATCCGAATAATTATTCGAATTACGAATTTTATTCGAATAACGAATTATTCAAATTTTAACAAATACGGATTACTCTCTTTAGTATTGACTATCAATTGTATTAATCTTCTTCCCATTTCTTCTTTTATCCTCTATCCATATATATATATATATATATATATATATATATATATAAATATACAATTGGTAGGTATATATAGTAGGGCGGAGCGAAAAATCACTTTTTTATATATCGAAAACGCAATAGTGCGGAAAAGTTGTCAATTGATGTTGATAAAATACTGTAAAAATTTCGTAGCTGAAATCAAATATCTTCGGGTGGCGAATCGCAAAAAAAGATTTTGTGTATTTATAGGGTATGCAAACCCGCCGTACACACCACTCTTCTGTGTTTCTATGGTAAATGAACAAAAGTATTACCTATATTTCTTATCTTCAGTGGTCTGTAAAATTGAATAAATAATTTCTAGATGATTTAGGCAGATTTGGAACCATAAAATAGCCCCTTTTAGCAAAACAAATTATTCTATACCATACATTGTTCTTGTGGTCCCATATAAGTTTCCAGCATTGCATTAATACGCCGATAAATGTGTTCATTGTTCATTATAACTTTTCTTTCAACACTTCTTTTCCTTTTTAAAAAAAATTCTCGTACTCTTTTATACAGCTTACTTTGCTTCCCTGCCTAAGAATGTAATTTGGACTAATCCAATTCATAGTAGCAGTATTAAAAAGAAACAATGAATTCCGGACATCATCTTCTGATGGCGATGAGTCAAATGATGATTACTTTGCGAAATAATAGGATATTAGAGTTGATTTTAGTTTAGCGTCCCTTTCAGCAGTGAGGCTATATGAGACGTGGACCTACTGATTAACGTGGAATCCGAACCACATGAGCTCCCGCCGGGAATCGAACCCGGGTCTCCCACGCCAATAGGATATTAGAAAAAAGAAGCAAGGAGTAACGACATGTCCTTAGAGCTCTTGTTGTGCTGGTAGGCCGATTTGGAATATTTGATCGTGCAACTGCTTTGATAACAACAGCTGCGATGCAAAGTTTTGGAATGATTGATCCAAAGGTGATAGACCGCTCAAAAATCCGGCGAGAAAGAGAAAAGATACGACAAAAGGAAGTACTAATGGCCAAAGGAAACTTTCGTAGAAGCTAAAACTTTGATGGTCTTAAAGATCAAACTCTATGCAGAAAAGAGACTGGAGGTCGCTGGTTTTTAGTAAAAAGATACCTTACTTGTAAAGATGAAGATAAACACTTGTGACTAATGGGAACTTCAAGATACATATCACAAAAGGAGCCTCAATTGGTTCAGGAAGTAATCCAAAATAACTGTTATTTCGTTAATCCGGAGAATATATTGCTTTCTATAGTTGACAATGAAAGACTTCAAGTCAGGAAAGAGGCATGGAGAAAGATAGCGCAAGGGGAAAGGCTAGGAACGAGAAGAGTAGAGATAATGATAGTAGCAACAGTAGGAGGACGAAACGAGGAAGACCTTCTAAAATACCTAATGAGTCATATGTAAATAAAAAATATGCTACCAACGCGCAATTTCAATGCAAACAATTACACTGACCTTATTAACTGAGAATCAGTTGAAGTGACGCATCCTCCAGCGCTGCCTTGTTTTCCAATTGAGAAATCTACAGTGATAACAACGAACATCAATTCATAAAAAGAGCTTTGAAATATTCCTGTCACATTCAGAATACAGAACGCTGCGTGAAACTTGTAACCGAATCATCTGCATCAGTTTGTGGCAGAGTTAGTTTTATCAGACTTAAACTAAAATCCCAATCTGTAAACCCAAAAGTAGAAGCAAAGGCAAACTATGCTCTCTAAAAAACCAAAGATCTAATTTTGAACATACGTGTATGGATGGTAGGGACCCGTGGGTCGTTTCGTCGTGGGTCCTGGGTCGTTTCACTGAAACAAGCAGAGGGATACAGAAAAAATATGTATTTTGTATTAAGTAGATTGTTATTTTGATCAAATTGGCTATTGTGTGATTCCAAATCTGCCTAAATCATGCACAAAATATTTCTTAAATTTCATATATTACTTAAGTTAAAAAATATAGGTAATACTTTTGTTCATTTACCGTAGGAACACTAAAGAGTTATATGTACGGCGGGTTTGCATACCCTATAAATACACAAAGTCTTTTTTGGCGATTCGCCATCCGAAGATATTTGATTTCAGCTACGAAATTTTTACAGTATTTTATCAACATCACTTGACAACTTTTCCGCACTATTGCGTTTTCGATATATAAAAAAGTGATTTTTCGCTCCGCCCTAATATATAGGTAGGTGTATACAATAGGTATATATATACCTACAAGTTGTTCTTTATATTTCCAACTTAACACACAAACACACACACACACACAAACACTACACGGAGTATTGCTTTTCCTCAATCTTCCCAAATCATTTACTGAAGCTTTCTCAGTTTTTTTTTTTTAATTTTTATGCTTTTCTCCTCCTCTAAAGACTTCTCCACTTCTGTCTTTGCTATCATTTATATCCATAGTTATATCTTCACTGTAGTATTTCTTAATGACCAAAAACAAGACACGTACTTCACTACTTCTATTTAAACTTCTATAGTTGACAAAGTTCCTTTCGTTTCTATCGCCAATGCTTTCTTCTTCTTCTTCTCTCTCTCTCTCTCTCTCTCTTTATCTATCTCTCTCTCTCTCTCTATCTCTTTCATCCTAGCTTCACATTTATTTCCTAAATTTTTGTAACATGGTTTAATATTCATTTTAGATTCCGTTATAAGATCCACATCATTTCCAAAGCGAATTCACTTAATATTTTACCCTAAACCGAATACCATCATCACTATTAGGATCGTTCTTAGTTATTACTTCTCATGAGTAATGCAAATACTTTTCTCTGACTCCCCTTATAATTAACTACGCTTTTCTATGTAAGTTCTTCTATTCTAACTGTTACTTAGAGTACACAAGAAATTAAATTACCACTTAAATGCATACTTTAGATCTTGTTTGATAGCAATAAGCTACTTGCAAAATATTATTCTTGTCACTTATGAAAGCACACAAATGTAAGTTTTGATGAGAACACAACCTCTAACTCACTCACTCACTCTATGGCCTATGAAACTCGGAGATCCAATGCCGCATTCACGAAAGCCCTCCATCACTGACTTCTGTTATTAGGCAACAGGATCAAGTTTCTACTTTGTATTGCTATTTCTGCGAGATTCATCTTAATATTATCCTTCCATCTGCGTCTAGGCCTTCCTAATAGTCTTTTAACGATTGGGTTTCAGTAAAAATTTATAGTGTTCCTACTTTCTTCCATTCTGGCTGCATGGGCTGCCCATCTAAGCCTCCTGGACTTAATAACCTCAACAATATCAGGTAAACCGTCAGGTCCTCGTTATGAATTTCCACCATTCCCCAAATATTCGTCTCAGAATTTTATTTTCAAATACTTTTACTCTGCATTCTTCTTCAAATTAAGTGACCAAGTTTTGCAACCATACAGCACACCAGGCATAATTAATTATCGTTTTATATATTTTAAGCTTCAAATTCTTCGATAGAATTCGCGAAGACAAAAGAGTTTGGACTGAATAAAAATACGAATTCCTTGCTTTCAGTCGACATGTAATTTCTTCGTTGGTATGGTTTTGGTCCGTTAATGTTGGTCCTAGGAATTTGAAAGTGTGTATTTTGTCGAAAGTATTACTCGCTATTTTAACGTATCCACAGTTCGCTGTATTAACGGTTACAGCAAGTTTCCATGTATTTTTTTTTCGCATTTACTTCTAAATCCATGTCCATGCAGGCATTTAATGAAACCTCTGCATTCCTTTCTATTGTCTTCAGATCATCCCCTATTAGGCTGACATCATAAGTACAAGCCATACACTAGTGAGTGCCATTTTGGCACTAGGCCCTGGATTCTATCGATTTCACACTCAACATCAAAGGGTTGAAAACAGATAGGTAACTGACAAAAGCTATTAATTTTACATATCTCAATCTAAAATACAAGATATTTCATTTCCTTCTACTTCCGTATTATATAAAAAGTGCTTCAGAAAATGAATACTTGAATTTACAGCTTCCAGTAAAACGGAAAGTTATTTAAAACGGCAATTATAATTTATAAAAGTGATATATTAAGAATTATTTGTAATAATTAGAAGTAGTTTGCTACAAATCATCCACAACATAATTGCCAATCATAGTAGTTGCTCTTATTTTAATGGAACAGGTATTATTGAGTCAACTTTTTAATTCGCAATCAGCAACATTCATACTAAAGTCAAATCATTGAAAGAGAGAGAGAAATAAAAACTTTCTATGCCAAGTAGGGTAATTTTGTTCTTTTTTTAAAACTGGAATGAATATTCCTTGCATTTTAACAAAATATTTTTAAAAATTCAAAAACAACCACAAGATTTTCTTAATTTCGTTTATATGAGTTTCAAATTTATATGAGTTGAACTAGAGTTCATATAGAAAAGTGTATTAACAACTCTACCATTAGAAGTAATTTTGTATTGTACTTAAAGCCTTCTAACGACGTCTGGGATTTCAGAATAATACCCTCTGGCTGGACTTCTATGAAGGACATCTAGTTTCATGATAAAGACACCATCAGCATCTGTCGAATCCTTGAAATACGCACAAAAAGAGGAAACTATACACACACACACACTACACTGCTGATTACGGGAAGTTCCTATATTTATCGTACGAGTAAAAACTATTATCACATACTAAAATTCTACACAACAATCAAAGTAAAAGTACATGCCAACAAATGGTTTCTGTTCAATACATCAGTTTATAGACAGACGCAAATCATGCATTGTGTAATCTTCTAGTAGCATATAATCAATCCCAACGTACAGTATTATTATCTAACATAATCTAATACAAACCATTATGTAACAAACATCTTCAATTATTTTTGTAAACAAAAGGAAACTCATACAATGTAGTGGGCTAACTTAGAAACAAGTAAAGCAAGGAATATTATTAGAAATATAAAATATAAAGAATAAAATATAGTATTGTAAGATGAAAGTCAATTTGATGCATCTGATAGTGACAAGAACATTTTGATATTTGGAAAAAGTGAAAAAAAAAAAACTTTTAGAAAATTGTACTGAAAACATATTTTTAAGAAAATAACTATTATTATTATTTTAAATTTTCATTTTATTTTTTTTAATTATTATAATTATAATTTTGATTTACAGTGTGCTACAACAACGTAATAGTTGCTGAATATGTTTGGACTGTAATACTTTCGACTGCAGAATTAGAGAATGTAATACCCACACTTTTTTATGTGGTTCTGTCGTAAAGACACAACTAACGATAAAATGTAAAACACTACCCCAACAAATATAACTGTGCTATAAGATTGTGAATATTCCATAAGATTTCATATTATTTCGAAAAAGAAAAAAAATCTAGAATCACTAGTTTTCCTTACTGTCCTTTAGAATAAGAATGTAAAAAATGTTTTATTTGTAGTTCTCATTAGTTTAAATAAGGGCCTGGGATGGTGTTTATCATTTCACTTTGACGGTGCAACTTAGGGAAGGGGATGATATACGAAAATGATCGAAAATGACCGATATTTGTGTCGAATCCCTAGTTTTCGGGGTCCTTTATGTCCGAAATGAAACTTTTTTCTCCCCGTGCGAGGAACGGGCATTCAGCTAGTTTAAAATAAAAATAATAAAGTCCTCTTTTATCACTTGAACTTATCTTTCTCTTATGGTAATATCAACAGCAGCACAAATCACAGATTTCCATCTTAAAAACTGCAAAGATAATAATAAAAGCTGAAATTAAGACCGTATCAGAGGAAGGTGGAAAAATAACTAAAAATAAAGATTCTCGAGAAGGATTAAAGTTGAATTTTACACAATATAAACTAAAACTTTCGAGATAGTCTAAACTCTGGGAAACACTTGCTTCCCCCTCATCTTAGATCCTTTTATATAATAGGACTTCTACATATTTATATAATGTGACACCATGCGATTTTGTTAAAGAGAAGTTTCACTATATTAACAAAGAAACATATTGGAGAAAATGCTGTACTTAAAAAGACACAACATCTAGATAGTTTGCCTACTGCAAGATGGAAGTTTAATTCCTCGTTGAAACACCTGCTTTTAAAATACCAGTCATTACATACTTAACAACAACAACAGATCCACATATTTAACATATTCTTAATATTTAGATGAACAAATCAAGAGAGATGGACAGGTAATTCATCCTCTGGAATATTTAGTGTTTTTTTTTTCTTTACTTCTTTTATTCATTCTTTAACGTGAGAAACGGTTAAGGCAAACCACATTCAAAAACAAGACGAACACTTTTCCCATTACCTCCATGTATTTAAATTAAGATGTAATCTGTTTCCCGCGTTGACATTCTCAACATCCCAATGATTTTTTAAAACTTATTTTTCTTTCTTTCTTTTTCTGATGTTCCCCTCTTTTACACACCGCAGTCGCAAAATTTCACAAACCAAAGTGGAAGGAAATATATGACAGTTGAAAAACGTTTGTTCTTTTTAACATCAATGACAAATGTCACAGATTACATCACAAGAAGCGCTTCTAAAAGAATAAATAAATGTAAAACAAAAAAAGTTTTTACATTTACTTTCCCACACAAGTACCAGGACTTAAAATACTAAACTTCACCACAGGTACTACTGAATCATGGTCTCTTGCGTGCGATAAAAATAAGAAAACATATACAGTGGGTCTATTAAAACATCCAAGTTAAGTGCTTACGGTGCTGTTTCTCATGATTACAACTTAAATATTTTAATCTTTCTTACATTTTTATTTTAAACTATGTAACATGAAGATCATACTCTGTAACACGCTGTACGTAAGTATTTCCACTCGGTCCCAGCAAATATGGTAATGGTCAACTTTACTATCATCTCTGATAAGTTATCCCGTTCTTCAACCAGTTCAATGCGGTGAAGTGGTGCAATGCTAATTTCTAAGGCCGTGTATCTTGACTTCTTTTGTCCCCCAACACAGAAATATCTGCTTGAAAATTTTATGATTTCCCTAAAAAACTGATAAGTTTTTCCGGTTCTGAATTACATTAAAATATAATTTTAAACTTTACGATACAGAAAAACTCGATGAACACACTTTATTTATAACTTATACAGAAAAATTGTTCAGTCAATATGGAGAACCGAAAAGTTTCTAAAACTTTCTTTCTGTCTTTTTTACCCTCTCTCCACGACAAAGTTTATTCTCTCCAGTTACTCAAAAGTAAAAATTACACAGAGCAAACATATCTTTGAGGCATATTAATGTCCTAAAACATAGTACAGGATGGGTCATTTTGATTTATATTTTGAATACTGCAAGCAATAAGTCATGCATACTTTTCATATAGCTTAACAGGAAGTAGGAAGTGTAAAGATGGGAGTTACTGATACATGTTTCTTTCAATGTTGCAGAGAATCATCGTGATGTGACCCACCGTTGAAATTTTGTGTCGTGGAGGCATTCTTCAGTAGTGGAAACTCCTTCATCCTAACAAACATCCTTTTAAATAACATATTGCGTGCTGTTCACAACTTTCGTCAGATCGCAAATGTGAACAAAACACGGTCCCCCAGGAGACCTCGAGCGTCGCGTACTGCAATAAACAGTGCACGTGTGTGCAGTGAGTCATGCCTGTGTGATAGATTCCAATTTTTTTGAGAACGAACATAATGACACCACCAATGAGCGATATTACATAATGTTCCGAATATTTTTCATTCCCGAAATAAGACAACTTGCCCAAGGGACATGTGGAAGGGTAGCACGAGAATGCCAGCAGTCATACTTCTGTAGTGTCAATTATAATCCTTCGACGACACTTTCCGGGACGCCTCATCTCCAAATTCAGTTATATCCATTGGCTACCCAGATCCCCCGATCTAACTCCACCGGACTATTTCCTGTCGGGTTATCTAAAGGACAAGGTGTACACCACAAAGCCCACTACCATTAAATAACTGAAAGACAGTATCCAAAGGGAGATAGCAGCCATCCTACCTCAACCCTGCGCCAAACTGCTGAACATGATTGTTAGAGCCAAAGAATATTCTAGTCAAGGTGGTGCCCATCTACGGGATATAATCTTCAAACAATGAACACAGTGCAAACTCCTTTGACAATGTGTTCCACATAGTTAGTTATAAATGTTGTGTTCAAGATGCTCCACAAATGCATTTTAATTTTAAAGGTCCCATCAATATGCCCCACCTTATATCACTCCCACCCCACCTCCTTCGCCATATGCAAAACGCAACTGACTAAACAATTCTCCAAATCTATCAATGTATAGCAAGCATATGGTGGGAAAAATTGCTTTAGATAACAGACTGAGATTAAAGTCCTCAAGTAGACATATTGAAATCTGTTTGCCAAACTTTTAGTATTAATGAAGATGTAAACAAAAATGTCACTTGTGTTTTTTAAAACATTATCATCTCCAGGTTATTTTCGGCGTTTTCCCTTTCGTTCACCTGGACACAACTTACAATATCACACAGAATGGCATTATAGTTTTCTCAAGCTTTACTTCAGCCCAGGGTGTCCCCCGTTCTTGTGAAGATATACAGGGTGTTTGAAAACATGAATACATGAGCAAAATTATAGACCAATATGAGTGTACAAATACATCATTTCAGAGTTATAGCTCGCCTGACATCCGTCGGAATGAAATAAAAAAGGGGACGAAATGTCGCATGGAAGTCCTATAAAATGTATGGCTACTTTGAGTCTTGATTCTATTAATGTACCAATGGATATGATATGTGTGCCGGTTTTCAGTTCCTGATCTATCATTTTTCGTTTCTAGAAAATCTCATGAATCATCTCTTATGCTTTGAGGCTAACTCTGTCGTTGCACTCTGTCGTTGCATTAAATTAGGATTGTGAAATAATTTCTGGGCTTTCGGCAGCTACGGCCATGTTAGCCCATCGCATATGAGGAATGACGTTTCTCGGTGATCACACTATCCGGGGAACTGGAGAGAAGAGGAAGGAAGCAGCCTGGGACCAATATTTTAGGTACCATCCCGGAATTTTATTGATATGAATGAGAAAGACCTTACTCAAAATGGCTGTCCTAAAAAAAAGTTATCGAACCCGGGACACGAGCGTTAGCGACTATGCTACGTGGGGCCGGCCCACATCCACTGGGGCATTAACGAAATTTGGACTCAAGTTTTTTAGTACCGTATTGTTTCAGATCACCCTATATTTTCCCCACAGAACATAATGCAGAGTTTTCAATTCGAAAATCCGTTTATATTGCCTAATATCCATCCCTTACTTAGACGTCAATAGAATATTTGTGTACTATTCATGATTCACCTGGTGTAAAAGCAAAAATTTCGAAGATTGAAGTCAAGATCACGCCAGGGAACAGGTGATGAGACGCCACTTTAAACAATACATACACAAGTTGCAACACTGTAAATTTAAAGAACATTAATAATGAGTAAAGGGATGGGGTATAAAGAACAAAATGACGAAATAGCTACGTCACGTGCCCATCTAGTGACAAAACAAGAAACAGAGAGACAGAGACAGAGAGAGAACAGTCATAGCTCATAATATGAAAACAGCAGAAAAGACTTATCATTAAGACGAAACACCTTTGCAACCCGCAAAACATAAGGTTAAAATAGAAGTTAAAGCTGGTCATAAAAACACTGTCATTTTCCCACACAGAATCCAGCAATTTTCCGAATGGGCTCCTGTTTTTATGAAAGGACCGCCTTAATAATGACAATAATGAAAAGAGGAGAGAAACATGAGTTACAAAAGGGGGAGGAAGTTAGTTTAAAAAAAAAAGTGAATTCCTGACAGATGATGAGCTCTTAGCAAAACAACAGGAAGAAAAAAAAAGTGTTAGGAAAAAAAATTCTCGCTTTATCGCTTACTGCTCACTTTTATTCTCAACACTTCACGCCAGACATGAAAATATCATAAAGCTTTATTGAGCGCACTTTAAAAATCTCAAACCTACTATGATTTAACCATGCGAAAATCGTAAATACAGCCATGCACTAGAAATTACTAGGTATATAATTAAAAAAAAAAAGTAAAGTTTACTAAATTTTTAAAAAAGTTTACTATCTGCTAGAGTACAAAAATTTACTTCAGTACACAGAGCAAGCAGAGGAAAAAATAACTAATACACTATCTTTTTACCATTGAGCTAGTGTTTTAGTTTTTCCGGTATTTCTTTAGTGTGGTCTGTCTCGTCTCTAAAGGTATGTGTTCCTACTTGGAGAGCTCTGTGTCGTCTCGTTGGCAAGAATGGAATCTTAAAATTAATCAAATACACAGAGCTGCAGCTTGTAAATCATACACAGTGGTACTTTGATAGTCTTAAATTTAGGGCAATATTATAGTATATTTCAATATATATACTGATCCATCAAATTTTCGTATTTTATCGACATTTAAATCTGAATATTGCACTGCCTTCCTTATCTTATTAACCCTTTGCGATACTCTCCGTAAGAAGGCTATGACAATTTTCACTAGTATTGTATGACTTCTGTTAATTGAAAAAAGTTTAAGAGTAACAGAAAAATATCTGCTCTTATAGTCAGGAGCATATGTTATCGAATTTTACACATAAATTGCTTGCATGACGAAACACAATAAAATCTGCATTATTTGTCCTATTTATGGCGTTGTGGTTAATTCAGGGAATTTTTCTTGGGTAAAATTGCAAAGCACAAATAGCTATCAGCATTTCTTCTTCTTTAACCCACCCCATTCATTTTCACTTGCCTTCATCAGGTAACTACAAGGACTAACTACCACCTAGCAAATGAGGTCAAGTCCCTTCTGCTTGTCAAAATGAACGATGTGCTCCCAGAGACTCCAGAAAGATAGCACCGAAGGCCTGGACAGGTTTTCTTTCTTTTAAATGTCCTGTAGTGACATCCCCGGGCTAAAATGAAAGAAAGAAAAAAAAAAAAGAGCACATTCCACAGTCTACCTAGTCAATGGCACATTCCTTACAATCCAGTGATGAACGGAGTATGGGAAAAAGAAGCAAGAGCGAATACATCTTTGTGATGCTGCCAGTATGCTGCATATGGCTATCCCAGTTTGCCTTTCTCTTTCTTTCTTTCTTTCTTTCTTTCTTGCGACTTTTCTGCTGCTGTGGTTTCAAGAACTGGTGGGAAAATACCACACATGATCGGTTCCAGGAAGAGATGCTAGGCTGAGGATATAAATTATATTGTGGAAAGGACTGACAAGTTGTCTCATTGAAAAACAAGAAAAGACAATAGGGTTAGTGGGGAAAGATAAGAAAATTTTTTTTAAAAAAGAAATAACGAAAAGCCTAAACTATGTTGTCTATACGCAGGATAAAATATATATCTATCAATGGCAACTGCATTCCTTGCAGTATTAGCAAAAAGGTTCGTATTATGGTATAATTGGATCTTTCTTTATGAGCTCACCTTTTCTGAATTTGGAAACACACAACCGGAGAGAGCAGATTTTCACGAATAATATATGAACAGCAGAATTTACGGATAACTAAATATATAATTTCATTCATAATTTCGAACAATTTGATGTTATTTATTTTGATAAAATAAGAAAGAATATTTTTAAACCACCCAAAGTATTAACAATCACATGTAAACACTCTTGACCCTCGCTTTTCCACTCTAAATATCTGTCTTCATCTTTTATGAATAGAACTGTTTAAAGGTTTATTTTATTTCATTCATTCAAGATCTTATTGCATGCGTAAGAATCAAAATATTGAGCCCACTCTCGTTATAGTAATCAAAAAGTTCGTCAATTCTGATTCAAAAGCGTAACTCTAGATATGACAATTGTATAAGCGAATATATTGTATAATACAAGCATTCATGCTGAAGTACTTACATACAATCGATTAATTTGGCTTATTTTCATCTCTAATCAGAATGACTATCACATGATGTATACTGCTTTCCACGTTGGTCTAATGGCTAGCGCACGTCTTTGGTACACGTGGTTCCGTGTTCTCGATTTCCGGTGGGAGAGCACAAAAATTTAATTTTATTAATGTCGTTTCCTTTAGGCTAAAGCAGGGTTTCTCAACCTGTTGCACACAAGCAGCTATTGGTAGTACGCACAACCTATAGTGGTATTAATATTCTTTGGTTGTACGTCGGTGGAAAAGTTTGAGAACTCCTGATCTAAAAGGCATAATCGTGAGAAAGACCAACATTACATATTGCAACCTTTGCATACTATTAATTTACTGCTTGCAAATTCTTCTATATTGCAATTATATTTGTTCACTTCATTATTAATATATGGCAGTAACTTTCTGTATTATACTGTATTTCTGTACTTGCAGCTCTATATTTTTACCTTTCATGTATTTTATTTTCCTCTGTAAATTTTTATATTTTATCTACTTTCTAACTGGCGTTGCCAACCGTCCGGTATTTTACCAGACAGTTCGGTTTTTGACCTTGTTCGGTGTTCGATACGACCTCAAAACCGAACACTAAATGTCCGGTTATTTTTCCTCTTACTAGTCATATTCTCAGTTCTATTCAGATTATTTTCCAATGACGAAAGGAATCGTTTGTCGATGAACATGGTTAAAGCAGAGCTTATAATTCGCTTTGGTATCGACCTGTCGTACGCCGACTTGCTGAAGAATTGAAGGCAGCAAAATTTACTGAACTTATCAAAGCTGTTAAAGGTCAACAAAAGTACGTTTTCAAGAGCGCAGCTAGCACTGCTTCATCCTCAGCTACATCTTCCAATTAAATAATGCATCCAGATCCAGTCAAATATGTAGGCATTGTGAGACATTATCAACCCCAGCGAAGCTGGTAAGACTTATTTTTCAAGTATATTTTGTGCATGCTATAATTATATTTTTAAATATATTTGCTTTTCTGTTTTAAATATGATGTATTATTGATGGTGGATTACAAAAATTACATGTGCCGACTCAAACAAAACTGGAAAAAGTAATGCTTCAAAAGTAACTAAAGTTATTAAACTTGAACTCCGAATCGCTCAATTTTATGTGAAGTCACGTTGTTCACATTTTTGACGAGCGATGATGTCAGTATCTTAAGAATGTACGTATTCCAGGGGTGTCCGGTATTTCCATTTTCAAAACCCTATTTTTAACTTAAATTTTCATTTTTTCTTATTCAATTTTGTAATTTTTTTTCAGAATCTCATTTTTTTCTTTCTTCTATCATTCTTTGACTAGTGAGTGTTAGATAGTGAATTGGCATGGTTGCATCTTGTATGCTTTAATAACCATTTTGAATTTCGAACAACACTATTTGAAGTGCATATTTTCTTCTTTCGTGTTCTATTGCGCTTGGTGTTGTACTATTCGCAGAAGAGACACTTTTACCCATTCATAAATAACTTATATGAAATACACGCATGTAGCATTCTAAGAGGGAAAAAAAATGTAAGAATCTTTTACTAACAGCCTTTTACATCGAAAGAGAAGGAAAGTTTGAAGATCCATCTTCGAGATAAAAAGAAATTCTTAGACAAAAATGAAAAGAAGCTGCAGGCCACACACCGCAAGCAGGTAAAGGACCACCAGCTGACGAATTATACATATTTGTTGCCTCTGACCACCAATATATTTTTTTCTGACATTTCCCTTATTTCTCGTACTACCATATCAGCAGTAAATATTCTTGATGCGTCTTTAAAAAAAGAAAATATATATATAAAAAAAAGAAGAAGTAAAAGAATCACAAATATTGCTCAGAGACAACACGAATAATTCTCAATTTTCTTAAAAGTTTTCGAAATATAGTAATAATAGTAAAAAACAGTGTCAGTGTCTCATGAAATATTCTACATCTCATCTTCCAACCAGAAGGTAAGACACACCCATAGTAGGCACGCAGTATAGGGGTTCAATTCCACGAAGAAGAGACACCTTTAGGCTTCATAACAAAAGAATCTTCACTTTAAAATAAAGGACGTTTTGTCTTCCATTGTCCCTAATAGTAATATATGCCAGTAGCGTACCTTTATTCTTCTTTTCATGTTATACAATGAAATGTGTATACCGCATGTGTGTGTCCGTCCTTCCCTGATTTCTCTACTCCGCCTTTGTCGTCTTTTAAATGGCAACAATGAAATTGAATTTCTGCCTTCTTTACATGTTACTCTGGTATTTAAAGAGATCCATATTTTTGGAAAACAAAAACATAAAAGAAGATTCATACATAGTGTCGTGAAAATGTGGAACACATCAGATTTAGTTGTGTGCACGCAAAGTTTTATGCACTAGCACGTCTTCAGCTACCTACTTTACAACCAGCATTACAGACAGACTTTGGGAGTGGCTCCAATATACTGGCATATATCCACTAGCAGTTTTCTCACATATTGGGTTTTGCACGAAGACAATGTACTAAATATCATTCTAGATAATAATGGAAGGGAGAGATCCTATATCTTTCAATCCTATTATTGCCGGTTAAAATGTCATTCCTAAAAATACCAAACAAAATAACTAAACAATTTATTGATCACTAAGAGCTGAATATCTAAAACATGTCATATTTTTATTCTGACATTCTTTTGCATGTCTAATTATATAGAAACATATTTCTGACTCTTCTAAACACACAAGCATATACTACTTTCATTGGACATATAAATGAATATTTTAGCTATATTTCAGCTTCAGGTCATATTTGCACCCGAAGTTATATAAAAGCATATTTTTGGTCATATTGTAGGCAAGTTCTAATTATTACTCAGAAATATGTTCTTCAGTATTGGCAACAAGAGAAGTGCCATTCAGCTTTCCTCTCTGTGGGCTCACCAATGTGATGAGATCGATGCTTTGGAGCTTAAAGGAATTTGTTCAGGACAAAATAACTTTTTTAACTTAATAAATTAATATTTAGAAATATAAAACAAATGTATATATTTATTTATTTTCTCTGGGTCATTCTGTCATATTTTAGATCCAATTTTGCTATTTTTCAAAGCATAAATGCATGCACATTTTTAAAGTTTTTAAGGTCACGAAAATTCGAGCTGCCATATTTATAACACTAAGACTTTCACTAGATCTTTTTTATGACAAAGCAAGAAAAGCCAATTAATATTTAAAACACTAAAAATATGTCTGTGCATTATTAAACGTATTTCTTACAGACGGATCACGTAAGCAACTTTAAAAAAAATATATATATATATATATATACCTCTTCCATATCTATCTATCTTACACATATGATTATTTATCAAATCGTACAAGCCTAATGGAGACAATGAAACCCCGAAACATGCATATATACATACTTATCACACCAAACAACACATGAACATACATAAGAATTTTGTTAAATTAGCTTTGCAACCAAAGTTTTTGATATTCAGGGAATTAAATTATTTAGCTATTTACTAACATACCTAAAGCTAACAGAAAAATATAGATTTTAAGAGAGTTATTCTACGTATTCAGGAACTTTCAAGTGACAAGCTTTTAGTTTGAATTTGTAAAAAAATATTTCTTATTATTTGTACTAAATCAAATTTGTCTTATTGTAGGTAATGTAAGATATACGTACACTCTGCATTTGATGATTCCGTGTAGTTTGACGTACTACATAGGTACGTCAAGGATGATAAATAAATAAATTACCCCAAAACGTTTCCTTTATTACTCGATAAATTAATACATCTTGTCTTAAACATGGGAACATTATAATTGATTGACAGAAGATTTAACGTCCATTTTCAGCAGGGTTGCCAAATAAAAATAGTCAAAATAAGGGACGGGTTGACGAGTTTTAATAAGTATTAAGGGAAGGGTTTTGATAAACATGATATAGTGGTAAAAAGTGAGCCAGGCATCAAATAAAAAGAGTAATCATTTTAGACTGAAAGAAATACAAAAGTATGAATTAATACAAAGAGTTATTGTACGAAAAATTAGGTAAACATTACTTTTAAAACATTGGATTTACGTTACTTAAACTTCCTTCAAAAAATCGTACTTCACGCTGACTTAACTGCACTTATAGTCTTTTTCAACTTTGGGTTTTTCTTTAGGCTGTCGTAAAACTTATTGCCGCTTAAAGTCCAAGAGTTGATTGCTATTATAGGTTCAGTTTTCATCAACTGGGCAGAACACATATTGCTTATGTCAGTCCATTTCAAATTCGTATGTGAGAAAACTCTTTCTACAAATGAATTTGACAGTAAGGATGCTTACAAAAAAGGAGACGACCTTAAATAAAATTGGCAACTCAGAGCTTTTCTGAAAAAGCATTTGCCATTTACTGACCACACTCAAGACGACTCATTAAAAATTGCGGGCTTTAAAGTCGTTGTCTGAGATAAATTTGTCATTTGGGTAAAATACGGGACTTTAGCTGTCCCGTATCGAAGCTCCCCAAAACGCGGGACAAAATCATAAAAAAAGGGACTGTCCCTTAAAATCCGGGACATCCGAAAACCCTGATTTTCAGGGTTATGGCTACACGAGACGTGACATACTGCTTGGAGTAGCATGCGATCCATTACTAAGGTTAGTATCCGAGGTAAACTACCCCGACCGAGGATCGAAGTGGGGACAACACAGCCATCACCATGAAACAATATTAAGTTCAATATGAAGTAGTTATATCACTTTTAAAGTATGTTATAGTCATGTGTGTACCCAGTAGATCACATGACTAATCTTCAAATATTATTGTTACGAGAAATTGATTTAGTAACATATGAAGGGATCTCAAACATCGGAAGAGGAGGAAGCGGATATGAACACTACTATTTCACAAACATACATCCTTTTTCATGGAAGATGTGCAGTGCAACTTCCTGTTCAAGACGCAGGAGTCCTCGCCACGATGTGTGCATTCAGTCTGGTGGTATAGAACATTTCCTTTTCCTTATACATTAAAACGATGACATGGCATCTCGCGATGTAGAAACAGCTCGAACAACGCGAGGCGACAGAGGTCTGTCGTTAACAAGAGCGAACTCTGGAATTAATGAAATCGAATAACGCATTCTAAAATAGATGTTGATATAATCACGTCCTTGATATTAGTGCCTTTACCCGAAGTCAAGACGCAAAATATAAAATTCTTAATGCGGTATACAAACTATATTTCAGGTTTCAGGTATGAATTAGAAAAAGGAAGAACAAATTAGGAGATAAACATAATGACAAATCCTACAATCTAGGTTAAAGGTAGGTAGAGATTACACATCTCATACAATTATGAAATAATAGTAGTAACAACAATTTGACAAAGAAAAATATGATACCAAGTCAACATAATACCACAATATTGCATTCACATAATACAATATCCTCTTGTTTCCAGCTATTGAACAACTTGTCCTTATTTTCTCAAATATAATGTACTAGTTCCGTGGATCCCATTGCTCGTCGAACCCAGGCATCCTAGTGTACATCTACATCGTGAAAAGAGAGTATCAGGTAAAAATTCTATCCTTTCTTTCTCTTAGATGTATGTAGATTTAGGTTAGGTTGTATCTCCCAGCTAAGTACTCGTCTTAGGTTTAGTTTAGGTTTCGGTCAGGTTACATTAATATAATGTTAATCTATGGTAGTGTACTTATGTGGCATTTCTTAGACGGTTCATGTATTTGACAGCCAGCCAGACTTTGAACTTTAACTTTTATACACATATTTTTAATCTATAATCATAACTCATTACTTAATTCTTCGGTAGTCATCACTTCATCATATTCCATTATTTTGATTACTAGATGTAGTAATGCTTCTACTCAAAAATACTTCGTACATATATTTCAATTATTAATTAAACAAGATACGTAGTTTCTTCGTAACTTCGAAGTGTGGTGCCATATATATTTATCCTATTCTTTACAGGAATGCTGACTTCTCATGCCACTACCTTTTGCTTGCCTACGTGAATACGAACCCAAGACTATACTTGAGGTAAGTACTGAAACATCTGCTGTCGATTTTGTTCTACTAAAATTTTGTTTAATTTGGTAGCCTGAATTAGTTTTCATCTTTCGAGAATTGGCATGGGGTCTCATTGAGTAAATACAGGATTCAATTGGGTCCTGACCCTCTACCCTCGCATCATTGCAAACGACCATTACATCATGCACAGAAATTCAAAACGAAATCAATAATCGCACAAATTCAGTACTTTAACAATAAACAATACTCTGCATTTAATGGAATTGTTTTTAAGGTGCTTTTGCACTTAATTACACATTTTTAAACCAAATTATTTTACTTTTTAAAAATATTATATAACTGAAGTTTTGTATATCTTGTTTATATCTGGATTATTTCTTTTCTTTCAGAATACGGATCGGATGAAATTCCGTAACATTATTGCCAACTTTACAATCAGCCATTCGTATGAACTTCTTTGGACAATTCAGTACAAGAGGATATTTAAAATAACGCAAACTAATATTGTGAACGATTAACAATATACAGGTAAGTATGCAAAACAAGACGAAAAATAGCATCAAAATTGCTAACGAAAATGAAAACATATAAAATAGTAACTCTAGACTTGTAAGACATAAACAATTGTAATGCCACGCTCATAGTAATGCATTATAGATGGACTGCAAAAGGCTTACAGTCTCTGCTGTTTATGTATAGGCTTACAGTCTCTGCTGTTTATATATAGGCTTACAGTCTCTGCTGTTTATGTATAGGCTTACAGTCTCTGCTGTTTATGTATAGGCTTACAGTCTCTGCTGTTTATATATAGGCTTACAGTCTCTGCTGTTTATGTATAGGCTTACAGTCTCTGCTGTTTATGTATAGGCTTACAGTCTCTGCTGTTTATATATAGGCTTACAGTCTCTGCTGTTAATGTATTAAACTCTTCTACTTACGATCACAGAATAAGATATAATAAATGGATTCAGAATTTTTGTGCAATCGTTCAAACTTCCACAAGAAATTTCAGAGACTTCAAAGTCTATTTTACCTTTTTAAAGTCCTATCTCTTCCACTTCACTAACACTATTCTTTGTCCTAACCACCTTCTAACGAAGCATTTAGTAAGGAAGAGTGAATTCAGATATAAGAGAAAATATAACCTATTTACCATTCCTTGCATCATACTTGTAACTTTTTCCATACGGATGTACCTTCAAAAATTATTCAGTGACCAACTTATTCAAAGATATTGACAAGATAAAAAAAGTATCACAGAATAAGAAACAGAAATCCAAGTTAATTTTATATTTATAAAGATATTTCATAAATGCTTATAGAAAATTTAATACATATACATATTTGGTCTAGGAATTAATTCGTGCGGTTTTACAAAAGATGGCGTAACTAGCTTATTGTTCCATAGTTTCGTTGATCCAAACATGCGTTGAAAACTACTGTCATTGAGCATCTTGTTTAGTATATGTCAGTTGCTTGAAGCGGAAACAACAACATTTTTTCTTCAACTGAAAATGGCGCATTTTGTGCCTGATAAAGTGTTTTTGCGGGGAGTTATTCTTCATTGCTTTAACATGAAGAAAAGTGCTACCGCAAGTCATCATATTTTAGTGGAAGTGTTTGGTGACCATGCTCTAGCTGAGCGAACGTGTCAGAAGTGGTTTGCACGGTTTAAAGGTGGTGATTTCAGCTTGGAAGACCAAAAGCAATTTGGACAGCCAAAAGAATTTGAAGATGAAGAATTGAGAGCATTGCTTGATCAGGATTCGTGTTAAACGCAGGACGAACTTGCAGAAGCATTTGGAGTTGAGCAAACAACAGTTTCCAAACGTCTCAAAGCCATAGGAATGATTCAAAAGATGTCTTATTGGGTTTCACATGAATTGAAAAGAAAGACGTTGAAAGAAGAAAAACCGTTTGCGAATTGCTGCTTCAAAGACAGAAAAGGAAGGGATTTTTGCATCGAATTGTAACTGGTGATGAAAAGTGGATTCATTACGAGAATCCTAAACGAAAAAAGGCCTGGGTGAAGCAAGGTGAACCAGGTCCTTCACAACCGAAACGAGATATTCATTGTGCAAAGGTTATGCTGTATATATGGTGGGATTTGAAACGTGTGGTGTACTATGAACTTCTGAAACTTGGTGAAACTATTAATGGACACCGCTATCCACAACAATTAATGCGTTTGAACCAAGCTCTGGCCTGAAAACGACCAGAATGGAATAACAGGCATAATAAACTTATTTATCAAGATGATAACGCTCGACCACATGTCGCAAAACCGGTCAAAACCTATTTGGAAAATGTCGGATGGAAAGTGTTACTCCACCCGCGATATTCACCAGACACTGCTCCGTCTGACTACTACTTGATCGATTGCATGAATAACGATGATAACTTCTTCAGAAAATATCGAAAAATGGATCTTTGATTAGATTGCGTCAAAAGATGAGGAATTCTTTCGACACGGAATCCGTAAATTGCCTGAAAGATGGGAGAAAGTAGTGGCTAGCGATGGACAATATTTTTGTTAACGTATTCATTTACTTTGTTTTTGAAATAAAGCTTCAATTTTTATTAAAAACCGCACGAATTAATTCCTAGACCAAATATAATGTAACTTTTAACAGATTTTATTAAGGTGGAAAATTCTCTGTAATGAAGTCCGAAGCACATTTTCTAAAATACTAAGAAAACATAATTTTATCATTCACAAAGACAAGCCAATTTTAAATTCTGTCGTCCCATCTTCTATAATTTTCACATTTCATGAACTATTAATAAATACTAAAATACATACAACGAGCATGCTGATTCAGAAAAATCTCTGCACGCGGAGTTTAGTGTTAGTTTCTATCAATAGTATAAACAATAAAAGTACAATATTCCAATCATCTCTCCTCATTCAATATAACCTTCAACTATATTATCTTTTAACTAAATCGTGACCACGTAATATTTCTGTGACGTCAGGGGGAGCTGCTAATTCGCTTTTGCTTTCGTTTATCAAATTAGAAAACTTTTAGAGTTTTTAAAAAAAATTATAAAAAGAAAGAAAAAAATACTGAAAAAAAAGTTGTGCAGTCTGTAATTGGCAAACCGTGTGAACATGCCACCGGGTAGTCTCCGGTCACGTGGTTTTCATAAAAATTCTCAAGTGGGTGCACGACATTCATAATCCTGCAGGCGCACTTTTAATATACTTCTTCGCACATATATACAGACTAACAGACTACTGTTTGCCTTGGCGACTGGTTGACTGCTAGTTCCACTGTCCACCGTCTGCACAAATAGATGCTCAAAGAAACCAACAACCGAGGGGGCAGTTGACGATGAAAGCACTTTTACATACGCAGGAGTAACAACTTAAGGAAATAAACTGACACATTATTTCAAGTATTAACTTGGACCAACCTTTATATAAGTCTAACTTTTCATACTTACCGAAGTTTTCAACGAGAACTCCGATCTTCCTCAGCAGTGTTCTTTTAAAGCATCAATAGCAAACTTCTAATCATATTACATGGTATCAATAGTTATGGTATAGAAGTATCAAGCAAAAACCTTTCTTCTATATATATATATATATATATACACAAATACATTTGTATGTATACAAATACCTCGCTATCATCAGTACCAAACAAAAATTGCACTCTTAAATACACGGCACATGTACAGAGAAATAATTTTATTGGAATTCGTGTTAGTACATTGTGTGAAATACTAATAATAGTGTGTCAATCAAAAATGTGTATACCGTGTGAAAAATGTTTTGCTGGAGTGTCTATTTCTGGATAATTAAGACAAACCAAAGAAGCAGAAAATCTGCTGAGTGGTTCCCGTTATTCACAAGTAGCAGATCAGTATTGTTTACAGTCTTAAGGTTGTAACCGTATAGTTCCAATCTGGAAAGTTTTGAATAAAATCAAGAAAAGTATCAGAGTGGTCCTGTGGAAGTTCAGATACTTAAGGAGTGCAATATATTTTTTCGATAATAGCGAAATATTTATATGTATTTTTATTTCAAGAAGAAAGATTTTTGCTTTATACTTCTATACCAAATGATTTATGTCATATAATGCGATTAGAAGTTTGCTACCGATGCTTAAAAAAACGCCCCAGAAGAAGATTCCATTTAAGATTTCGGTAATTATTATATGATAGACGTATAATAAAGGTTAGTCCGAGCCAATACATGCAGAAGCAATCATATGTTTCCGATATACATTTTATATTATATTCTGATAATACCTTAACTTAATTAGTTCAAATCTGTATCTCAAAACATTTAATTTAATGTTTCCAATTATTTATTTTAATTTGAGATGTTTAAGAATATCGGTGAATTTGTGCCAGTGCTTTTATAATATTTTAATTGTATTTTGTATAATTTAACTTTCTCTCTCTCTCTTATATATATATATATATATATATATATATATATATATATAGTGCATACAAAATTTTCGTAGAAACACAAACACCATGGGATCGCGACTGAAATCCATTAACTTGATAATTATTTTGTCCATGTTTTTGCAGCTGACAGAATTTTACATATCATTTCTCTTGAATTGTGCAATTCATACAGTAAGAAAAATAAAAACTCCTCCAATCAAAAGAAGTATTGATACCAAGGGTGCTTAATCAGTCCCAGCCGCATTTTCTCCAAATTTTCAAAATATTTCGGAAATCGAAAATTAAAGCATTAAAATTTCTCTGTATAATCATTTAGTTTTTAGCAAATATTACTTTTGTAAAATAGTTTGTATTCCGGTAATTTCCCGTCGTCAGCGAATGCATCTTCAAATTAAATAGACATTCTCATAGGCTTAAAATGACGAACTGACCAACGGAAAACATCCCAAACTTATTGAACACTTAACAGAGTATAGTCTTTTATACTTCGTATCAGAAATATTACTGCATTATTCTTTGACTTCTGTTATGGTATATTGAAGAAGAGTGAAAGAGCACCCTTAAGTATGCATATCAGTCCCATCCCACATACCGTCACATTCTTCAAAATTTGTATAAGTTTAAAAAAAAATCTTCACAATTATTTAGTCCTTAGAAAGTTTCTGATATAATAGTTCGCTAGTTTCTAATATTAGTGGAATACTTAGCTTCTATCGTTGATATATTCTCTACTGTGAAAGAAGGTTTCAAATTAGAGTACATATATACAATAATCAACGAATTTTTGGTTGTTCCCTGCAGCCATTTAGTTATTGAAGAATAATGTGAGCAAAGTAGATAATATGAAAGGAAGGAAAAGTTACCGTTGTTTTTCTATATACGGTATTGAAGTGAAATTACTAAACAGAACTAAACTCAATGATTTTGCTGTATTTCTTTAAAATAATTATAGCAATATTAATAGATTAACAACAGATGAAACTGTGATACGTGAGTAATCAATTAATTACCCAGTGATTTCTTTTACTCAGTGATAAAATTATGCTGAGTTTATAACGTTTCACTAAGGTTCTCTTAGTTAGATTTAGATTCTTTAGTTAGAACATAAAATGATTCGTAAGTGTCTACGAATCATGTTGGGTGTACTGTCTAATAAATGTCGAAGTATTAAGAATTTTCATTATCTTTTGAAATTTCTAATATTTTTACTACTACACTACTTTTTTTTTTTTAAAAAAAAAAAATCTCAAATACATATTCCAATTCCCATTTTTAAACCTTCAAACATTTCTTTGTTTGTGTAGTAGCTTTTGAGGTTAGCGATTTTTCTATATTTTCTAGAGGGTGTGAACCGAAGATTGTGTTATATATATATATATTTTCGTTGATTACCGGAAACTGAGATGTACACATCCATTGCTTCAGACTCCGTTCTCCCTTTACTCCTTAATTTCTAAATCTAATGTCTTCTTTGTAACCTTGAACATCCTCTATGTACTTTTGAACCATTTTCCCCTATTGCACTCGCTGTGCGTATTATTGTTCTTTGATTGTTGCACACTTTTCAATAAATGTTGAAAGTGTGTGTACTGTAACGTACCATGAACATTCTTTATTGTGTGTACAAATTCGTGCAGGAATTGTGGATAAATTTCAAATAGATTATATCGTAGTGCTCTGCACTGATCTTCACAGGGAGGGAAAAAAAGTGTCAACGTTGTTCCGCATACGTAGAGAAGCATGGACCGTGAATTGACGCTTTACTATACAATATCTTGATTTCTTGGTCCCAAAGGTCAGTCACGTCATGGATAGTGCCCATGCGTGCTTAATTTGTACGAAATCCGATGATTCGAGATCACCACAAAATCTTCCTGTTTTCCTGCACTGACATTTGTATATAAATCTTTCATTAATATAAATACAAATTATTAAAACCAGCTTTCAAATGGAACGAATTTAAAACACTTTAATAAGAACTTTGTTTGCCCACTTTAACTTAATCTATTAATTTATATTAAACACCGGAGGTAGTTCGTAATGGCACCACTAGATCGCTCCACAGTAAACGTATATTCCTCTCGTTCTCTCTACGCTACAGACCAGGTCCCATGTGACAGGTGACAAATTGCCGAAAAGTTCATCAAGGGTACCAGTTGGGAAGGCAGGTGGTAGAAGGAATTAAAAAGAAGAAAGAAAAGAAGGTAGAAACGAACTTGCCACGTCATAGAATGGAAAGAGAATCAGCTACCGGACCTCCGCGTTACTATTTAGTTTATACACAAGAGAATCAGGTAGGCCCTTCACCAACTGATCTCGTCTGCTCTCTACGTCACATCCTGGGAAGACGGAGCGGAGAGCCCCGCGGCCGAACCAAGGGAGCGTTGACCCGACCGACGAAGAGCCCGGCATCACTCCCTGCCCTGCATGACTAACACAACACACACCGTCCAACAACTCGTTACTTGGTCGGTCTTCCTCTGGTTCACCGATAGATTAGCGCAGCGAATGGTAGGCAACCTATTCTCGCTTGCATATTATCAAAATTGTAAATAAACAAACAGGAAAGGTACGTATTAAATAATAAAGCTATTATTATCTCCTATCATATACAAATAAAGAAACGAAACAAAATTATATGATTACATATATTTATTAGTTATTAATGTGGTTCTGACCAATTAGATTAAGTATATGATAGGAGTCTAATAAATCCAACCTCGCGGGATTTGGGAATAAAGCTTCCCGATTACATATTTATTTTAAATATTATACACCGTTCTACAGAAGCTTCACTGCTAATTTTGGAATGAGGTAAAAAGAAAATTTTAGAAATAGAAGCAAGAAATGATGTGTACTGCTACCCCTGGACACCTCTTTCTCAGTTCCTGCGCCCCTGATTTTCAGACTGAATGTCGATAGTAAATAACTACAACAACAATGTAAGCGTTAGAGAAAGAGATAAAGACAATGTCTGTCTACGATTTTGGTCTTGATTAGCTGTCAAAGAAGGACTGATCGGACTTACTAAAATGTCCGACTTCAACAAATTCGACAGCATTCCACGTAGTCATTTTATACCGTTTCTGGATAATTAAATTTCGAGGTAGTACTTGACTCGGGCTGTTCTTTACAACCGTCTTCCCTTTCTTTTCTCACTCATTATTTCTCTGATTATAAGACGGTGAAATATACCCAAAGCAATCGATCAACACAAAGCAAAATCAGTTACTTCTCACTGATGAAAGCCAAAGTTTATACATGTGAGACCGATCAAAAATGTATATTAAGTCAAAGCACTGTTATTATATCCGTTTTGTTCTTCAACACACACACACACACAATTAATGCTGCAAATATTTTAATGTTACGTAGTCATATAATAAAGATGCAAAGCGTAGTGCCTAAATATGAAGATATTAGCAATTGAAAGCAAATCGAACAGAAACGTCGTACTCTAAAGAGGTTGTAATTCCGAATGGGCGTTAACTCAAGACATGTGTACTTATTTCTTTCAGATATGCGGACGTACATCCAACCTCTAATCGCAGTGCAGTGCCGAAAGCATAAGAGTCCGTTGCTTTTATAGTAGCTTTGCTCAAAACGATTCCACTTTTTATTTATTCCAAAGGAATGCCGCTTTACTCAGTACATTCTTTGAAATTTCAACACAAATTTTCTTTCTCAACCCCCAAAATCTGTCCTTTTCCATACATAGGGACCGAAGCCTCGCCATTGTTTATATAAACTATATTATCAAAGCTACAAAATTGTATGAACCAGGTAGACTAATTTTATTCTTAGGTAGTTTCTAATATTTCGGGTACTTTTAGCCAGCACCCTTTCTCAAGGACCATAAGCGGCTCAAAATCATTCTATACAATAACTTCTTCACATGCTTTTTGCATCAACAGCAGTGTTTATTTATTTATTTATTTAGCATATAAATTTGGTAGAAACCTCTTTTGATCCTTGATAAAAGATATTCGCTAAAAGTATCCGAAATATTGGAAACTATATTATTCTACATAGAAATAAAAAGGTAGTACAATTTTATATCCTATAATGTGTTCCTTACGCTTCATTAGTAACTGCTCCCCATCTATCAATGTTGAGGGCGACCATTATAGGTACTATTTTATTATTCCACCGTTTATTTAACTACTTTGTATTACTTTGAAGGGCATAATTTGTATAATATTAAATTGAATAAATAAATAAATGTCATACAAAATGTCCTTATTCTGAACAAACAAAATTACTTCTTTACACTAAAAAGGTACATTTTTTTTTTTAATCTAGGAATTAGATTAATATTAATAAAAGAAATTTTTAAAAAATAATATGTACAGGTTAAAAGTACAAATTTTCTGTTTTTTCCACTTCAAAATATTCAATACGAATATTACTAAGAAATTCCCTGAATACTTGACCTCGAGCCTTCGTTCATGGTCACGTAAGATATGACCTTTGGTTTCCTAATATCCTTCACAGAAACTTCATTCTTTACTTTTTACGTAAAATCAATCACACCTTCCTGGCAAAAGTTTACAAGCAACATACAGGCAGTAGTGGCTCTTGCGGGAAATCACACCGGTATAAGTTCAACTTTTATCGTTTCAAATTAAGGAATGAAAATTATCTTGTATAATTCCTCAAGTAAGTTTTCTACCCTTAGTTTGAATCACTACAAGTTTAATTTTTACCGATATGACTTCCTTTAAAAGTCGCCTCTGAATGCATGACTATAGTAAATCGTCGGAGGAGTCACCAAAATTCTCAAATTTTGGAAATCAGTTTGTAAAGGACACAAAATATTGTATTAAAAATTTAGTGAGACGCATTGCAATAAAATATTTTTTCATAAACAGAGCACTATACAGCGGGTTTTAAAGTAATCTTGCAATTACAGTGATTGTGGATCCTTCCCTTCTCCCCTTACTTAGATATGACTTTTATATATATGAATCTATTGGCCTATATGGACTATTTGAGCTTGGTGTGAATACAGATAGTTATTCACCGTGAAAATCAGAAATCATGGGCTACAGATGCAAAGCATACAACTACCTTCTGACATTTCTCATTACATGGAAAATGTCAGAGAAAGCAATTCGATCTGATTTTCGAATAATTGACATAAGTTCTATTATAAGCATAGATTTTTCCCAAAAACTTTCAAAATTTCACTTCTTTACCAGAACGGTAAAACTCACTGCCCTTTTCAGAACTAACTTTCCCTGGCGTTTTCAAAACCATAAATTCCCCCCCCCCCTAAAAAAAAAAAAACGATTTTTCAGAACAATGAAATTTCCTGGATCTTCCAGATTGTTAAAAACTTTTGCATTATTATTTTCGACTGCAACTATACAACGTATATCATAAGTATTGTCTCATAATTTTATGCATGTATCACATATACTTCCCCTCTTATTTCTCCGCTTCCTCCTCCATAATACACCTTGTCTGTTCGCATGATGTAGCTCTCTATCACACACACTCGCACACATACATATACACATTCATATGTGTTGCCTGTTTATGCTAGGTTCAAAATCTGCCTGAGGCTGGACCTGTTTTGTTGGCGCATCTAACTGTTTAAAAAAACATTTCGTTACCAAATTTCCCAGCCCAGCCGACACAGCACGTGTATTATATGTTAAGTCGTTTGAACTGCATATATATATATATATATATATATATATGACGTCAAGTATTATATTGTACGTTTCTTTAAGCCTACCTGGGTCAGTAACACCTTACGCTCTATAAAAGAAATTTAAAAAATAAAAAAAGTGTTGATGGATAGACCATGTAACGAACAAAGAGGGCGCCATTGGACAAGTGTAATCATCTGACTGACAACATTCAAAGTTGAAGAAGTTGTACTTACTGCCGACATGCCGGCCTTATTTATATAGAACATGAATGATATTTCGTTTCGGAACTTGAAAGTAATTGGAGAGAGAGAGAGAGAGAGCTAGAGAAGTGAATGAGTATAACATATCTTGGAATATGTATTATAATCGTCCAGGCTACAAAATGTAATAATATACTTTTCCACGTACTCTCATTTGAATGACACTAGAAAATATGCGCCTCATATAAAGGGAAGACAGACAGGTTATCTTAGCATACAATACTAGTAATAATAATAATAATATGTTGGGTTACAAAGCATGACGCAATACACACATGATTTTTTTAAGAAAAAAAACATTAGATATAAACTTTCAAAACGGCCGCTATATATGTGTGTCATAGAATACCTTATGTGCTTGTTATATATTTTATAAAGAGAAACGATGCTCTGTACCATAAATGGAAGAAAATAATTTCAGGTGTGTAACTTAAGAAAATTGCACCGCAGAACTTCACCTACACTGCGATTTGCAATCTTAACTACCCCGATTAAAAAAGCTAAAAGTATCAGCAAATATAACATTGATTTGATAGACGTTAATAAAAGCGTTTTCTGAACTCTTATGGAGACAATTGTTATGATACGTGATCAATTTTAAAATGAAATAAGTCTTCACAGATTATGACGATATTAAAACATGTTTACAAAATAATGAAGTAGCATGATAATTATTAAAGGAACTACGCATAGTTATTATAACTATTAGCTTAAACTCAATTATTTTTTTCAACATGTAACCAGTAAGCGTAACTACACCGATAATTTCTTTTACAACATAATTGAAGCTACAGTAAGTCCTTGGAACAAGAATATCAGTGTATTATATTATTACATACTATCCATCATTATGTGGTTTATGTATTTTGTTTTCAAAATCACATGCAAGCTTAACCATGCTAGTAATGTTTATCCATTACGAAATGAAAGCCACGAGATGTGATCAAAAGAAAGTGTTTATATAAGCAAATATGCCGCTATCGAAGGCAGTAGTTCCCACTGTAAATTTCGACATTAATAAATATTTAGATGCATTTCTGACTTTTAAGTTAATAGCATGACAATTAGTCGAATATGCTTAATACATTGCCTAATAAAATTTTTAAATACTGACAAAGCAGGTTGCCTATCTTTAGAGATATATTATTTGATAATTGTGTTTTTGTGACTATAACGTGATGGGTATCTTTTTAAGAATATCAGTTTAACTGTGTTTACAAATGCAAATAAAAAAACATTTCACTGAACAGTTTACACTGCCAAGGATTATTTTAAAATAGACATATGTATTGTCTATTAAGCACATATGTACACTTTTCTAGTTTCTATTCTTTATACCTATGTACATATTTTAAAAAGCAGACAAAGCAAACATATATTTGAAATTTAACAAGGTACTTCTTCAAGTATCTGGATTGAAACCGGGTCTACAAGCATAGTAGGGCCTAATAATGCAATCCTTGTATAATGGATTGTTCTCTTCTGTTTTTCTGACAAATTTAGAAACACCGAAAGAACTGTCTAATCCAGCGTTTTTGGAATCTCTTTCTTTCTTTCTTTCTTTCTTTTTCTTTCTTTTTTTTTTGACAAACTAACTGTAGAATTTAAAATCCAATAACACACACACACAAAAAAAAAAAAAAAAAAACTCCACAGAAAATGATCAGTTACTTTATTTATGATTATGAAGAAACATTATCTATGGAAGTGCAACTGCCTGACTATCAAATAATGAAAAAAAAGTTACTGTTATAATTTTGAAAGATATAAAACGTACAATATGTTCCGTAATGTGCAATTTTTTTTTCAGTACGCTATTTCAAAATGGCTGCTATAACTGCATTAAAAGAAATAAGAAAAAATACAAAATTATAACTAAACATGGCATCAGAGAAAACTACCAATATTTAGTAGTTTTACTTACTGATTGAGCAGGGTGGAAAAAAATCATGATTTTTTTCAAAAAAATCATTTTTGTTGATTTTTTTGATTTAAATCGATTTTTTTGATTTAAATCAAATCCTTTTCTTCGTATGATACAAGTCGCGAACTGAAGAAAAAACATTAGGAATTAGTATTAAATGTTAATTATGTCATTTAAGTGAGAGTATTGGGTTTTAATTTTGAATTAAATCCCAATCGTTAACCTATTTCAATCCCAAACAATGTTTCTTAAGCATTAAGGAAAAAGTACAGCAATGTATATCAACATGACACTTTTCTTTTCACGAAAGTTACTGAGATTTGGCAGGGGCATATTTTTAAACAATTGGAACTAGCTAGCGCACGAAATACATATAAAGTACATAAATTTCGCCTAAAATTAACTAACTCACTCTGACCTATGGAACCCGGAGGTTCAATGCCATGTTCACAAAAGCTCTCCTGACTTCTATCCTTAGTCAACTGAATCCAGTTTCTATTTTGTATTCTTATTTCTGCGAGATCGATCTTAATATTGCTCTCTCATGTGCGACTAGGTCTTCCTAATGGTCGTTTTCCGATTGGACTTCCAGTTAAAACTTTGAAAGCGTTCCTACTTTCTTCCATTCTCGCTACAGTCCTGCCCACCTGAACCTCCAAGATTTGATGACCCTAACCATGTTTGGTGAATGGTATAAATTATGCAGTTTCTCATCATGAAGTTTTCGCCATTTCTCATTTCCGTTCCTCTTGGTTGCGAATATTCGTTTCAGGATTTTATTCTTAAATACTTTCAGTCTGCGTTTTCCCTCAGCGTAAGCGACCATGTTTCACAACCATACAGCACAACAGGCATAATTATCGTTTTATATATTTTAAAGCTTCAAATTCCTCGACACAATTCGCGATGATAAGAGATTTTGAAATGAATAAAAACACGAATTCCCTGCAGGAATTCCAAAATAAAAAAGTCAAGATAATCAGTTCCAGAAGAAGAAACACTTGTGATTGTTAAAAATATTCTTTATGTGACGAGAAAAACAGTTCAAATGCGAGTTGTCCGTGCATTTAAGACATCTATACATAGCAGGCACGTTTTTATACTTTTCTGTTGGCTATTTTATTTCCTCTTACAATTTTTCCTGCACAGGCGCCGCAAATTTTCTGCGATCACATCGCAGATCGCGGCATGTTCTGCAATGGGGTCAAGTATCCACTTTATCAAAAGTATTATTCGATATTTTAACGCATCCAAAATTTGTCGTATTACGATCCCGAGGAACTTCTATGTATTTAGTACATAAATTTCGCCCAAAATTTTAATATATATATATATATATATATATATATATATATATATATATATATATATATATATATATATATATATATATATATATATATATATATTTGTTTCGGAGAGGGGATCGAACCCTCTAAATACGCCCCTATTATCTGGAAACAAACAAATAGACATGAACACAAAAGAGCTTTCATCTTAAATGTCCATGGTGATTTCCCCATTGGAACAGAAATTTTAAAACCCTGTGTTACAAAGAGAAGAAAGCAGGGTTCACCCGTAACCCGTTCAAACGGGATTTTCCCTGATAGTTCCCACATGATACTCGTTTCATGCTGTGCTTACATACATTTGAGTCTCACTGTATTATGATTATTATCTTCCATAATCGGAATAACAGAAGAGAAACGGGATTTTACTTACTTTCACTTTAAATTAATTCATTTCGGAATTTGATTTAAATCAATGATTTTTATTAAAAAAATCAAGTGATTTAAATCTTGATTAAAATCGTGATTTAAATCAGACTGATTTAAATCAATCCACCCTGTGATTGAGTAATTCTTATTAGAGAGAGTAAGAGCAGTATACTACAGGAGGGGATGCATGAACGACAAATTATTACATAATGTACAAAATGAGGAAATGGAGAGAAGCAGGTAGACTTATTGAAACACTGGATATATATTTGGATATATTTAAGGTGCAGAAAGAATACGACTTCTTATGTTTCAAATATTTATAAGTACGACTCTCAGAATTAATTAACTTTGTATTACAATATTATTTAATATATATATGATGATGATTATCACATGTTGCGACGTCAACCAGCCATTTTAACTTAACCTTTGACAAGAAATGCGTGTCTCTCAGATACGTATGTGTTTCTATTGTGTTGTGCTGGCAACACGGATTCAAATAAATCATTGATTTCCTCAATAGCTTTTCATTTAATTTCAGGTATAAGCAAGTATTTCATTGTTGGCAGTCTCGTCTATGACGGCATTTATAAGTATTTTATAAAGCTCGATGGCGTCTGTCAGACACGCATTTTCACTAACGTACACATTTATTTATTTATTTTGCCTTCTATTAGACACGCATTTCCGAAAGCTGCATTTATTTTAAAAGTAATTTTCTCAGTGACTTCGTTTATATATACTAGAAGCTCGTAACTTCTTACTATATTGTTTAATAAATGTAGTTGTAAATTGAGAAAGAAGATGGCCATAGTATCTCAGAGGGGTAACATAGTAAGAACTATAAATGCAGCAGATCCTGATTTTGTGCCAAAAATTGAGAAAAATATGTTATATGAAGTCGAAATGAAACTGAAGAATTCATATTCTCGTCAGCTGATTCAGGTATCAATACCTCATTTGTTACTGAGAAAGAAGAATAATTTACTAAAAGTGAAGAAAATAATTAAAATTTGCCGGACACGTGATTTGAAATGGTGATAACTTACAAATGTAAGTAGGTTATGTAGGTTTACTCATGATTCTTCAGGTTATAATAAATTCCTTCGGTACAAGTAGTGTAAGTGGCTGCTACGGTCTCATGTGCACTGAAAGCTCCCCTCTGAATTCAGATTCAAGTTTGGGGTGGTCCATTTTTTTAAGCCACATGACTTAAGTGTGGTCGGCAAGAGCCTCATCTTGGATTCGAATATTGCCGCTCTGTCGCCCTGTACATTTTGCATTTAAGACCACTTGATCGCAAAATGACGCGTCCTACAAAAAGTTTTTACCTGAACAAAACTGAAGGAAATTAAGTTTGCACAAATGCTCTCCGATTTTGAGATTGGAACAATATATATAAACAAACTGAAATGCTTTATTCTTTTTACCTTGAATTTTCTATCCTCTTTTGTGGGAGATTTGACACACGTCTAATCTAAAACGATGAACATCTGAAGCTCCGAGTCTTATGTGACAAGCAAACAAATGTTTAAACACTACAAGAAGTATTTTACATGATGTGTCTAAAACACACAATATAATACTGAATGTTATCTGTGAGGATTTTGGCACGAAAAATCCCCTTCGTATTTACAGTATGTACAACAGCTTAGTCTGAGAACCCGACATGGGCATACACTTTCTCTGAAGTTCTTTCTGCACGAATACAGATTTGAAAAATCTGGTGGCATTGCTACTTCCTCGCTAATCTTGGGCATTAGTGTTTCTTCTACTCTAGGCATTAGAGTTTCTTCTACTCTGTTGTATCCACACTGACCAGGATCTAAGTCGGGTGCATTATCAGTTGCGTATAACCATCTGTAACATTGAAGGTATGTACGCTCTTTTAATATGGAGATGGATAGATGAGGTTGGAGAAACTAGATCCGCGAACGTCGTTTGGAGACGCCTGTGAGACATTGATATAAGAGTAATTCATCGAATATAGTCAACTATAAACCATGAGTTTGCACTAGAAATGTTTCAACTTTGTTTATCATGTTATCAGATAGCTCTGTTTTACCAAAATCTTCGAGAAAGTCTGGTCCACAGTCTTCATTAACTTTCAGTGTTGCATGTTTTATCCCGACTTTGAAAGTAGTATCACAACCACTTAATACGTGAATGACTAGTGGAATGGAAATTTCGTACGCAGATATGATATTCGTTGATGAGTGGAATGGAACTGTCCTCACAGTCTTCGTCGATCCGCACAAAAACCACAACTCCTGGATTCCAAGGATTTTCCAATATTTTGAAAATGGTATATCGCATTTAAAAATACATCCGTGTCTGCAAAGGAAACAATGATGTGAGAGATTGATTTTACTGTTACTGCAGATAAACATATACTAGAATCCGGTCATCCATGTCTTGTGACTCAGGCGATGTATGTACAGAATCATCACAGGCGATGAGACATGGGTGCGCCAATTTACTCCAGAAACCATGGTCGCCTCAATGACGTAGACCCAGTTCACCAGTGAGGATAAAATCAAAGTGTTACTCTCCGCAGGAAAGGTTATGACCACAGTGTTCTGGGACGCGAAAGGTGTGATTCTCCTTGATTTCCTCCATGAAGAGACCATCAATGCGGCACGCCACTGCGACACGCTCACCAAACTCAGGTCCGCCATTCGACGAAAGAGATCCACACACAGGAAGGCTCACACAAAATCAGATTCGTCACTTCGGATGGGAGATTGTACTACCCGGTCTACAGCCCCGATCTTGCCCTATTGCACTTCCCTGTTCCCTGCATTGAAAGTCGCACTCTCGGGATGTCATTTCAGAAATAATACTGAGATGGAACAAGCTGTGCGACAATTCCTTGCATCGCAGCACGCAATGACAAATGTCTCAATGTCGGTGGCGACTATGTTGAAAAATAGTACAAGATGTATAGCTCATGATGCCCATGCCATGGCATATTTGTGTTTAACAACAGTTTCCGTGTGGAAAAAAAAAAAAAAAAAAAACACTTTCGGAATATTTTGCTTAAACATCGAGTTAAATAGAATATCCTATTAATAAAGTCGTCTCGATTATATTATGAATTGCATAAGCTCATAACCCACGAAAGACAAAACAAGGTTTACTTCCTAATAATTATTCCCTTAAAAACATGATTAACAGTTAGTTTGTCCCAGTAAAATATTACAATAAAATATCATGCACAACTGAAGAGAATATGTGTTTTAATCATTAACATAGAATCTATATAGTTGTAGAATGAACCATCAGTTTATTTGTACTTTAGTTGCTCATAAACCGAATTTTATTACATATATCTATATAATGCAACTCAAAAACTAGTCAGGTCTTAATGATCAAATGTTGACCATTTGCACTGTATCCGTTCTGATTCTGAATGGAGATCTCTGTAACATTAAGAGAATACAGAACTTCAGTTATTTAGGATCAATCGCAGATGAAGGAAGGAACACGGTTACTGAAGTGAGTAACAAACATTAATGGGAAAAATTGGAGGCAAATGTTCTTTACGTACAAAAGATACCAGTAACGGTAACGACAAAATTGTATTAGCAAACTTGAACAGAATGAGGGACACAGAAATGAGAATATGCAACCACGGATGTGCAGTAACTGAGGACAATCAGGAACGAACGAATGAGGAATGAAGTAAATGTAATAAACCTGAAGGAAAATGCAGAAGAAACACTACTGAGATGGAATGAATTAGCCAAGCTGTGAAAAGGAAGAAGTACGTGTAACGAAATTTAATTATACAAACATATCGTAGAACGAATGAAGGTCTAAGAAAAGGTGGAAGGTGATGATCGGTAGTGACATCGGAGAAAGAAATCTGGTTATGAAATGAGTGAAAAGACAAACCGATCTGCAGGAAGCTCATTTAAAAGCATTTACCTCATATATCCCAGATAGCACGAATACTTGCGGCAAATTTTTGCTTCGTTTAGTGGAGCAAACAATCTGAAAGTTTGCGAAGGCAAAATTTCTTAATATTTATTACAATCTTTCAATATGATCTGCAAACTTTCACAGATTTGTAAAAATAAATTATCCACTGCAATTAACTTGCATATTTTTTGAAAATATAGCGTTGAAAGTTTGCCGTCGCAAACAGTTTGCATTTCTTTAAAAAACTTGTTTTGAAAATTTGCTGAAAGCAAATATGTGATAATATATCCGAGTGCGCGCGCATCGTACCCAGAATTCACTTCGCTACATCAACTGTGACAAAACAAGCCGGAAGTGAAAATCGAGAAAAGCCAATACATCAGAGGACTCCAGAATAAACTCACTGGTTTCTTATCACATGTTTTTATTGACCTAGGCAGCCTGACGTTATTTTGTGAATGTGTGTGAGAGTAAGTACAGGGATATGATCGTTGAGTAAGTAGATAAATTGCGATATCCTTTGTCTGTGTGTTTATCGTTCGTAAGTTTCTTATCTTTGGCAAGTAGCTAAAGATGTTTAATGCTTGCCACTAAGAAAAGACGAATCCACATTATAAAAAAATTGATGTTTCATAAAGTTAGGTTTCACTTTATAAATTTGCAGCAAACATTACCTGATACATTTGCAGCAAACATGATCTTGCGATCGTGAAAACACTTTCTGCAATGTTGCTGCAAACCTTTTAATATTTTCATCAAATTTATCAGCTCATTTTCGGAAATTTTGTCAAAGAAAATTTGCACAAAATATTTGCAGCAAAGTCCTGGCAAACTTTCTTGCTGTGCAGTCGCAAACATTTCGTTTGTATTGGCAGATGTTTTAATTTTCTGAGGCAACTTTGCTGCAAACTCAGCCAGCGTCAACTTCGTTATTTGCATTGGACTTTCGGCAAATTTTCTCATTTGAAAAGGCAAGTTTCTTGCAAACTTTTTAGTTTGCCTTTGCAAATTTTTAAACATTTTTAAAAATTTTTCTGTGCTATCTGGGATAAAACGACAACGATGCTCATTATGATTATGTCAATCCCAAGCAAACATTTCTAATGTCCTTGAAATTATATTTCTAAAAAAAAAAATAAAAAATAAAAAAATAAAAAAATCACAATATATCAAAAGGCTTACGATCAAATTAACAAATTCGCAAAATGATTTTTAGTACCTTCGAGGCTTTTTATTTGATTTCATCTGCAAAAAACGAAATTATGGTTAATTTACTTGTTCATAACAGTTTTCAAGTTAATACTGACTAAATAATCGCAGCTGATCGTGTATTATTTTTAAATTGTAGACTACACACAATGGTGCTTTTCAGCCGGTTCGCACCGGTTCGGGCGAACCATTTGTTAAAATATTTCGAGTTCGCAGAACCGTTTGTTATACCGAAATAAACCTACATACACACGTACACATACACACATCACCAAACCAAGCGTGAAATAATGCCAAACAAAGTATGTGTTTAAACCTGGCAGAACCCATTTTCAGAATTTGAAAATTAAACCATGCAGATCGTTTGTTTACGATTGTTTTCATAAAATTTTCGTTTGTTCAGGATTTATAAACAACTTATATCAAAAACAAAATGGGCGGTGGCAACTTCACGTAGCAGAACCCATTTATGGCAATCGAAAATAAACCATGCAGATAAGATTTCCATATCTTTTGTATTTCTATTAGTATGGTAAGTGTGTACATTGCAAATTTCAGCTGGAAGGGTGAGCTTGTAGAATACAAATTTTTCACAGCCAGAAACAATTGACCTATTTGTGGATCATTACTTTGCTCTGTACATACGAGAAGATTAATGGAGCACGGGGGAAACGGTAAATTTTATTTTAAGTCTCTTTGTTCTTAGAAATTCTTACAGCTGAAGGGTTCTCTCAGAAGAAGATATAGACGTTTATTCCTTAATCTCAACTGCTCAGATATCAAGAATGAGAACTGGGATCACATGAGTGAAACAGTGAGGGTTATTTATATTTGAAACTCATACATATCATTATTAATAACTGTCAATCCATTGCTGGATGAAGGTCTTTTAAGTACTTTTTGACAACCATCTACCTTGGATAATTCGTTTCCAAGATATTCAAAGTGCAACATAATTTCGTCACACCATTTGCATAAGTATGGTGTATAGGTCGCTACATATCACAAGAGAATTATATCTATCTACCTACCTATCCGTCTATTATATCTCTTAGATACATACATATTATATATATATATATAGCGAGAGAGAGAGAGAACCGGTTGTCAAAAAATTAGAATAGCACGACTGACTACACACACACATTTGTAGCTTGAGTAGCCAAAGAATGCATGCGAATATGAACAAGAAATTCCATTACAACCTTGTAATTTTGATACATCCGCAATGACTCTCATACGGTCGGATTCATCAAGAACAGAAAGAACAACAATGTAATTGGCGATCTAACTCTCTTTGGATTTTTTTTTCTTCTTTGCTTTTTGCTTTATTATTTACTTACGTTTGATTTCTTTCTTTCTTTCTTTTTTTAAGTGTCCCGAAAATCATCACCTCATGACCTCTACCATCGAAGTTGAGGAAAAATTATCAAAAGCCCCGCTAGACTTCCTGCTGGGTGTCTCTACTCCCTTTGGCCCCTCTTGCATTTCCATATTTGGTGCTTCGTGGCCGAGTCAAGTTCTTCTCTTCCTCTTTCATTCTCTTTCTCTTGTGAGCGGACGGATGGAGATGGTTAGGAAGAGAAAAGAACTGCTTCTTTTTCTTTTATTAAAAAAAAATCCTTTTCAGGGTGAAACTCGCGTGGCATCAACCGGTTTCTTTTCCATGATGCAGCGTGCGATACTGACGTTTGCTTGCCTGCTTTTTGATAGCAATGAGCGAGCGCCTGACTGACCCCTTAGAGCAATGGACACCCTGGGTCAGGGTTGCCAGAAATTCTTCAGATGTATGTGGTTATACACGTACTAACATTTAAAACCGTAGAAAATCTGCACAAGATATGCTGCTCTACAGGTTTTACGTACGGTACTAATTCCACTTGCAATGGTTAAAATATTCTTTCTTTTTTTTTTTTTTTTTTTTACTCTTGTTGAGGAAATGGCCTTCGAAGGCACTTTTGCGATACCGATATCATCATTGATATTCTGCCCAAGAAAACATGGTTTCTTAACTAAACGAATATCCTTCTTACATCCTGTAGTTGCACAGGAAATATTATTACCAAAAGATTTTTCACAATTCATTTACGATGTTCGTAACTCGAATACGGCAAAGGTGATCGTATTCTATTTAATTGGTTAAATAGGGTTAAATCACAATGAGCTAAAATCAGAATAAGTAAAGTCCTAAGTTCATATATATTTCCATCCATTCATTTCTTCACCATCACTTACATTATGGAACTCATTATCACGAGGTTCTTCGCTATGCTCATCCCCGCTTTAAAATTTTTTGTGTATAAATTTAGGTGCTCAATAGTTATGACCTCAATCTGCGCACATAAATTTCTGGTCTATAAGAAAAAAGTATGGTAACAGGTATTAATTTCATAACGTTTTGTGTAGATACTACCTGGCTCACATGGAACACTGTTTTTATATTCTTCATTGTCTTTCAAGTTATGTTCTAAAGTTTTTTTTAAAAAAAAAGTGGGGATAAGCTTAGCAAAGACCCTTAATGAAACTTTTATAATTGAAAAAAAAAGTGGGAATAAGCTTAGCGAAGATCCTTAATGAAAGTTTTATAATTCAAAAACAGTGGGAACAAGCTTAGCGAAAAGCCTCAATGAAATTTTTATAATTAAAAAAGTGGCAATAAACTTAGAAAAGAGCCTTAACGAAACTTTTATAATTCAAAAAGTGGGAATAAGCTTAACGAAGATCCTTAATGAAACTTTTATAATTCAAAAAGTAGGGATAAGCTTAGCGAAGATCTCTAATGAAACTTTTATAATTTAAAAGAGTGGCGATAAACTTAGCGAAGAGTCTTAATGAAACTATTATTATTCAAAGTTTGAAGAAAAATTGTCTCAACCATACATAGGCCTATCTTTGATTTTCTCAATATATACGTAACTGAAACTTTTAAATCTTGTAGAACGGTTTAGTAACTTGTTTAACTTAGATACTTTGTACTTATCACACTAGCTCTAGTCATGGGATATGCTTTTTAAGTGGAAGAAATTTTTACAAAATACCGGTACATTGTTTGAAGATGAGGGTTTTCCTCGTACAGTATCATCTCTTCATCAAGTTATTATTGACTTACGCTTAAAAGTTTCAGCTTGCCAAACACATGCTATATATAACTGATACACACTCAGCTGAATTAACCAATCAATGACTCCGCATTTTCATTGTGTAAATTACATACGATATAGAAAGAATACCCAGTGGGCTCCTTCCCAGGATTGGACAAAAATCTCAATAAAGGACTTAACAACAAGAGGACCTCTCGAATCATTTCCAGGAATGTAAAATGATATATACGATCGCTTGAACAAGTAGGAGGACGTACGTATTCTTAGAAATCACTTGAACGAGCCATGAGAGAGAGAGCGCGCAGCAAGCAATTCAGTCAGAACTTGCAGGCCAGGTGCATGCATAGGTAAGCAAGGAAGCCAGCGAAGCTTCTCAGTGTGTGTTAACGTGGGTGGATTTTTGCGTCTAACAACACACACACGTGCATAATAGTCTTTGCACAAAATGCCTGCAAGGGGGATTCAGAAAAAAATGAAAAGAAAAAGAAAAATCGGAAACAATACAACAACTCATATCAAGGAGTTGGTTGGTAGTGGAATGAGCAAACTCAAGTCTTTTGTGACGACATTGCTAAGTCTAGCAATACAGAATACATTTTGTTGTTGTTGTTAGTATTATTATTATTATTAACTGCAAGGGCTCTTGTGATTTCTTCGACACTTCCCTACAACAAATCCTTCAACAACTACACGTCATTTGGCAAATTTAGAATTTACGTAATTAACAATACAGATGAAATCTGAATGTCTAAACTTTACTAATTAAAAAAAAAAAAAAAAAAAAAAAAAAAAGAAACGTGACTTCTATGTTTACTGTTCATTTATAAATAAAAAAATACAATGTAGGCCAATGCCTTTTACTATTTTAAAAAAATAAATGCTTGGGAGACTGCCATAGGCTAAATAAGCATTTCACTATTATTATTATTATTATTATTATTATTATTATTATTATTATTATTATTATTATTATTATATTACTGTAAAATAATTTGAAGTATATAATTGGTTCGACAATTTTCTTTAACTAGGAATGCGACAATCGATTTTCAATTGATTCTTTTTTAAAAGGAAACTTTATGGCTAATCCTGCATTACAATCTTACTGTCATAGGATAAATCTCTATTGTAATTTGATGGGTAAAATGTCACAGAAACATGTCACAGTTCAAGCTGTGAAATACTGCCCTCTTCTTTTCTTTCTTTTATTGTCCTCTTCTTTTCTTTCTTTCTAAGTATTTTATTGTTTTGGCATAATATGTGGAACCTACAGCTTAATGTGAGATCAGAACACGAGCTCTCACAGGAAATCGAAAGTGTCTCTTACTCTGAAGGTGCATATAGGGGAGGGGGCATTGGTATGATTTTTACTTACCCGAGATTTTAGAACATATCGTCAGCTTGAGAAACATGATTTTTTTCCTACTTAAACTGTGATTCTTTAGCTACATTTACAATGTACAATATTGTTTCTACTAATGTCCTTACTTGGAATAAATCACATTTTACGAAAGGTCTGCAATCTGTACCAATCTTCCCCATGTGGGGGCAGATTGGTACGAGCAAAGTGAAATATCACACAGACTTTGATAATAGAGATAACGTAGTTTTTTGTTGTTTTATTTTTCCATGAAATATTTTGAAATATAATATTCTATTAAACTTCCACAAACTCAAGTATTTTAACAATAGGTTTAAGGACCTACAGCAGCAAAAATGCAAAATAAAAACATGTTTCATAAAAAGAATTTGAAGATTTGTCAGAATTTTTAATAATTCAATAGATCCAGTTCAACCTGTTATATAAAAATAAAAAATAAAATAGAAAGTCCAATGCTTACTTGTGTTCTCATCAAAATTTGAAAGTCCCGCAAGCTATTTACAAAGATAAAAACGTAGTATAAATGAGGTTCTATCTCTATAAGGAAAAATAGAAGTGAACAATCCAAGGGCTACCTACAGTTTACAAATTTTTGAAATATTTCATACCTCAACTACTAACTGGAAAAGATGTTATAATTTTGGTTCGAGCGTCCTCTTGTCTCCAAAGGAGGCGGAGCTTTGTTATTATAAAGGTAACCAAGAAAGTTCTGTCGTTTTTTCACCCACAACCTTCGAACATCGATATGTCACCTAAGACGTACCTGCAAGATCAAAAATAGTCCCACCAGCATCGACGACCTTCTGCCAACGCTCTGGAAGGCCATGGATTCCATTGCGGTAAAACAAGTGGTAATCGGATGGTGCAATGTCCGGAGAGTATGGCGGATGCAGTAGTGTTTCCCATAAAAGGCATAGAATGGTGTCCCGGGTCATCCTAGCGACGTGGGGCTTAGCATTGTCCAGTAACAGGAGGATCCCCTTGCGATTCAGATGTGCTGGCTCTAGAGTTTTGAGTTGTTCTTGAATACAAACCAACTGCTCACAGTACACAGTTGCATTGATGCTCTGACAAACTGGTAGCAGTTCACGATGCCACGAGCATTCTACCAAACACACAGGAGGACCTTCTTTTGGTGCAGTGCTGGATTTGGCTGTTTTTGAACCGGTTCATGGGATGCTAATGATGACGGCGCCGTGGAGCTTCATACAGGACCCACCTCTCATCATATGTTAACACCCTTCCAGAAATTTCTCCTTCCTCAGACAAGACAGGAAACAAACACAGGTATCTGCTCGCGTTGCATTCTGGCTCGGATCCAATTATGTAGAAGCCATCGACCCAACTTGTTGACGGAGGTGATGCCAAACTGTTTCTTCACTCACGCTGAATTGTAGTCTTCAGTTCCTCACATGTCTGGCCACTGTTCGCCTTAATTGCTGCCTGAAGATCTTCATTTTGTACATGTGTTGGTCTTCTGGCACGTGGTGCGTCTTCCAGTAATTTGTCACAGTTTTTAAACTTGTTAAACGCCGTTGCACTGTCCGCGTAGTCACGACACTCTCACAAAAAAACTTGCATATCTTCTCCCTTGCTATAGCGGCGTTTGACCCCAGTTTGAACTCGTACACCATACTCGCCCTTAGGGATCTCTGTGGAGATCCCATGTTTACGCTGTCCTTACGCAAGTTCACTGTGTAACTGAACTGCCACAATCAGGTAGTATGTTGGGTATATCCACACCAACAACTGCCCTTCGCTTTATCTCCATTCGCATTCAAGTCACGGTGTGAGAGTCAATTGAAAACAGACCTCCACAAAATGCGACAGAACTTTCTTGGTTACCTTTATAATATTAAAGTTTCAAGAACTTCGCCGATTAACTTTCAAATAGGTTGCTGAAAGTCGAATAAATATGACGCTTACTACATGTTGGCTTTTAACGTCCATTTTTATACTTTGATTACGGAAATCAAGCGATCACACATGAGAGCCTATATTATTAGTAACTTTTTCTACTTTACGTTAATCACAATGAAATGCTTATTACAAATATAAGCTTACAAAGACATAAGGAAAACTTACTTTTGCTCTAAGAAATCGTTTTTTTTTTTTTTTTCTGCACAGAGAAAAGAACGCTGCGTCTAACCATCACTGTGCCTCACGATGTTCGTTTGTCACCAATGTTGCCACCACTAACTATTGTCCATTTACCTCTTCACAGTAGAAAAATATCTACCTCGTACCTATGTGCCCGTGTACCAATGTCCCCCCTCTACCCTACTATCTGTCATGAGGGAGCTCTATTTACCCTCGAGTACCCCGTTATTTCATTACCTTACTAACGGGATATTAAATCAATTTTAAAAAATACGACATCCTGTAGCAAAGTTATCCCAGCATTTACAAAAATTCATGGAGTTCTATGAAGCACGGCCTCGCATCATACAAAAAATGAATTCGAGTTGATGGGATTCTGAGGCTTATGCCAAATTACAGAATTCTATACACAATCTATAATACACGAATTCACAATACATACACAAACCAATGTGAAACACTCGATTGTAGAATCTGGACCAACCTGTTTCCAAGATCAATGTAAATATCTGGATTTGTCAAGATTATAATATAGGAAGCATATAATTTTTCAGATATGAAACATCAGTAAAGAATTAATTGGAGCATTTTACGAGGGAAAAGTCCAGAATCTTCATTGCGGTTTTTGATCTCGATATAGCCTATACGAATATCAATATGAAGTCATTGAACATCCACCTTGTGATCCCTGGTACATCACCATTATGATTCAGTGGTGTAACTACAATGGAGCGAGAGGAGCAGTTGCTCCAGGACGCAAGGGCGAAAAAAAAAAAAAGAATACGGAAAACTGTTCCTTATGCAAAGAACGTTTGAAAACATTTAAAAAGGTATGCTATGATTATTAGCAATTAATTGGCAACAGCCGATACCGGGAGCGGATCCACAAATTTTTGAGGGGGTCGCAGGTCTGAAAAATAAACTTAAGACATTTTTCGACATTTGGTTCGCTAACTAAAAATGTGGACTGCAGTGCTTCATAATACATATTTATCTCCGCCCTTCTAGAGGCGGCATTGAGGAAAGCCATGTTGTTCAACACGAGAGAATCCAGGATTACCATGAACTGGAAACGCATATATTATCTACAATGAGTGGAGAACATACTCAGAATCTTCCTTTGAGAGAAATTGAAACTTTATTTTTTTTTCACAGACTTTGAACAATTCATTAGGGACAATTCACATTAAGTATGTAGTGATAACTTAGGAAAAAGATAAGTAAAAACTTTAGGTTTCATAACGCAGCAGCTGAAATGCGTGGGACAGGGGGCGAGTATGAGTAAATCGATGATCGATCGATCCAGGGCGCAGTAAAACTAGTTACGCCACTGCAATTACCATCACCACCAACAATAGAGTATTATTTTAACGGAAGATCAACAAAGCAACCCTGTTCAGACTTCTTTTGCAATTAGATCTCATTTCCACGAATATGAATCATATTGTATAATAATAATCACTAAACAGGAAATCTCACACCACCTTAAGAAAAAAATCCGGTTTAATGGATATTCATAGAGTTCAGCAGGAATGTAATCAACGCTTACATTTAAATCGGTTAATATGAGACTGCAACACTGTTAGTTGTTGTTATTTCTCGGAAACAAAGATCAGCGCTACAGATTAAGTGAACAGGTAAGAAAATATATTTTATCCTTCTGAGAACAATTCTTGATGTTATATCCTGCATAACAAGCTACAAAACTTGGTAACAATTGCCAGAGAATTCATACCTCTTTAGTATCTATTGTTATACGCATTAAATTTGGAATTAAAACTGTGCGGGGTTCTTAGGTGAAATGTTACACAAACTGACCGATGATTTTTAATCATGATTTAATATTATGTAATAACTACTAGAATGGGTTATTATATTATTTATTCAAAGTTTCAAAATGAAATTTTCAATTTTTTGGGTTTTACGTCCCAAGATTATGCTGGCTAGCTAAAGGAGACGGTGATAATGAGAAATGAATGAAATAGTGGAATGAAGAAAATGGGAGGAAACGGGAGAACCCCGAGGAAGCCCATGCTCACGGTGTTTGTCCACCACAAAGTTCACTTGGCGAGAATTCGAAGAATCGAATCTGGGACTTTCCGTCTGCAAAACATGAACATTAACCAGAATCGTATACATTATTAATTATTATTATTATTATTATTATTATTATTATTATTATTATTATTATTATTATTATTATTATTATTATTATAACAATAATGCAATTATATCATTATTAAAGTTTTCAAAATTGTAGAGGGAGTCGATCGAAAGATAATCAAAAAAGTGTGAATTTATCTTTAAAAAATATTGTTTTAACCTTTTGTTTGAACTTGTTTTCCCTGATAGTTATTAAAGTTCCTCAAAATTATTGACATAAGTTTTCAATATAATATTGATATCGATTAGTCTTTACTTCCAGCCCCTTTTCTAACATTTAATAATTCGACCACGATACCCGCAAACTGCCTTCCCTCGATACTTCTGCATGTTTCTTAAAATATTGCAGACAAACAGCTTTAAAACAACGTTATAACAGTAATAGATGTAATTTTAAAAAGTAAATCATTCTTATTTCGAAATAAGTAGGCCTATGTCTAATAGAATAAATTTTATCAACATAAGAAAGAATTAAAGATGCGAAATATTTTTGGAAATATTTTGTATGTATTATAAATTTATGTTGTAAAATTGTAATATCCTTCTTTAATTGCTAATATATTGTAAAAACGTTAAAATATTACAGAAGGAACACTTAACGTTATCAATTATGGGGCGTTTACACTTAGTCGATTTGCGTTCGATTCACTTTCAACTTAATCGACCGTGTAAACGGGACTTCAATTTAATCGCTTGTTGATCGAAGGCGACTAATCGACTGGCAACTGAATTGAAAGACGTTCTATTTTATTCTGCTATAACACCGCAAATTGTACCAATTACTGCTTGCTTGGACATCTTTAAAATTGCCAGTCGATTTCGAATCGACCAGAGGAGAGCGAGTCGACAAGCAGCATTCAATTTCGGTTGAAACAATTGAACACATCAATCAATCTGATTCGGCCTAGTTGCTTCGATTTAGTCGCAAATGCAACGAGTCGATTTAGCCGTGCGACTAAATCGACCAAGTGTAAACGCCCCATTAATATACAAAGGGCACTAGAAAAGTTTTGCAATAGAACAGAACGGATCATCACAGGAATTTGCAACTTAGTGTGTGTTTAGACATGTCCAAACCTGTATTATAGGACCTCTGCTCTAGTCATTGTCTGTCAGTTAATTTTCAGCTTTGTTAGTGAAATGAGGGGGAGATGTGGTCAAAAACTGAATACCGGGCAATTTTGCACGTGGTTTAAGCGTTGATCAATGTTTAGAGGAAATGACTCCTCTGCTTGGGGAGTTTTTTCCTCATCGTACAACGTTATTTAGGTGGTACCGAGAGTTTCAAAAAGGAAATTTGAGCCTTGAGGACGCTTCAAGGTCAGGTCGGCTAGAATCATCTGTGACTGAACAAAACATTGCTGCACTAAGGAAAATGCTTGAGACAGATAGACGGGTTACATACCATCAAATAAAGGTATGCTTGGGCATTAATGCACCAGTAGTTTGTGTTATTCTAGGTTATCACCTTAGAGTTAGAAAGCTTTGTACCCTTTTGGGTACCACATGACTTGACCGACGAGCAGATGGCACACCGTGTTTTATGGGGCCGTGAAATGTTGAAAAATTTAAAAATGGAAAATCTTCCTCTGTGAACAGTATTGTGACAGGTGACGAAACTTGGCTCTATTACTATGGCGTCCCGACCAAGGTTCAAAACAAAGTGTGGGTGTTTGAAGATGAGGAGAACCCCGTGGATGTTCGAAAAGTCCAGATCAGTGAAGAAGAGAATGGTGGTGGTATTTTTGTGTGTGTGTGCGAAGAATTGTCGAAGTGAGTTGTCTTAGAAACACAGACAACAGTCACAGGGCAGTGGTATACCGAGGAATATCTGCCTAAAGTTCTTACAGCTCTGCACCCAAACTCGAGGATGGCCACATGGTTTCTTCACCACGATAACGCTCCAGCACACCGTTCAAAAGTTTTGATCGGAGTATTTGGCCAGCACTGGACTAAACCTGTTAGAGCACCTTCCGTGCAGTCCAGATCTCACTCCCTGTGACTTCGCGCTGTTCTCCCATGTGAAGACCAGACTGAGTTGATTTTAGTTTAGCGTCCCTTTCAGCAGCGAGGCTATATGAGACGTGGACCTACTAATTAACGTGGAATCCGAACCACATGAGCTCCCGCCGGGGAAGACCAGACTGAAAGGATGGCGTTTTACAAGCGATGACGCCCTACTAAGGGCTTGGGACGATGAGTATACCCAGATGTCTGCTGAAAGATAGCAGAATTTCTTCGATGACTGGTTTCGAAGAATGGAAAAGTGTGTAATGTGTGGTGGAAAGTACTTTGAAAAAGTTTAAGAAATAAGGTCGTATTGCAAAACTTTCCTAGTGCCCTTTGTACTGTTTAATTAAATTATATTACTCTTATATTGATACCAGGTTCAATTATCGGTAGGAGAAAATGTTATATTAAAACCATTATTGTTTTTACGATTATACAGCAGCACCTTTTGGAATGAGACGGGAACTTTTATTACCGATAGTAGCATGGCATCCATTATCACCATAGAAACTCTGGACCATTTACGCTTACTTCCGATAGTAGCAACATCATGTGGCGCAACTCTGGATCATTCACGCTTACTGGCGATATTAACAACGCCATGCGGAGTAATCTAAATGAATTTACGTTTCCAGCCAAGTCGACAGCGGCAATCGTAGTGCTTCGTCGCACTAAGTACGTATAATCTGTCTCAGGATATATTCATTAGTAAACAGCCAGGTAAACCAGGAAGAAATAATTAACGCTTAATAAAGTTCTGAAACTTGAATCCTATCATATAAAGTTCTAAGTTGAAACTTGAATTGTATCACATTAATTCTAAATTGGAACTTGAATTGTACCTTATAAAGTTGTGAATTGTTTCATGAACGGGGAATAAAATATTGTTCCCGTCGGATCTACATTTGTATAAATCTTTTTTGCTGGTGAAGTCTGGATCTATTTGTAGATGTAGTATTACTTTGCACCTGCCACCAACCACCATTCAACAATCAACATTTCCAGCACCACTCCTTTTCTCTTCATTTCTTCTTTGCCTGCTCCACCAAAACGACAAAATGTTATTGCACTTCACTGACCATACCAGTCAGCGATCATCCACGTCTGCGTTCGTACAAGCAGAGTAGGAAATTATATAATAATTTACCATTTTACATTAAACATAAAATACTAGCTTTCAAGAACCTACTGTTACTGTAGCATCGTATGAAAGATGGCAGTGTTTAGAAAAGATGCAATAATTCATCTTCCCCAATATGAATACCATAACACGACCACGGTTTACAACCAAATCAAGGAAAAGACGTTACCGGTACGTAGGGCCTATGTAGACAATTTCAAAGGTACCTAGAATTGGCCCTACATTTGAAATACTGTGGTGATCATGACACAGGAATGACAGCTCCATAAGTTAGCGTTCATGATGTCAAGACCAGGGGGGCAATCTCCCCCCCCTCCCCGAAAAGGAATCATTTTTATTTTTTATATAAATAAAACCTATCCCAGAGTTTGGAGCTCTTGAAAGTAACTAAGTAGCAGTATTACAACCCACCGCCCTTCTCAGAAGTTCGTCCTGGATCCGCCCCTGGTCAAGACACCACCGGGGTCACACTCTCCTCTCTAACAAAATGAATGGCAGTTTTCATTAAGCGTGACACAGGGGAAGCTCAAAATGAGCTGCATACAAGTTTTATAATTTGTGTTTTGCTTCAGAAATCGCTGTTAGACGCATTGTATGAAAATTGTTTTGAGAAGTTATATAGCGACAAGGGAATGAAAAATAGTAACTACGAAAAAATTGGAAGCTGAAAGCATTATCATCAATACAACGAACGAGCTTAAAAGAATATTTTCATGAATATTTTGAACATTTTATGAAAGTTGCAAACGATGTAGGTACTGACCGAAGGAAGTTAAGTTTAAGAAAATACCGTCTTAAATTATTTCACTGCAAGTTGTTTCTATTGATGCTACCTTATATATATATATATATATATATATATATATATATATATATATATATATATATATAAACAATATGCATACAGAGCGTAAAATTACCCGTGTTTGATTTTTGATTATTGTTTCAGAAGGAGTCTTAAGGTTAGTTTAAAGGGACTAGTTTGACCGATAGATGTTACTACAGTCTTCGTATCTCTCATGTATTTTTTACCTTTCACGAAAATTCCCGATTTCTCTTACAAATTTCAACCTAGAGATTTCAAATTCTTAGAATACCTTTTTCTTCATAACTCAGAACAAATAGTGGAACTGTATCATAAATAGAGACTCTAGCATTGTGCTTCCTTCCCCTTTTCATTTTTAGACACGCAGAAATATATTTTCTTTACAAACTAAAGCCTTACATTAATAAGGAAATTGCTTGAAAATTCAGTCTTTTCAAATAAATTTTTGTAACAATGGACAAAATTATGAAACCTGAACGGCTGTCTGACATAATATGGGCCATGAACGCTTATTATTTTGAGATTTTTTTTATTTTTTAAATTTATCAGCCTAACAAGCCAGACGACTACTATTAAATTGGTAGAGAGAGAGAGAGAGAGAGAGAGGGAGAGCAGCTGCTGATTATTCACAGTTTATCATTAAATCTCATATCAATAGTTTTATTTATTTTTATTTTCTTAATATAAAACTAAACAAGACCAATATGCTCTTTCGATACAGTAACACTTTCAATATTTCGAAACAAACACTTCATTGTTATACAGTATCAATTATTTTTTTAAGTTACGGCTATTAAGAACTGGAATAAACTTCCGGCACCGTTAACTGCTTTTTAGCCAATAAGAGTTCTCAAAGTTTGTGCAGACAATGAAACCCGTCTTTTGTCCTGCCATATCTAATTAACTGTTAGACTGTATAAGATTCAGATGGCAAAAAAGTATAAGCATAACTTTCGCAATATATATATATCACTGCCAATTTATTTTCTGCTTTTTTTCTTTCTTTGTTATACTGACTGAGTGAATTTTATTAGAAGAAACTTAATTACAGAATAGAACAAAGTGGAAACACACCTTAACTATGCTATACACAAGCACGGGAAATCTGTTCTGTCTGTTGACGGGTATCAGAGCAACAATAACAGACAGCGATTTTTTTTTTTTTTTTTAAGGAATTCAGCGACTTAAAAACAAACAGGTTCCTCCTCCATCTGTATCTCTCTTGAAACCGGATAGATCCTTCTCTTTCGGCTTCAATATTGGATTCGTATACTTTGGAAATTTCTACCGCAGTGTCTGAAATGAAACTCACTTGTTCCGGATAAAATAAGGGAACATCAGTCCGAGTTCCAACACTAAGTCTGTAGCGATTAATATTCGCAATTACATTATGAATGAAAGAGGAACAATAAAGTACGATACTTTGAATCAAACGCACTATCCCATCTGACAGTGTAAAATATCTGTACACAGTAAGTACAGTAAATTATATATTTTTAGTTTAATATTAGGACTTTCAAACTCAATCAGTTGCTCCAGATTTTGTCTGCTGCTTCGGAAATCTGTTACAGAAAGATCCGTAAAGACTGAAAGGTGAGTGTAGGAGAGTCATTTCAAAAGTTCTACACAGAAAGATATTAAGGAATTAAATTTATGGCACAAAATACCTTTACAGGCACTTCAATACAATTTCAATTCTTGCTTATGACACATTCCCAACGGTTTGGTAAATTCTGTATTCCGGATGATAGGACACCTTCATTGTTGAGCTGTTTGATCACTCGGGTCACCTTACTGGAACCTATCTGGGAGCAACTTTTTTTTTTTTTTTTTTAATCGTTAACTAATCAATAATGGTTCTGTAAACTGAAGTGACAGACATTCTGGCCTCATATGCAATTTCTTCACATGTTTTTCGTCGATCCTCTCTCAAAATGCCATTCACAAGAATCTCAGAGGTGTAGTCTGTTGCAGTTGATGGGTCTTCCACTTCTTGGGTTGTCCGCAGTGATTACACGACCTTCACCACGGAAACGAGCTGACCACCGTGATATAGTGCTGTGATCCACTACACTATTTCCACAAACCTCTCGCAAAGCATTGTAAATTTCAGTTAGATTATTTCACGTAGAGTTTCGATGTTGATATAGGAACGATGGTCACTATGTATAATCCGACCTGAGTCGGGTTCACCTTCCATTTTAATACTGAATTTCTCACAACACAGCCCGCGAATAAACAAACTTAGACATAACCGTCAAGCACAAACTCTGACTTACAACTGCCATAAAAATGAACTTGATTACACCACTCAAGCGCTGTGTGCAAGACTTTTGAAATGACCCTCGTACATTATCTTCAGCCAACGAGGTCTACAAAGGAAGATAAATATTGCCGAGTTACAGGACCTTCAATCTTAACAAGGTCGTGACTTTAAAGTTATTTCATTCCTTAGCAGTAAACACCAATGCTTTTGACTTCATTTCAGTTATAAATTCACTATTGCATTCAAAGTATTGAGGAATTTTATTGTTAAAAAATTTTCTGATAATACAAGTTTCAATTATTGTTAGAATTAATGCAAAGTGGAAGGAAACGAGGGTTCGAAAAAAATCACCCATATGATGTTTTTCCACGACAGAGATCACCATTTTTTCTTAAAGATCCTGTACATGTGCACTTTTCCAATTTTTTAAACAATGATGAATTAAATAGCCTATACTATTGTAGTCATTTTTAAAATCCCACAATTTTTCAAGATATATTAAAAAGTTGTTTATCGCCTCGTTTATAAGTATTCAATGGAACAAAAAATACTTGGCACTTCTGCTGCTACAAGTTCTAATCTCACAAATTGGAGTTACCGTGCTTAAAAAACATTCCAGACAGGTATTTAATTTGGTTACGCAATTAACTGTGTGTATAATTTTGAATCTCTTATAATCTCCATAGAATTTAAATTATATTCACTGAGTGTATGTAGTATATATTCAATAAATTCAATAAGCCTTCAACGAAAACATCTTTGAGTACTTCGATTAATGTAAATGTTTCAGTGTGTTTCTCCAGAATCGGGGGGCCCCCAAATCGTGAAGTGGGATGTAGAGAAGGGGCCCCGCTCCACGGTGTCTGCGGGAAGGCCCCCAAACCTTTAGTTACGCCACTGACGAAAAGGCATAATTTTATATTAAATATTTATAACTGATACTACATAATACCGAATATGCAAAAATAATAACATACTCCTATAAATTACATTAATACTTGACAATCCATAAGTACACTTTTCCGTACTGTACAAGTAAACTGTATAGCAGAAACACGTTATAGTCTATATATAAATTTTCTACGCCAGGATTACCTACTCTGCAAGCTAATACTCTTTTTCGTATGCAGTACACTGTTCGTATTTATCCTACAAATTATACTACTCCATTTTACTCTTACATAATGCAAGGTTGCATATCGCAGTTTCATACTCGTCACTTTTGGGAAGTGGGAACTGCTTGGGAATTCTCCCCTCTTCAGTTATCAGCCTATAAATAAAATATCTGAATTTTTCAAAGAGCTCTATGAAAATCTGCTGCTTTGGACAAATCAGGATAATCATAATATTACATCATATTTGTGGTTTTGTTTACTATTTTTTTTACTTGTCTCTTGTTTATTATTATTATTATTATTATTATTATTATTATTATTATTATTATTAAATTCTGTATTCAAACGAATATGGTTGACATACCAACTAGCATCGCTCTTTCAAGTAAATTACTACTGCATACGTATACGTAATTTCTACTTTACCCATTAAGATATCTCCTCGCACCTCTATTATGCCCGTTGAGTGTCCCTTCACAGTCAATTGGCTAACGTATGAGCTTTCTGTGTGTGTAGTCCTTAGTTTGGTTTTCGGTGGCACTATTTAGCCTCGGATAGAAATCCAAGTAGTGGTGAGCATGCCACTTGAAGCAATAGGTGCAGCCTCAGACAGAATCGGTGCTCAAAAGGGAAGCTGAAACCTAATCTATCTATCATATACTGAGTTTGGATAATTGAATAACATGGACAATATCAACTTAGATTGTAGAACTACGAGGGTCGCACTAGAAACATTCAACGAATTACAAGAAGAAACCAAAGTAGGAAGATAACAATGATAAGGGATATAGGAAAAGGAACAACAAATTACGACTTAAAAAAAGTAAGATTTCCAGGTACAGTAGTACACATATAACAAGAATGAACAACGAAGAAATCATCTTACTGAGAGTGATGGTTGATACGGGAGTATATTATTCCTTCCAGGGTACGTTTAAATTCAAGTTATTGAAATGTAAAACAAACTCTCTCTCTCTCTCTCTCTCTCTATATATATATATATATATATATATATATATATATATATATATATAGATGGTAGGCACGGATGCTGACAATCAAAATGGAGGATAGGCTAGTTCAAGTTGAAAGGAAAATTCTAAGAGAAAATTACGGTCTGAGAGAAGAAAGAAGATCAAGGAGTAGATGGAATCACGAATCATACAAAGAATACAAAGATATAAATAACAAAAAGAGATTAAGATTGGTAAAGCATATGATTAGGATGACGGAAGAATGGATCCCCTAAGAAGATAATGAACGGAAGATTTTATAACACAGTGTTAGTAGGGATATCAGGAACTAGGCGGGAAGACAATACACGTAGTGACGCATTATAGATGATAGTGGGTACGAGTATGAAGAAGAATAGCAGCAAACACAGAAGAATGGAGATAAAAACTAAAGGCGGCCAGAATCCAGCTGGGACTGTAGCCCCATTTAGGATAGGGTTACTCTGGGAATAGGGTAAGTAACGAATAACGGATTTCTTAGAGATCATAAATTAAGGTGCCCATTTTATGATGTAATAATTAATTGTTGGACACCCAAATTTATACACTATACGCAAGGCTCTGTACATGATTACTAAAGAGTTCATCAAAGCAAAGAAGAATACATCAATTAATGGAAATATTATGAATGTTATTTTTTACGCGAAGAGATTATTAGTGAAATACCATAATGAATGGAAGCTCCTACATTCGCAGCAAACGACTTGCAACTGACGACAATCGTATAATTATTACTTACAAATAATTAAAATATTTTTAAAAGTATTTTGATAATTATATTATTTTTTAAAAAATTGTTTTGCGAAGCTATATTTTAGTTAACAGCCCTTCTTTTACCATTCAGAATATCTCAGCTACTCTGTTTTTTCTGAGAAATTCTAATGAAAACATTTTAGAAACTAGGTATTCTTCTATATGTTGTTTATTGTAACAAGAATCGAGCATCTTTGGATTATGTAAATCTGAGAAAAAACTATGTATATAAAATTTTATTATTTTTGTAAATATATTTGTTAGTATCTAAACAGAAAATAGCCAAAGCTCGTTTTCTGGAGAACCAAAAAATGAAAGTATGGAAACAAATAAAGAACTAGGAAGTCATACAGGTGGAAACCAAAACCAATGAATATATAAACACACTTCACAGTAAACAAAGGGACACAGTCTCAAGATCGGCTCACTTGGTCACTGTCGAGCAGTAATCTTGGCACGAGTATAATGGTTATCTTCCGTAGACAGGACTGTTCTTATTCTTCTCACTTCTCAAAACTCGTAAGTATCATGTTCAAAATTCATTTATTCATTATTTAATGGTTCATTAATCTGAATGATGGAAATTGTACTGCATTAGCTTATTAAAAGACGTATATATATATATATATATATATATATATATATATATATATATATATATATATATATATATATATATATATATATATATATATATATATACTACCGTCTACTACATATAGTATTCAATTCCGTAGTTTTCTCGATTTGATACGTTAGTAAAGGCCTCCTTTGTTTTCACTTAATCTACATAATCAATAAGCACAATAAGCATTAATGCATATTCATAAGTTTTTTTTAATTACCAAAACATTTGTATACCTATTGATATAAGACCAATAAATAAGTTACAGGGTAACACAGTTACCCCCTGTTGGTATATTATGGATTAATTTGGGGATAATTATGGAGTATTGTTGGTATGTTATTAAAGCCTTGAGGAAAGCATCGTAACATGTGTATCTTGCGAGAACAACTAAAATTAGTATCAAAACTGAAGTACATGTTACGATACTTTATGATAGTTACGGTTTAGTCCTTGTACACTGCTATAATAATTTTGTATTTGTTGTTAATTAAAGACAGTACCAGAAAACAAAATATTTTGATGGAGTTAACATTTTATTGTGTTTCTTGAAAAATATATACGGGGTAAACAAGTTATTCCCCTTAGTAGATTGTAGTAAATATTAACTCTTGGTAAAGCACTCCGTAGTACAGAAAATCTTCACATGAAGGCGATTCTCAGCGTTACAAACAGGACATTTGTACACAAAAACTTGTTTTTTAAAACAAAAATGTATTTTCAAATAAAATAAAAAGTATGTCAGAATTAGGGGAAAATTATCAGTGCATAGTTAAATAAAATTAAACACTCAAAACAATTGCAAATTTGAGTTACAAGCCACAAAAAAAACTCAATTTCATTGGACATTCTCTGTGATTTATGGCAGCATTTTCATTTTATATGCCATCACTTATGTTCTATATTCATTCTCCTTACTGTGCATTATGTTTTCAAATTGAAAAATAGAATTTGATTAGCTTCACAGTATGTTTTCTTTTTGGACTCACCGTTACGCACGGGACAGAAAAGTAACCATGCAATTGTCTGGTTGTTCTAAGACTGTTACTATGCAATATCCTTAATAAAGAGATTGATATTTTAAAATTAACATTTGGACATTAACAAGCATAAAAAATTTGCATTCATAATTTAATTTAAACGAATTAAATTACATTCCAAAGTATCAAAGTCGAACTTTGCTAGGCAACTCGCTTAGTGTTATTACCATGTCTTTGGGGTATTTGTCTGAGCACTGATTAGTGGCGTTGAAACCACATAGTGTTGTACAACTGTTGAGCTGCTCGATCCTCTGCTATCTACCAAACGTTGAGTCGTTTGAACCATGCCATTGTCAGGTGAAATGCGGGAAAGTGAATTGAAGGGAAACAGTTTTTGGTTATTTTGTATTATTGTTTATTACTTCACAGTGAAGATTTGCTTTAGTGTGATTTTTTAAATAAGTAATATGTATTCACAGGCAAGTAACTGTTCCAAGTAATATTGTCAGTGATGAACTGAATAGAACAACAAAAGCAATGAGTGGCGCTGAAAGGGCTAGAAAATATAGACTTAAACATAGGAACAAGGTGAGACTGAAAAATAAAGTGATGATGCAAAGCTATAGGCAAGTTAAAAGATTAACTCTTTTCCTCTCACGTTCCCTTTTGAAAAACTCATTCTGCAGTGTTCCATTATTAGCGTTTAAAAGAGGAAATCACTCTAAAAGGTAAAGAAGAACAAGGTAATTCAAGTTAGATTCGTTCAAGGAAAACGAAAAGAGTGCCAGTGATGAGGGCGACATTAATTCAGAATACAACTTTGAAGACGATATTCATAATATTTGAACCCTCCAACTGTCGAGATCAGAATGGACAATATTAGAGCAGGTATATTTCTCGTAGTTAAATTTAATTGTGGTTCTTCTAGAAATAGGATTGGTATATGTGTGTGTCTGAAAGTGATGTAGAAGAAGATGAGGACATTAGAGTAACAAATCTGAAATGCATGGACAACAGTTATACAAAGTTTTGTTTTGATGAAAAGAACAAATCTTATGTCTCATTTGATCAAGTTTTAAATATACTTCAAGCACTTGATTTGCTGATAAAGGGTGAAAGAATATACTTTAATGTTCCAGAACCAACAGCCGTTTTTGTAAAGAACTAAAGAGTTTTGAAGCGAATCCATTTGCTCCCTACAAGACTGTTAAACCAACTTGGATACTTACCTTTCTAATGAAAAAAAAAGTGTGATTTATCATGATAATTTGTTTTCAAGCCTCGTGGTAAATGTTTCTATGTAACTTAATGTAGACATTTTTGGTAATTATGTTTAGTTGTGTTTGATTTAGTTTCTCTCAATAAATTCATGTTTCTTTGTGTTCATATAAAAGTTTATTTTTCATTGTTTAACCTCAATAACAATAAACACGTATTGAAATCTTAATGACTTAATTTTATTCACTTCCTTTCCTAAAACTGTAAATATCCCGTGTGTAACGTTACGCACGGGACAACATTTCTATACCTCATGAAATAAATAAGGAGGATAATAAACAAATTTAATAAGTACCACTAACAGGCTAATAATAATTCTACTTTGGAACAAGAGTTTCAATACTTTATCTTCTACAATTACAAAAGAAATACGAAAAATACGTTTTCCGTCACGAACGGGACAGCAAAACATGACTGAGAAAACTATGATTTTTGCCTACCAGAATAGTCAAATTTTTGCCAAAGGTCCATTTCCTTTTTTTTTTTTTTTTTTTGGCTATTCATATAATTACAGATTTAGAATTTATTTTGAAAGTTATTTGAAAATTGGGACATGTGAACAGCATTGAGCATGATGTAGAAAAGATAAAGGTTTATGTGGTCAAAACGTAGTAAATATATTTTACAAAAAGATTTTAAATGTCTCAGTATATAGTTACACTATTTCTTAATAGAAAAACATAAACATCATAGTTTCAAATTCATTTTGAAAATTTACTGACAATGGACCACTTGACAGAGAATCGCCCATGTTCAATGTAGTAATCGATCACGTTCGAAAAAAAAGTTTCCAACTCTGTTTGGCTCTGTACTTTGTCCTCGAGGTAAGAATGAAGCAGATTTATGACCTGTTTCTACACGGACTGTGCTAAACAAATAGTCAGGTTCTATAACACTCTACTTTCCTTCCTTTTACAGTGAAAAGGGAATGAATTGCGAATACGTAAGGTCGACGTACAGCAAGCAGTTCTTCCAGACAACACCAATCAGTATGCGAAGAAAAGAAACAAACGTTATCGAATAGTTTTGACTGTACATAATAAAAAATTCAGAATATATTCTCAAAATATCATAAATAAAATGTAGATTTCAGATTAATTTTGAGGCTTATAGGCGTTTTTCGTTTTTTCAATTCTTCAGAAGTCAGACTTTCTCAAATAAAATTTGCAAGTTATTAATCGTTATTATGTCAGAAATAACATTTCTCTATTTAATATCTAATTTTAATTATTTATTTCATTTCTTGCAAAATATCCCAAAGGAGAGAAAAGTATTGATCAATGTTCTATCCTTAAGAAACAAAAGGTTTGAAAAAGAAGTTTACATTTTCCACAAAATAACTAATCTCTCGGCCAAAATTACATTTGTTCAACTTAAAGCTGCATTTCACATGGAATGTTAATCATACAACGTATTATTAGTATTACTACTGCTTTGCTTTGTATATGTTCTGTTGAAAGCAGATTCTAGCCTAATCACTTCTAACCAGTTTTACCAGGTTCCGTCATACAAAAATTCCACTAACAAATGTCAAATATCCCTCATGTTCATAAAAACATACCTACTCTCAATTTATGAATGTATGTAAGTAGACGAAATTGTATGTTCCATATGCACCGATATGAAAGAAAAGCAGTACGGGTTAATAATTGTCAATTTTTAACTGAATTACATCCATGGTTCTACCCTGGACAGTGAAATTACTACAAACATGAATTATAATGATCGTTAAATAAAAACATTGTTCTAAATAGAGATCGATATCACAAGTTCATTATTTACTTTGCCAGTGTACAAAAACATTATAATACACATCTGACAAGAAATAAAAACACTTCGCAAAAATTTGAAGACAAATGAATTACTTTGACTAAAAAAAATCATGTAGTTCATGGCGCTACAGCTGGACTAAAACAAAGGAATGCTTTCATATAATGAGCGACTGGTACATTAGAAACTTTTTTCTTTCTTTCTTCGACACTCAAACATTGTTACTTTCTAACTGAAGTAGCTTTCAAATAGCCGGAAATCGGGTTCAAAATTAAAATTGAGCTCTGGAAAGATTATTGGATTTCTCTGACTACGTATATACAAGCTGAATTACTGGTGCAGATTACGAGCTAAACTATTTATTAAATTCTACTTACAATGGTATATTTTTACAGTAAACTCATAGTTATCCGAAACAATTGGGACCTTGTCTACCTCGGATAAGCACAAACTTGGATAATAAGGAGATAAGCTGTTGTTAGATACAGTAGTAAAACTAGTGATTGGCACAAAAACTGGTTTTTCGGTTTTTAGGAAAACCGAAATCGGTTTTTACCGAAACCAGTTATTGGTTTTCTTCAAAACCGGTCCCGCTTTTTTTCTTTTTCTTTTTCTTTTTTTTTCAAAAATGGTTCTATTTCTGACTAGAATAGTGTTTCGTTGTTCTCCAGAAACCGATTCCGTTTCCACAGAAATAATTGTGTGTGTTTTCCAAAAATTTTCACCGAAACTGTTTTCGGTGAAAACCGAACCGGTTTTGAAGAAAACCGAAATGTCGGTTTTCGGATTTCGGTTTTCTAGAAACCGGTCTCCGTTTTTTAAAATTAAAAACCTGTTTTGCCCATCCCTAAGTAGAAACCAATATTTTTTTTTTACATATATACAAAACTGATTTTTTGTGAAAGTCCGTTATTGTTTCCTGGGAAATCTTTTGGCCTCTCTGCGATGTTACAATGACGTACGATGACAGACGGCTCTGCCCGAAGGTTTGGAATTTCGATTCAGCAACACTCAGTATGCGCACCATCTCTTACAACAACTATATATTTTTTTTTTTTTCAGACTGCCTCGGCTAATCCAGACCATAGGCTCGGTTAACCGGGATTCGGATAATCGGAGTTCACTGAACATAAACTATATATAAATAATGGTTTGGCTACTACGTATAATCCATGGCGATGTATGTGAAGAATCGTTGTTTTTCATAATTACCTGTAAATACATCTTTATAATTGTGTTGCAGTGTTCCAGTGAAAATTTAAGAAGTTGTCTATGTGGACATATATGTGAACAAGCTAACACACATGTAAAGTCCGACTCGAATATATTTTCATTAAAATACTTCCTCTAAAGATGTTCACAGCAGCTATCGAGTGAAACATTAGGAAGCTCAATTTTAAAATAAGACAATAAGAGGCAATACGAAAAAAAAAAAATCTTTGTGTATATACATTAATGCTAATATTATATATATATAACTATTTATTTACTTATTCTCCTAAACCGATTGGTAATTGGGAGCTTTGAAAACTGATTAGTTTAGCGCTATTAAGATAAAATTTCCTCGCCTTAACACATTCTCCAATTTACTTCACTTTGTTTCCGTCACCCACAGAATATTACCAGCACCAGGAGTAAGTGAGGGAGAAGGCGGGCGGACGTCGTCTCCCCACTTGCAGAAAATATCTGTGGCGTCCCCCGACTTTCTAAAAAACAATGGGTAAAGATAGGCACAGGGGACGGTGCGATGTCATGCGTCCCTGTACTTTTTTAGATCCACTTTTACCTCTGACCAATACACTATAAAAGCAGCTTATAATTAAGATTGTTATAGAATTAAAATATTATGACAAACGCTACTAGTTATTTTCTTTAGAAATAAAAACTTCTCGAGTACTTTAAGTGTTATCTTAAGTCTATTGGAGCTAATTAAAAAAAGGTCACGAATATGGTTCCACGAATATGGTTTCACGAAATCACTAGTCAATGATACACCAAAAGCTAGAAGAGGAGGGGAATAAGGAAAAGTATGATGTGTGTGTGTGTGTGTGTGTGTGTGTGTGTATTACATGAACTAAGGTAATAACAAAGCCGGAAGCATACTTTAACAAAATTCCTTCATCATCAACGATAAAATGCTTCCGTTATTATTATTTCTTTTCCATCCCACACGTACATTACACGTCTCGAGAGCAGCATATTATCAGAGAGAGAGAGCAGATATGTATGATGTACTAAGTGACTTGAATTTGATACCCCTACTTCAAAATAAATCTTTCTATTTTTACTCCTTCCATCTCTATGTCAAAGCTGAAAGCAATACTTTTGTAGAGAAGCTTGTCACAACGTAAGGATATATATATTTTTTTCGTTATTACTATTATTTAATCCAACTTTTAATTCTCTACAGCTAGTTATTTTTGTCTTCCAACATCTAAAGAAAGATATCCTTATCGAAAACTATGCGTTCCAAGTAAAACGAAGTAACAAAAAACATTACCACGTACTACATTAACATACAAGAACTATTCAATTGAAGTTTAACGTCCATTTTAGCCTTCCAAGTAAAATAAAATAAAAAAAACATCACGTACTACACTAACACACACGAACGATTTCATTGAAGTTTAACGTCTATTTTAGCCTTCCAAATAAAATGAAATAACAAAAAACATTCCACGTAGTACACTAACTTGCAAGAACTATTTGATTGAAGCTTAACATCCGTTTAAGCCTTCCAAGTAAAATGAAATAACAAAAACATTCCACTTAGTACACTAACATTCAATATACATAACGATTTGATTGAAGTTTAGCGTCCCTTTTAGCCTTCCAAGTAAAATGGCATAATGTACGCAGTTCAATAGCGTATAATAAAGGAATGATTGCTTGAAGTTTAATGTGCGTTTTCAGCCTTCTATGTAAAACGAGATAAAAGGAATGTATTGAGTTGTAAATTAACGTCAATATTTGATTGCTTGAAGTTTAACGTCCGTTTTCAACCTTCTACATACGTAAAACGAGGTAACATTGAATGTATTATAGAAACAAGGTACATAGAATGTATTATAGTAAAAGTGGACCTGATAAGGTACGGGGACGGATGACGTCTCGCCGTCCACCGTGCCTATCTTTGCCCATTGTAATTTTTTAGTAAGTGGGTGGATGACAGATATTTTTGGAAGTGGGATAACGGCGTTCTCCAGCGTTCCCCCTCACATTTACCCCTAAAACGTAAACATTTGATTGATTGAAGTTTTATATCCCTTTTCAGCCAAATAGATTGAATTTTAACATACCTTCCCAGCCATCTATGTAAAACGGAATATCAAGGTACGTGTCAAACAGTACACTAATGTATAACGAGAACTTGATTGATTAATTTAACCTTTACAACAACAAAAGGTTATATTAGACAGTGCCTATAAAAATGGAATGAGCACTGATGCTGTTAAAATTATTCGAATATTCGTAATAGGAATATATTTTCTATTATTCGAATATTATTTTTTAAAATTCGGACAGTAATTCGAATTACGAATATTATTCAAACATTCTAATAGTGAATATTCGAAGAATGCACTATTCGAATTTTAACAGGACTAATCAAAACCATACGGGCTGTGGTGGCTCAGTGGTAGAGCATTCACTTCTGGTGCATGGGATCCTTGGTTTGATCCCAGCTTGCGCCAAGTGAACTTTGTGGTAAACAAACACCATGTGCGTGGGTTTTCTCGGGGTTCTCCCGCCTTTTCATTCACTATCATCATCATTACCGTCACCTTTCACCTAGCCGGCATAACAATGGGACGTAAAACTTAAATATTTCATTTCATTTTCATTTCACTAATAAGAACCACTACTCGGGTTTACGTGCACAGAAAGCACACTCTTGGCCACAGAAATGCACCTGTAATAAATAATTTAATTGCTTCAATACTGAAAAAAATAAAGCACGTATGTTATATCTGATTGCTTCGATGTTGAAAAAGTTTCTTGTTTACTCGGTTAACGTTTTAATTAACATTACCTTCCATAATAATTTCTAACATTTGTCTAACAAATATTGTTCTCTTTCTAATAAGATTAAGATTCTTTCTTTCTTTGTTTTTTTCTTTTTCTTTCTTTTTTTTTAAATATTTACTTAAGTGTGTTCGGTCACGCACAAGAAAACCTTGTTATCCACAACAGGCTCTTCGAACAATACTAAAATTCTATCGAATAAAATAGTAGAAGTTCTTTCTTTGCTGCTTCGAAGCCTTTGTAGGAAGCGTAATTACAAAACATATTTATTTATAAGTAGTTTTGTGAGTTGGCGTAAATCTTTTCAAGACACGTGAATTCTTAGTTCTATAAATGATGCATCTCAGGAAACTGACTTCTACACAATTTGTGGTTAAACAGTTATCGTCTTAGCTTTTGACAGGAACTTGGGCTCGAATTTCGATGCGCTCCTCGAAATCATGTTAAACTGTCAGTAACCGTTATACAACTTCAGTAATGAAAAGGGACGTTAAAACTACAATGGTTTTTGCTTAGTTTGTGTACGTTTCTTATGCAAAAAATACATCAATCCCTGTTACTATTACATTATAGATAGAAAATGATATATACTCATCGGTCAGTCAGCTCATTTCACTCGAAAACTGTACTGGGGCTAAAGATAAAATCTAAACCAAGCTCTTTCACCACCTTCCTTACATCTCATATATACAGTGGCGTATTTACGATTTTGTTTCAGGGAGGGCTTTGCTAACTTTCGGGGGGGGGGGGCTTTGCCTGAAAATGTGAAAATTCTGCAAGATATTTCATATACTTTACTATAGTAAGTAAGATTTCGGGGGTTAAGCCCGGAACCCCCCTAAATACTCCACTGCATATATATGTAAGAAGACAGAAAGATAGAGATAGATTTGGTGAAAATTCTTAATATTGAATTAAACTTTGTTTCATCACTAATCACAGCTAAGATATCAAATCAGGTGTCATTGGGAAACAAGTCAACGGTTATTCTGGTGTGTTTTTTTTAACCTTCTGTTCACTTTCACGTTGGTACCTATTACTCTACTTCACCCTCACTACATGCGGATTTCAAATGACTGTAGACCATTATACATTTATTGATTTATAGGTTCTGAACATACGTCATTCTGTCAACTGGAAATCATAAATTAAAACGATATATTTCACTACTTTACAGCCCAACGACGACTCTTATGGCCAGATGGTTTATTAGATGCACAATGCGATATTTCTGGATAGCTAAGCAACAGTCCGCTAAATGTTAAGTCGAACAACTCCCGAATTTTTCCCGCACGATGCCGAATAAAAAAAAATATGTACAGTATATTAATCGTCAATCGAAATCAGGAGGACTAAACTAAACATTTAGCTAACCAAAGCGTTAAAAACAATACTTGTAATAATACTAAGAAGAGGAAGAAGAGAAACTCGATAACGTTAAAAAAACGGTAACAAGCAAGGATTGAAAAATAACGATTATGATGAACACCTGAGTTCGTTCGTGTGAATATCCAAATTGCACACATACAGGGGTAGAGATTAGAGCCTTAATTACCATCACTACAGCCAATAGACGTCCGCTTTACTAGAAACAACAAGAAAAAGGAATACCGTTTTAATATCAAACACGTGGCTCTCTCTGTTGTTGAATATAACAAGCAGCTGTTCGTTAAAAGCAGTTTATGCCACCATAGTGTAAGAACTTTTAATGGACCTATTATTACAGTCATTGAAGATTTAACTAAGCGAGAGGCCTTTTTCTTTCTTTCTTTCTTTCTTTTCCTTACAAAGTATTACGTAATACATCAACTCATACATTTCTTGTGAGTTGTTCCATTTCAGACAATCTGCATATGTAACTGCCACCAAACAGAACAATGCCCTATGCTAAAACAACAATAATTATACATACTTTGAGGATGTTATTTTCAATTTAAGTTTCTATGTTTCCACCACACTTCAATAATAATAATAATAATAATAATAATAATAATAATAATAATAATAATAATAATAATAATAATAATAATAATAATAATAATAATAATAATAATAATTCGTTATTCCATTTCCACTAAGAGCATATATATAATACGACTATTGGTAGCCCAGAAGAAATCATTCAGATTATAAATTTCAAACAACAAACCCACTTGGTTAGGAATAAGACATCAGCAAATGACGTCATACAGGACGAGTATAGTAAAGTAACGGCCTCGAAACTAGGCATGAGTTGCTGATTATATCTGTTACCTGCTCTCTCTTTCTTACTAAAATGTCACTTAGAGAAAGTGATATATTGTACCTGCGAGTTCTAACTTCTCCTTACAGTTAGTTACCAGGGGAAATGACATAATGGAACCAGAGCCCCTTCCTTCACTCTCATTTGGTTGAATTTCTATCCAAATGTCACGACTTTACTTTCCAGATTTTTCCAAACACATGTTATTACATCTTGAACAGGAAATAGCATCTGGGCACTACCGAATCATACCGTGTCACAAGTCCTACTTAATTTTCTCAATATCCATGGTTTCTACCGAGCTATCTTTTCACTTTTTTTTTTCTTTTTTAACGGTGGGCCATTACCTTTAGGAAAGCGGTGTGAATTGTTGAAAAAAAGACTTGTTGAAAAGAAAGAAGAAAAAAAGAGAACAAAAGAAAAATTTTGTAAATACATGGGATTCTAAACAGCGTATGTAGTGAAAATTTATTATTGGTCTAACTTAAATAATATTACTAATAGATAGGTTGCACTTCAAGCATTTCAAATAGTTTTCCAAATAGTCCCCTCCCCCCCCCCCAAAAAAATCCATATCTTTAGAATTATTATTAAAACTGAAAATTAATGGCAATGGATGAAATGTTACAATAATAATAATAATAATAAAACTAAATTAGCTCCAAGAAAAGGCACACATGTGTGGTCTTGTTCACCATAACGATTGGCAAACGCGAACCTAATCTTTCTGAACATTACTACTGAGGCAATTAAATAGTTTCTATAATTAGGATTAGGAATCAGATTTCTGGGCTTCCGGCATCTATAGTTAGATCAACAAGTCGCGTAAAGAGAAATTTATTTTCACTTAGTTATATTTATAAACTAGACAATCAAAATGAACTAAAGTGATGAAATTACCTTTTCTCTGCTTTAAAGAAATATACTCACTCCAAAATAATCCATAAATCGATACACTAATGGAAAAAAACATATTCGCCAATAAAAATTAAATATTTCAAATTATATTAACGTATTAACAAACCATAACAAAATGATACCTTACGTATCTGTATTATAACATTAAAAAAATACATTATAACGCATTTCCAAGTTATTAACGTATTTTATATGTTAGAATGGATTATATACTCTTAAGTTCTCGTGCATTTTTTCTTGATAATAAAGAAAAAAAGTTAAATTCTCTGAATTGCATGGTAAATAATGCTTTCATGATAGTGGATTAACTGACCTATTTATATCCACGAAGGATAGTATAGCTACATGCTGTCATGATCATGCACCGAGATAGCTAATGACGTGCTTACTCACACAGTAATACTTTCGCTTGATTTCACACATTTAGTTTTTGCGAGGAAAGATTAACATGAGGAATCCTGGTCAGACATGCTATTTTACATTCAATTTGCCACAGAACCGAATCCGGCTGAAAGGCGTTATTGTTGTAAAGCATTGGTACTGCGCTTGTAGAGGGGGGAAAAAATTAGAAAGGAGGTAGGACTGAATAATAGATTTTCTTTTTCTGTGCCTGCAACATGAGAAAGGTACAGCAAGTATATTATGAAGATAGAAGATACACTTGCAAACGCGGAACATACATTTTCTTCAGAGGTATTAAACTAGGACATTCCTGACCAGTATTCATTCGCATGTGTGGAAAATAAAAGAAAGAAGAAAAAAAGCTGTCGCAGTAGACCGTTCAAACAAGTGATGACCAACTGGTAACGCCTCCTGGTCTTACTAACGAGATACAAGACACAAGGCACAAGTGGACAAAATACTTTCAACTTACCTTTAAAAGCTTATCAAATGAAGAACAGTCTGATATCTTCGACGGCACGGTTTCCTTTTTGTTATTATTATTATTATTTCTTTCTCTCTCTTTCTCTTTGGTCATGATTTTATGCCCCTCTCTTCCCCGAAAATTGGTGTCACGAAAGCTACCTGTATGAGGCCATATGCTAATGGCCTGCGACAACTCTTCCACATTTTCCACTGTCTGTGTTGTACCCGCACTAAGAAAATACGTCTGCTTCACGACTGGAACTATGAAAAAAAAAAAAAAAAAAAATCTTCTCCAAAACAAGGAATACTTTGCAACTACGCAAATGCATGAACCATTTCTTTTTCTCATGGTGGTGTTAATTATTACTTGGGATTTGTTTCCAAAAGAACTGCCAATGAATGCTTTATTGCATTTATTTTCAGCCAAAGATGGTTACGCGAATTCTTGGGGGTATTTCATGATGATTTTGAATATTTTATTCTAAACTGAGTATTTCTCTCTCTCCCTCTGATAGCAAACTTACTGATTCACTCATCAACAGATGTCCAAAACAGCTGACCCTGATGTGTTATTCTCTAAACTCTATAAACTACGGGTAACACGAATCTGAGATTTCCTTTCCTTATAAGCAACGGAAATGTATGAATCGGGATTAAAAGTTTGCTCGATCTTAAATCACCACTAAGAGTTGGGCCTTGGAACTTGCAAGAAAGGCGAGGTCTTGTGATTTCAATCCCTAAGTGGAGCAAGAAGAATTGGTTACTACTATGATTCCTTCAACACGCTGGACATAGACATGAAATTTGTTAAACATTATATTAAGAATCAGTCACTCACTTGCATATATTTTGCATATTCCACTCTGATGTTTCAACAATTATTATAGCTGGACATTACGGCATGAGATTTAGTATACATTGTCTACCTTCTTTCTTCAGATAATACAATTCCGCCCAACAACTTGCACGAATTCAATATGCAAAGTATTGGTTACCGTTTAGTTATGTAATAGCTACAATTGGTTTATAGAAACCTGCCGTACATTAATAAAACAAAGTAAAAAAAGGAAAGATTATCAAAATAAAAGCAGCACTTCCTCACATTAACGGAACGAAAGTGTACGGTTTATTCAGGAAATTTGTCTTCAGAATGGTATTCGTTTTGATAAACAATATTATATTAAAAGTTACGACCTGTTAAATCAAAACAAATCTTAAAGACTTCTATTAAATACGTACTACATGTCATGATTAGGACCTACATTTTTAGATACTGTCATCATTACTCGTAGAAATTGATAACTCTAGCCATTGCGACTCTGCAACTTATTAGGTAAATAACTTACCGACTAGAGTAATACACTTGTTTATTAAAACTAGAATAATACGTATTAACAGTTTCAACGACTTAAAGGTAGTCCTCCTCAGGCACATTGCGGATTGAGTTTCTGATGAAGATAGGGTTGCCATACGTCCGTATTTTGTACGGACTGTTTGTATTTTGGGTCCGTGTCCTTATCCGTATCGTACAAAGCATGAAATAGGAAAATGTCCGTATTTGACAGTTTTTGGAACTGCCCGAAAATTTCCGAATCGGGAATCGCTAAAATCTCGAGCGAAAAGATTTGTGTTTTCATTATAAGGTATATAACTTATGTATATTTCAGTTACTACTTGTATTAGCAATTTCAGTTAAGTTTTTTTTTTTTTTTTTTTTATGTCTCAATATTTCCATGCCAGAGTTCTTTTGTTAGATTTAATATACGTTATTTAATGGCATGAAGCATGAAGTTGTAGATAAAGGCAACATTAAGTTGTTGAAACTGTTACACGTTATTCCAGTTTTAATATATAAATAAGTGTATTACTCTGGTCAGAAAGTTATTTATTTATTTAGAAATTGGTAGGCCCTATTACTTTTTTCTAAACTTTCCTACTTTCTCCTAAAACTAGTGTTTTTATTTTTTCCTTTTAGTTCGTTCTCTCTTTCTTTAAGCAGTTGAAGTTAAGGAGCTGCAATTCAGAATATATCTTTAAAGGATTTTTGATAGACGAACAGGTTTAAAGCATGTTCAATCAATTGCCAGAAACACATTCTGTAAGATAAATCCAAATATATATATATATATAATTCATTTCAATGAGAATTTCTTTTAAGTATCTTTTTCTTCCTTTCTTTACAAAGCTGCTTTGTTTGAAGAGAAGGTTGCTTTTCCAAAATCTGACCATATGAGTCGTGGATATACAAACCTAAGATCTAAACTGTTGGACATATGATATGGGCAGTAAGTGTAAAAATCATATATACACAACATCAGCTACTGCAGTAGTTAAGATAGTCTGTGAAGACAGAGATAAAGACGGAATTGTCAATACATGATAGAGTGAATCAAGAGATTACAAGAAGATAGTGTGATTTTAACAAATAATAATAAGACGATAAAGCATACGATGAATTCGTGATGGATTAGTATCGTAGAAAGATATGTGAAGATAATTAATAATAATAAAAAAAAATCCAGTGGTAGCTAATTGTGCATGTTCTTAGAAACGACGTACATTGCCAGCTACTGTATCCAGTAGAAACTAGATCCAGCTGGCTAAGGATAGAATGCAATGGAGAGCTTTTGTGAACGCGGCATTGAACCTCTGGGTTTGTAAGCCATAGAGTTAGTTAATTAGTTTAGAAATGATTGCAACAACAACAACAACCCAGCCCGTCTCAGTATATCACAGCTTACTGATAAAACATTACTGGCGCAGTTCGGTTAAGTTCATATTGTCTCACCTATGGAAAGGAATCAACACTCATATCCACAGCAGCAACAGAAGATGGATCTTATCAAATGAATCTGTAAGTAAATTGGAAAGTTCGATTCCGTAATTCGACATTTGGAAACACAAATGCTTATTCGCCAGCAAGAACTGGATACCTACAGAAATAAGAGTTCTGAAATATTCAAGCGAGAATATTGTCTTGTACAAAGGCAATTAGTAACCAACAGATGTAGAGCCTATTTTAAATGTCACCAAGATAGTCTTAACATGTGCCCAGCAGCTGAAAATGAATACTTGGCTGTCGTGGCTTTTTGTCACTTTTACTACGGTTTTGCTACGATTAAGTTTGCACAGTTTCCAGCTGAATGAAAGAATGCTCATAAAGACACTGATAAAAGTTCAAACTGACCAAAATTCCGCGTATAATGATCCATCTGTTGAAAAAAATAAAATAAAATAAAGATGAATGGTAGTTGAAACAAGATTCAGTGAGAAAGGGAAGCAAGACATTACCCCGTGACAATACCGGTGTTGTCCTACCAAAGAAAGATTCTCAGCATACATCTCATACTTTTCAGTTACAGCTGGTTCAACAGCAGTAGCATTTGCGACTCTAATTTAGATTGCTTGTTCCAAGTATTTAAACACGAAGAAGAGAAAATGGAAGTTGTAATAAAATAATGTTAGGTTCTCAGTGTAGGTAAAGAAACAAAAAGAAAAGAAATGTGAAGGGAGAGAAATGTTTAGCATATGAGATGGGTAGGAAGTGTAATAATAATTAAAAAAAAAAAAACATATGCCGGCTATTAATAGCTAAGATTAACCATGTGCATTAGGGTTGTTAATGGTAACGCAATCCAAAAATGTTTTAAGTTCCACTCCCGGAATCTAAGTAAATATTTTAATTCCATATGTTTCGGAAAGAGACCCAAAATAGGTTCTAACACACAAATTCTGTTCACGAAACCGAAAATAATTTTTAAGGTTTTTTTTTAAGTTTCACCCTCGTAGTTAGCAAACATTGTTCGCTCAAGATCACTACAAGATGCAAATTGTGTTGAGAAACTCTGAAATGATAACTTGAGGGGAATCGCAACCAACAAAAATAGAAGGTTGATTTTGCTAGAACATCGGTTCCGGTAACGGACCAACGACCTTCTGTCACCAAAAATCTGTTTCGGAACGAGAACGAATTTTCTCAGAAAATTGATTTCGATTCCGGGCCAGGAACATTTATTTCAGAATCTCTTGTAGTTCTGCACTCAGCATCGTTTCGGAACCGAAACCCAGCAGAACACTTATTTACTGCTATCTGTTCCGTTATCATTAACAAATCTGATTCGTATTTCTACTAGGAGTCAAACGCAAATGATCTATATCAGAGGAAAGAATACAATTTGTTTCGTAACGAAGGAACTCAAAGATCAGTTTCAAACAGCAGCACTGTAAATATACACACATGAAATTAAAATCTTAATTTGTGTCATACTCTCAATGATTACGCTTCTTTTTCTTTTTGTTTTAATATAAATTATCTGTAGGCTATTTCTGACGTGCCATTGAAAAATAAAGGAAAATTTGCATCACAATAGTAAGTGTTCTTATTTTTGTTTATTTTAATTCTTACAAGCTATTAAGAAAATGAAAAAGAAACTTATCCTGGTATTAATTAGGTTCAAACTGACCAGAAAATTAATTAATCTTTTTTTTCTTTCTTTCTTAAAAGAGTAACAAAGAAAGAGTTCTGAGAAATGAGTATAAAAACATTACACAGCCAAAATATACGGATCACTGAACAACTCAACTACAAAAAGGACAAGTTCACTGATTTTAACCATAAAAACTTTTTTTTCTTTCTTTTTTGTAGGATCTAATGACGATGACAATGCTTCCAGAAATTTTAACATTTAAATCTTTTGAAGACAAGTGGTCCAACCCACCAAGACGGAAGTTGAAAGACTACATTTGCTATCATTTATATACTTCAGTTGAGCTATTGTTATTGTATTACATATGTTTTCTTATAATAAAAAGATAAACAAGAAAAGAAAACTAACAGAATTCCGATATCTACCTCTCGGCAAAATGCATCTTTTCTCAGAAATTCCTGCTTAATACTTAACTTAAAGAAATGATACAAAGAATACACTGGTTACGTCAGGATTATTGTGAGGTATTAAGCAGATTTTTGAAGACCGTCAACTGTAAAGTATATTTGTATATTTTTTTAAATTGAATTTAAAAACGACAATGAACAAACCTGGAGAAACATTACATAGCTTTACTTTAGGAGGAACATCACTTTCTTATATTATTTTTTAAATATGAAATTAGTATGTGTGTGACCAATCTATATATGCAATACCTAAATCAAAAGAATAAACACATATTTTTTATTATTGACAAAAACATGCTTTTTTAGCGCCATAAAAATTAGTTTTTTTTTTTAATTAGCGATTTTCTCGAAAGCTGCACATGAAAATTTTCCCCTCAATTATTTACTTTGTTTAACTTGATGTGATATGTTAGACTGGCGTGTCTCATCTTTGAACAATCTTAAAGTTTAAGGATTAATTATATAATTTTGAGCAATATTTCATTACCTGTATTGTATAAGGTCTCTAATTCGCTGGCGCCATAATGGAAAACTTTGTGTGGATGCACTTGAATGTCACTTTCATATTAATACATGGCGTGGCTATCGTACAGTATCAATTTCTTTGTTTATAAGAAAGTAGTTTTTCTCGAAAATACGTACGAAGATTTATACTCACATCTATCTGTATATATAAAAATGAAAGTGTTTGTGACTTCATATCTCTTGAACCACGAGACCTATCTCGATCAAATTTGCCACATAGATTAGGTTCGGGCCTGGTAAGTTTTTTTTTTTTTTTTAATTTATTATTTCGCTTTGACTGTGCAACTTAAGGGAGGAGGAGATATATATAAAAATACATAAAAATGAAAGTGTCTACGTTTGTGATTTAATAACTCTTGAACTACCCGACCGATCTCGATCAAATTTTCAATATAGATGAGATTCGGGCCTGGGTTGTTTTTTATCATTTCACTTTCACGGTGCAACTTAAGGAAAGGGAAGGGGAAGATATTTAAACATGATCGAAAATGACTGATATCAGTGTCGAATCCACAGTTTTCGGGGTCGTTGAGATGAACAGTGACACTTCCGATGCCGTTTCAATCCAAATTCAGCCCCTATTAATACTGTTAAGGGTGGGATGGCGGTGACATGTTAAAATAATTGAAAATAACCGAATTTATAGTTTTTGGGGTTCCTAAGTTGATTGGTGACAGTTTTGGTGCCTTTTATGTCCAAAATGTAACGTATTTTCCCCGTGCGAAGAATGGGCATTCTGCTAGTACTCACATATATGGTTCTGTTAAACTCAATAAAATCTATTGTCTGGTATGTCTCATCTGCAATTTTTTTAATATGCAGTAATGATATTGTAGAATTTAATATTATGCGTATATATATAAACTGTTTAAAAGAACAAAAATGTATACTCAAAAAAGATTTTCTCATGAACCAGACTCGAGCTCTAAAATGTGTTACTTAGCCCCCATCCTACACACACACACAAAAAGGTATAACCTTATAAATCCGCCCATTCCTCAAAAGAAAAATATATAATTTTCAGGAATTCTCAAGACACAGGTTAAATAAGAAACAAGATGATGGCCACGAAAGAAGAGAAACATACTATGTGGAGCCATAAAACCATAGAATGTGATAATTCGAACAGCTAATAATGACATCGTATATGAATTTCTTGTCCTTCTCTTCCTGAAAACGTGAGAAGAATAAACAAACCTTAAAAAGAAATATAAATGTGCAACAAAAATGTAGAAAGTAATGAGATTACTGATCATTCTTATCCAAAATATTAAGTACAAAAAAGCAACTTTTTTTTTTTTTAATATGACTAAAATCTTATGGTCAAGTACAATATGAATCTAAACATGGATAATATATGACTACATCAAGTCCCCTCCCCCTCCCGTCAACTATCAAAATAAACTCTTTCTCAATCTTTAAAAGGACGAAATATTACAAAGACTTAGACATCTCCCTCTCCACTCCAGGAACAAACTTCTTTTCCTCTTAATTTTCTTTTTCTATTCTTTTGGAAATTCCTCGTTCCAGTGTTAAGTCTTTCACAGGCTATTCACCCCATCCACCGACTTTTTTTTTACCTGGAGAGCACACAGTATATATAAGAGGACTTCTTTTCTTAAAGATTAGTCCAAGGGAAAAGTTTTCGGCTTAGTGGCGTCAGTTTCAACAGGTTAACTTTAAAGAAAAGGAAAAAAAGTATATAACAAAAACGAAAAAAGACGGAAAGAAACAAAAACAATGAAGTCTTAACTAAAGTTTACTTTGTAACTGTGGACAAAGTGTAAGGTGATCTTTATCTGACGAAGGGTAAAAAAGTAAACTAAAGCTGTTGTACCAAGGAAATGATGTCAAATTCATCACAATCACTTAAAAAAAAAAAAAAAAAAAAATCCAACATGATTACTTCGGTCCATTAACTAGTTAGTTATCACTAAAATGCTGTGTTTCAAAGAAAGAAATAATAGTAATCATAACGCGACTAAACAAGACTTTCCCAGCTATGAAAATCTAAAATACTATTATTTAGCTTGTGAAATATCCTTGGTTCAGTATTAAACAATTCAGGGCAATATTACGAGTTTAACAGTGACGATGAGTGATATTCTTTGTGGAATAATGAAAACTCGAAAAGAAGTCCCGATAAAGTTTACTCATGAGATGTTGGACCACCACTCAACGTGCAACGAACGACTTGATGATAGATTGCAAAGCCCTACGCTTCGCAGGTAGACCCTGTCCGATTTTGCAAATTGCATCATCCAGCAAGTCCATTAACTTTCATATATATCAAGTTATAATACAGTCCAATCTTTTACTTGTATAGAGGAAAGAGATGGTTAAGATTTCTTTTCTCCTAACGATGCTTTTCTAGTTCGTTGCGACTATATATGTCCCGTATAAAGGCGTAATTAACTCACAAAATCAAATGAACAAACTCGTCAGGAATAAATCTTACAATACAGTGCAAGATTTTACCACTACTACTTAGAATCAAATTTTCGCGGAGCTCATTACAACCAGAGGTTCACTGTCAGAGCGCTTACCTCTTTGGTTCGATGCAAGGACATGTAAAAGTTTGCCTAGAACAACACTGATCCGTCTGTTTTCCCGGAGTTCTCTCTTGTTTTCTCCCACTTCCGCATTATGTCTCCTTTAGTCTACAGACAGTGCTCGAAATGATGGTATGGGGCGTTATGGCATATCCCTACCTCAGGAGAATTATGATCAGTGTACCCCTCCTTAACTCTGATTGCTTTACTCCCCTCATGGCTCCAAGGCTTATCTTTCCAGTTTACACACGATTTCTTCAGATTTCCCACTTTGAACACCGTTTACAGGGCATAACCATGTACCGTGAAACAAATATCTCATTTCATTTTTCAAAATACAAACAAACTTAAATCCCTATGGTTAAAGAAGATACAAATTCTCAGTGATTTGAATGCGCGTATGACATAGTAACTTCTTCTATGTACAATGGTTCATAAGTATCTGACAAACTCAAATCCTATAAGTAACATATTATTATTATTATTATTATTATTATTATTATTATTATTATTATTATTATTATTATTATTATTATTATTATGAAAAAACGAGAGAGGGCTTATACTTTTAGGGCTTATTCGTAAAGTGATATACTCTCCATACTAGTAGTATGTGTGTGACCGTCAGAACACAAACAACGACAGATACCATCTGCCAGTTAACAGTGTACCGGTATTTATTTATTTTCACATATACTTGTACAATCAGCGACAAAAGTTCTTTCCGTTTGGTAAAATTTATTTTGAGAATAGCAGTGCGACACACACCGTTTCACCGAGTTCCAAAGCTGGAACGTACAGAAAACTACATTCTTTTTAATTTACCGAAAACTGTATTCAAATTGTTCTTCCATTCGGAAGGTTATTTCACCAAACGGAAAGAACTTTTGTATCTGACTGTACTGTTCATAAATAAATTGACAATACTTTTAACAGAATAAAAACTTCCAATTAACATTGGCTTCAAACGATCTACTTTTTAGTTGCACAAAAATTCCAGTTTTGTCGATTTTCTCGGAATGTACGCTGCGAATTCTCATTTCTCTCAAAAACACCTAATTTCATTCAGCTCGAGTTGATTTTGAATTTTACGTCCCTTTCAGCAGCGAAGCTATATGAGACGTGGACCTACTGATTAATGTGCGATCCGAACCACATTAGCTCCCGCCGGGAATCGAACCCGGTTCTCTCATGCCAAAGACGCGTACTCTAACCGTTTAGCCACGCAGAAGCTCTTTCATTCAGCTCGATGTAACGTATCGATCAATGTACATCGTATCTTTTGACAACTGATAGTTAAACAAAAACTAGAGTGTAAATGTTAGTCATAATTTTGGGTTATTTCTTATTAATTCATACTGTGTACTGTAGTCTTCCTAGTGTCATAAGGAAAAGTTTGATGAAGATATGTCAAGTTTCATCTCTCAACTGATGGCGTGGTTATTGTACAGTTCAATTTTTAGATTTACAAACAATTAGTTTTTTCTTTCTTGAAAACCACTCATGAGGATCTACAGCCACGTTGTTCAGATCGATGAGGCCTCATCTTTAAACTTTTTTTTTTTTTTTTTTTTACTTTTGTTAAACACTAATAATATTGTAGAATTAAAACTGGACAAGTAGTAACAAATAGTAAATACTCTCAGTGATGGTAATACTTGAGCAATAACTATTGTTTTGTTAAAACACTTCCGTTTAATGGTCGAAGCAACCTTTTTCAACCTATACAAAGAATGTAAAACAACGAAAGGTTTGCTGCACACCTGTCTATAATACATTAATCTAAGAATTCTTAAGAAAAACAAAATACCTGAAAGAATTTTATATCCTCCAGTAGTGGCTTTAGAGGGAAGTCACATCAGTACACATTTTAAAATTTTATTGCCACAACCTATGGGAAGAAAGCTTAACTATAATGTACTAATTATTGTATATAGCTCTCTAAAGTTGTATGAAACTTTGTCCCGTTACTTTGAAACGATAACATTTGAAATTTTAACGATGGGACTTTCTTCAAGAGTCGCCACTGCTTGCCTAAAATTCTTTGTGAAGAAATGTGATTACTAACAGAACTTTTGTTCATTATGTACCACAAAAGACCTATCGGAAATAAACCATGTCTCAAACACTCCAGGAAATCTCAATGCTCAAGCCTTAAACCCACCTTCCATTCATTTCATTCACACAAATCAAACAAGCACTCCCCCAAGGAATATGTTCGTTTGTTGGGCTTTTTGACATCAGTTGGCATCGTAAATGAAATGAGAAAAAGGAAACAAACAAAAAAAAGTACAAGAGAATGAACAGAACGAAATATGAGAAGACGATAAGAAAAAAAAAATGGGAAAGAAAATCTAGAAAGGAAATCGCTTATAGTCCCACATGTTTAGAGTCTCTTTCAAATGTCAATCACGTGATTAAATCAAAAAATGCAAAATGTAAGAAGACAATTGCTTTGATCGCACCGACACTTTTGCAAAAGTACTCGGTAATTCGTGCATTTTATTCTATTCTTCATTAGGGAAAAAAAATCCACAACTAAAAGTATAATAAAGAATCTTTGCAAAGATTTTTTTTAAAGTACCACTTGAATCTGCAATGACAGAGCTGTTTCTTACTTTTTTAAATAAAATATATATATATTTTTTAATCTGTCCTCTCCAATGAGCATTATAAAGCATCGATTAAAAGATCATTTCTAAAGATATCCTTTTAACATAACACAACAGTTGTTTAGCACAAAGCACACTTTGAATGTACTGTACGTATTTTCTCAAGCGTAACTGCGGCAGCCTAATTGAATAGCTGAATGTATTCGAAGCCATATATAGCAGTGTAAAGGAAAGAGGAAAAAAAAAACATGAACAAAAATTTTTAATTTATTGTAATCAGAAATCAATTTCTTGTTTTTAAAATTATTATTATTATTAGGATTCCTTTCCTCTCATTTATCAATTAACCGTAAAGAAAGGTCAACAATTTCTTATACAGTCATGGTAGAAAGATTTTGGGGTCATATATTCACTTACATAGTATGATTCTCGAACTTTTGACCGTGATTATAAAGAGCTTACCCTTGAAAGGAGGGGGGCTATGGGGTGATAGTTACGTCTAACAGTTTCTATTTCTCATAATAGATGGAATAATACCACAACTTTAGAAACAACTTTAATTAGATAGTGAATTAATTTGGAATTTAACGTCCCATTCAGCACTGAGGCTATATGAGACATGGTCCTACAGCTTAATATGGAATCAGAACCACACTGAGAATCAAACCTGAATCACCTGCGAGAAAGGCGTGTACTCTAACAATAAAGCTACAGAAAGCTCTAGAAGTGACTCGTGCTGAAAAATATAATATTCCTGTAAAAGTGCATACACTGTAATGATTTTTCTTGCAGAAACATATATGTAGGGTTGCCATATTTCAAATTTAGAAAAGCGGGGGATTGTAACCAGTAAATACTGATGTAAACTTGTGTATTACAAATACTGACCTGGGATCCTTCGGATCATTTTTTTAAAGTGATTTCTTTAAGTGACACTTTCAATGTACTTTTCAAACGAAACTAAAGTAAAGCAAATTTAGTTTTTGCCTTTAACTAATTTCAACAAATGTGCGTCTCGAATTGTAAAGTAAGTATTAAGGCAAAAGTATTATAGTAAGAAACTCTCCTCCGACATTCTTGTAGTTTATGAAGTAACTATAACAATTCAAGTATGTTTGTCACAACATCCACAAACGAATATTCATTCGTGTAGAACTTCCAGTACATTACATTAAAAAACACATGAACTACACAAAGAAACCCACTGTGCATTAGAGCAAATCTCAAATTAGCAAACGACTCTGTGCACGCGCACTGAGCAAATAGCTCACAGCCCGAACCTGAGCGAGAGTCCAAATTTAACTCAATCGCGATTGAGATTGACACAAATATGTAGCAGTTTACGTTAAATATAACAAACACTTTATCAACACAGTCGTCTTAGATTTTTCTCCAATCCAAAAAAGTGGGTGGTTTTTCTTAAGAGATGATTAAACGGGGGACGAATATAAGACCTGAAAATTGGGTGGTACCCGTTAAAATCGGGTAATATGGCAACCCTACATATATGCAATTCATGTAACCTATCTTTAAATGGGTGACTCTCTACTGTGAAAGATGAAGGTAGATTTGAGACAAGGAATGGCAGGAATAACCAATATATTGGATTCGCTTATTTTATGTGCACCGAGGAAAGCAAATTTCTTTTCTTTTCTTTTACTAACGTAGCGACGATATTGATAATGATTCAACAATAATAATAATAATAATAATAATAATAATAATAATAATAATAATAATAATAATAATAATAATAATAATAATAATAACTCCTGACTTTCCACCTGGATACTGTAACATTTGAGTTATCAGTGAAGCTGTTCTCTCTCGCTTGTTCATTAGCCTCAACTAATCAGATAACTTCTTGAGATTTTATGAAGTAATTCACTTTCATTAATAGTTTTAGTGCTTTTTTTTTCAATCTAGAAAATAGTAGTTCGAGTCTCTACTAATCAAGCAATCAGATAAATAAAAAAAAATATGTGCACACTCATAGCAACCTAAAACTAAACAATTCTTGATATTTTATTTCGAGATGATTATTATTATTATTATTATTAACAGCTCTACTGCTACTACTACTACTACTACTACTACTACTACTATAATAATAATAATAGGGTAAATAATAATAATAATAATAATAATAATAATAATAATAATAATAATAATAATAATAATAATAATAATAATAATAATAATAATAATAAATATCAGTCACTGTAATGTTGTATAATAACCGAATATTTTAAGTCTTTCTGGTTTTATGCATATTTCTTATAGTTCAGATGAAGAGGTTTTCTCCGCGTTTGATAAAATAAACCTGATACTAACTAAGATTACAGGCCCAGTTCTGGTTCTCCACGACCCATTCATTCTTGATGAAATCAAACAAATAGGATAATACAATACACACACCACAATATCCAATATTATTCTCGAAAAATCACTACAACAGTTCCTCTCACAACAAAAGTTAAGTTTAACATTATTAGAAATAGAACTTTTCGTCGAACTGGAAAATACCAATGACTGCATAAATGGATTCACTGCCAGTGTTTATTATTATTATTATTAAGGCTACCCTTTAAAAAAAATCTTGAAATAGTAATCAAGAATATTGTAGTAGTAGTTTGACGTTTAATATGAATGTCGAAGTTAATATTACAAAATCGTATCCAATCTCAAAACCACAAAATCCTGCACGACAATCATGTAAAAATATAAAGGATATATAATGGGATTTTTTTTTCTTAAAGAGGCGTATTACTGGTGTGTACTGGACATAATTCTGTGGCATACTCGGTCATAAAAGTATCTTTACTGGCTATCATAAATGGTTAATATCCTCTTTACGATCAATATATCACAAATTATGGAACATACTCCTCATACTCAGACATTAAAAGTTCCAAGACAAGAGAGTAACAAACGAATTCGTCTTGTCTTTATCTGGACTTACACACACACACAAAAGTAATCTACCAGTGTCCTAGGCTGCATTATTGAAATCCTAAATATACGTGCTAATATGTCCTTCACATGTGGGTTCACATTTGTTCATTACTAATTAATAAAGGGGAGAGGTAGTTACTGAAATGTCTTTTTTTCTCATATCGCTGATATAATGGCCATCAAATATGCCCTACACATAATTTTACACTTTGTTCTGAAACAAAAATGATAATTTTAAAGCGCTTTTTTCTTATATATCGCCAGTTTTCAGCTTTTAAGTCATTTGTTTTGTCATTTTTCCTAAGTTTCGGAGATTTTTTCGCCATTTTTGATGTGTTTCATTTTATTTATTTATTTATTTTATTATTTTTTTATCATTCTTTTGATTTTGGCAATACGAGATTTTACACCGAAGTAAACTCATTTTTCCATAAGATAACAATTTACAAGCAAAAGAAAGAGGATGTGAACTAGAGACGTCTTTGTTGCTATGTTGTCAAGACGATGATGGTGTACTGCAACCATATGTAAAGTAAACAGAAAAACCTTGGGAGTTTTAATTTTCATTAAATATTTCCATAATTAATTTGTGTGCGTGTGTGTGAAACATTTTAAAAATAACTTCTGACATTTAAAGTCGATGGTCAGTATCTTGGTAGCAAGAGGCAGCATGTCTAGGAAGTTCTCCCTTCCCCGAATATGTCCTTGATTTTCACTTCCCGATTTTTCATATACATTTTTCTAAAAATTAAACAATAACTATATGATTTAAGTAGAGACATTATTTCCTTATCTTTGCAGTAACCTGTAGGACATAGAAACACACCATGCTATATAGTAGGCTGAGATCTGGGAAATAAAAGCATTTTACGCTGAATAATTTGCTGTATTTGTCTTAATCATTAAAATTGTTTCAATTTATATTTTATTTGGTTATATTCATTTAAAATCAAACTTACATATTTCTACTTAAGAAGCTACTTTATATTTTCTGGTATCCCCGATACGATGCCCATTAACTAGCCCATTGTTGTATAGTTACAGTTACAAATTTAAACGTCATTTTCAATTTTTAAGTAATTTTTGACAATTTTTAGATCATTTTATAGGTCATATCATCTATATTTTTTAGGTCTAGAATTTCTACTCCTATTAACTAATCACCCATTTATTTATTATTGGGCCGTGGTGGCTTAATGAATAAAAATTGAGAGTTCATCTTTGGTGCATGAGGTCCTTGGTTCGATCCCAGCTGTGTTGGTTGAACACTGTGCGTAGGATTTCTTGGGTTCTTCCGTTTCCTCCCACTTTCTTCATTCCTCATCATCACCGTCTCCTTCAGCCTAGCCGGCATAACCGTGGAACGTAAAACTAAAATATTTCATGGGGCCGCGGTGGCTTAGTGGTAGTGTTCACCTCTGGTTCTTGGGGTCCCGGGTTCGATCCCAGCCCCCGCCAAGTGAACTTTGTGGTGGACAAACACCGAGTTCGTGTGTTTCCTCGGGGTTCTCCCGTTTTCTCCCACTTTCTTCATTCCACCATTTCATTCATTACTCATCACCGTCTCCTTTAGCCTAACCGGCATAATCGTGGGACGTAAAACTCAAAGATTTCATTTTCATTTAAAATATTTCATTTCCATTTACTTATTTATGTAGGTAATTACTTTTAATAATGCAAGAGAAAAAGAAAATTTTACAAGATGTCATACGATCAGTGTTTCTTCCAGTCATATTTCCGGAGGAGCAGCCTAGTCACCCCCCTCCTTCTCCTCCAAACTTCCAGATCAGATAAATTGTGATTGCATGTCACTCTTGTGCAGAACAGATGTAGAGCACATGATTTAGCAAATAGTCTTACAGTTAGTGTGCAACTCCCTCACATTTTGATTTTGCTCCACCGGATAAATTTTTCTGCAAGAACGCCTGCACAAGACATAAGCAGCTAACTAATGTTGAATATTTTATAAACTAAATCACAACTGACTATTTTGCTGACAAATTTCTCAACAGTAAACAATAGGGACTATGTTTAAAACTCGATCCACTAGTACACTGCATATTATAATAGTATAAGACAGGTGGTAATGCTATACATATTACAGTTTGATTGGTTTAATATCCACAGAAATGTACTTCACGACCTTCACCGAAAATAAAAAATAATTAAGAATAGGGTGGTGTTCCGCAAATAACAGGGAACCCCATTACAACTCAACCACCAAATAACGTGATAAACAAAATTAACGAAATGTTAAAAAAAAAAAAAAAAAAAAAGTCTTGGTAAAGCTACGAAGAACATGCGATGAAAATAAAGCAGTGATGATTTGAGAAACAAACCGTGTTTAGCATAGAAGTTAATGAGAGTGAACAGCTGGCTAGTTTTCAGTACGAAGTCTTCGACACTGGCAGATTTCACAGCCACCTAAAATAAAGCGACAAATAAAAATACGGATAACATGACAAAAGAATCATTTGAGACGAAGAAAGCGCTTTTGTTAGGTTTCAATTGAACTTTGCGAAAGACACATTACTTTTTCTCATTGGATTATTTACCGTACAGATGGTAATGTTGACCCTATGAAAGAGTAACTTAAAAATATCTATATAACTGAAAGTGTTCAAATGTGGTATGGAGAAGAACGGTGAAATTTCCTACAGAACGCAAAACCAGTGAGAAAGCGTTAACAAAAATTGGCGAGAGAAAAGCAACAGCGGACATAGTTGAAGAAAAAGAGAAATCAAAACTAGTTAGGGCATAATTTGAGAATTGTCCTAAGCTTAATATGTATGACAAAAAATACAGTAGAAGGTAAAATGAAAAGAGAAAGAAAACCGCAACTTGTGGTCGATTTTAAAGAGAGCAATCCTTATATCAAAACGAAAAAAAGTGGCGTGGTAGAACTGTGGTGCATGGATGGAAACTTCTAAATTTGCGGGAATAATTGTTTATTGATAATTTCAATTCTAATATATTTTGAAAATAGAAGAGGAAGCTTATTACACTACTTTTTTTTTTTTTTTTTTGCTAATTTGAAACTAGTTTTAACAAAATTTACACTCACAAAAGAAAAAAATGACACCTCCCTGTCTTCTCAAAAAACGAAATGTACGAATTAATACCGTTTGATTGTCAAATATTTTGGGGAAGTTGTCTCGTATTGACACACACACAAAATGTAAACAAGCCAAATTTTGTGAGTTGTCTGATCGGGTTTATCGAACAAGTTTTTTCTTCTTCTTTAACAGGTCAATGAGCCGATCTTCTGTACCAGGTATTGAGAGCATATAATACTGATTTAACACAGATTATATATCAATACTGACTCACGCACATAAAAAGTTTCCATAAACGTATGAGCTGCGCACTTCATGCTTCATTTCATGGTGTATCAAACAAATATTTAAAATAATATTACATCGGCGCCATGACCTGGCCAGCAAATCTGAAACTTTAGCTTGATGAAAGACAGGAAGAAAGAAAGAAATAACAATAATAATAAACACTTGCAAGCACGGGCACCTTACACACCTGTAAACTGTTAAAAAGAAGTTCCTTATCAGCATTCACAGTGAGTTAAGCAGGTGCGTTAGCAACAGCAGTACAACCTGAAGGTGAGGTTACTCTTCCACTGTTCTTTTAAAACCCCGATAACACAGACATTCCCTGTATCAGCAATAGCCAACAACATTATACGGCATAACTCGTACAACGGTGTATAAACAGGTATATTTCAAAGTAAGCATACCATAAATGACGATTTGTACTCACCTTGTCAAAAACGTTGAATGTTTTGAGCAAAATATCACTGAATGTGTACGAATCCATGTCTCTCCATGTCGTTCACGGCTCTTTATGTTAACACAACTGACCGTAACTGAGTGGTTTGGTTACCACAGCACAGCACCACCAACACCAAAAGCAACTAGCTTCAGTCAGCAAAGCAGCCCCGCGGCTAAGACATATATATAATGTTGCAAACTACAAGACTCAAAAAAATCTACAGGTGGGTAACAATAAGTGCATGTGGCATGGAGGAAAAGAAGTGGTACTCAAGAAGTTTGCTGCGTCAAGTCACAATGTTCCGTCGCTGACTGAAGCGTACAGCGGGGGAGGGGGGAAGGAGACTTTCCGTTATACAAAGAATTTCATCTTTTTCATTGCTATATTATTATGTTATTGATTTTGTATATATATACATGTCAAACTCAGGGCGGGGATTGCCCTTGACCACTCAAATGAGCCCCCTGATTCAAATCCAGCATATCTCGATTGAGAAGCGCCAGGTTGGATCATCCTGAGATTGTATATAGTTCATACTCTAGTTTAATTGTTAAATGTTACTTCTAATAATGAGTCAAAAGAGAGAGAGAGAGAGAGAGAGAGAAGAAAATATGACACCCCGCCTACAGAAATATTTCATGAGCCGTTTAATTAAAGCAATATTGTATGATACATGCAAAGTACCGATTCTTTAACATTGCTTGCATAATGCGAAAATCACATATCAAAACTTTATATATACAGGGTGTTTCAAAACAACATCGACAACGTTTGGGAGGTGATTCCTGATACCAAGATAAAACAAAAAGTATAGACCAACCTGGGTACACAAATGCTTCCTTTCGGAATTATAGGCTGCCGAAAACATAAAAAATGAAGTTTGAAGGTCCATAGCTCCAAAACTATGGGACCTACCGTAGTCGGGTCAAGATTTCACTTAGGAACTAGTATTTGTCCTATCAAAATATCCAAGTTTCAGAATCCTGCGGTAGTTCCGCCACAGTTTTTATTGAGATTGTTAGTGAGTACTTGAAATTATATGCCCGTCGCCATACTGCCTCTATAAAAACTGTTGAAGTACTGTTGAAGAACTGTTGAAGTATATATATATATGAACCTGCGCTATTTACAAATCTCGCAGTTCTAATATGAGAGTGAGTGAATATCCTTCCCATTTCTCACTATATCTGTGCAAGTCCCTTTACGGACCCAAGGATAGGAAGACTTTCAAAAGGAGTGACTTTTTTCTTATAATTTCATATCCGAATTATACTGCCTTATTGTGGGTCCACAAGCCTTGGAGTTGCCATAAAGCAAAGCGCCTGCAATGTCAATCAACCCGCTATACGTAGCTCCTTTACTGGTTGCCTTTCACAAGGGTATCGACCTTAACGTCCTAGTGGCAATATTAAACTAATAGGGTCAAAACGACACCTAAAATGTGGAATAGAAAAACAAAGACAAGATTTTTGAAAATTTGAATGAGAACTGGCAAATCTGCAGAAATTTTGGAATCCACCAGCGAAAACGGCACTTGTGGTTTTCGAGATCTCATTGTCGACAAGAATTGGCCACACACATATAAACGTACCATTTTAATTTGCAAATACTTCCACGTCATCCCTAAAAAGTGGAGTAGAGAAATAACGCCTTTTAAATAATATTCAATTAGAACTGAGTAATCTACACAAAATTTGCAATCGATCAGTGAAAACGGCTTCTTTCTAGAATCCATGATTCGCGAGAACTCACTATCCCGAAAAGATTGGCCATAAACATATAAACTTTTCTTGACCACAAACATATAAACATATATTTGCATTTTAAGACATAGATATATATATACATGAAATTATTATACTATAGGGATAATCTCCACTGTTTACGTAAAAGCTACTTTATAGCACAACTTCGCCGACTTTCCAAAATTTATGTGGGTGCATATCAATGGCGGGACGTGTTAGCCTATATGTTTTCAGGGAAGTCTCGATATTTGATTGATGTGCTGTGATAAAGTAAAATAAACCGGTACTATAAGGATAAGTTGGAGCTACCCTAGCTCAGTCGGTAAAACGTCTGGCTTAAATGCAAGAAAAACGGGTTCGAACCCGCGTACTAACTAATAATATTGTGGGTGCGCCGCACGCACAAGATTATTTGTGTGGGTGCCGGAGCCCTGGAGCACCCACGTAGTCGGCGCGCATGCTATAGCATATATAATCAGAGAAGTTTAAATAGATTGAGCTTTAAGCCCATCAAAGTGCGTATGCAATTAAACTTAGGGATTTTAAAAATAAATTTTAAGCGTGAAAAATATCAACATTCGAATGAAATTGTAGCTCTCTTTTGGCTAAGTTGCTAACGTACGCGCCTTGACGTGGAAGACCTGGATTCGATTCCCGACGGAAGCTCATATGGTTCAGATCCCACGTTAAACTGTAGGTTGAAGTCTCATATAGCCTCGCTGCTGTAGGGGACACTAAACTGAAAACCAAATTAAATCAAATTGTTACATTTAAGCCTGGAAGGCTTTATGTGGTACTGAGTACGTTTGAAGATAGACGTTTCCCATACCTCGAACGGAAGCAAGGTTAAACTTACAGTACTCTAAAATGGTGAAAGCTATTAAGAATAGAAGACTAATCATTAAAAAAAAAGAAAAGAAAAGAAAACAAAAGAAAAGAAAGAAAGAAAAAGAAATTGGTCAGGGCACATTTTGAGGAAAAATATCTTCTTAGGAATGTTTGTTAAAGGTCGTACTTGCACAAGAGTCAATGTAATCACAATTTCATTTATCGTAGCTCTAGAAAATGGGAGTAGGGGGGGGGTTTGCTTACTCCACGATCCACTGGAAGTATATCTAGACAACTGGGAGCTCATGTGGTTCGGATTTCATGTTAAGCTGAAGTTCACATCTGATATAGCCTCGGTGCTGAAAGATACCTAAAAACTTCAAATCACCCAACCAATCAAGAACACAGAATTAATAATAAAAACTTACTTTAAATCATTTGGTAATATTACAGTGGTTTACTGGCAAATGAAATTACCACAAAATTAATATTAAACTACAAAAAATGTGACACATCTATATGGATGATAATAAAATAATAATGTCTGAATTTAAATTACTGTTTGCTAACGATCAATCAAAACATATTTTACGAGTAGTCTATTAATAGAAACCGTATTCCTCATGTTACGCCTTCATTATACTTTAAGAAGGATTTGTTGACATCACATCTGACAGTTTTTCATTGTAAATTTAGTGAACATTGTTACAAAATATTTTTCTCTTTGTTACAAAATAAAATACAAGTAATCTCAGTTTGACGTCCCACAATTGTGCTCTTTAGACTAAGGGAAATTTATGATTAAAACAAGTGAATGATCACGGAAGAATTGGTGGATTGAGATTGTGGGATGAAACAGAAGTATCCACGGACACAATGTTGTTCGCCACAAACTTACTTGACCGGGTATCGAACCAGAGCTCTAATGCACCAGAGGTCAAAGCTCTACCACTGAGCCACCGTGTCCTCATAAAATACAATGGTTGGTTGAAGTTTAATGGGAGACGTTAGCAGTGAGATGTTTCCTAATGGGATAGCGCACTTGTTTCCTTTTTCATAGACTTCTAGCTTTATAATCTACATTGACTTGATATACACTGTAGTGTCATTCAGCCGATTTGCACCGCTTCGTGCAAAGTGGTTGTTAAAATTTATCAGGATCCCGGGATCAGTTGTTAAAATTGTGTTTCCAGTTCTAGATCCAGATTTTAACGGAAAAAGTTGTACCATCCCTTGAGAATCTAGTGTATGATTCTTTTCTTTCCAGCTTTTAAAGAGACAAAGCATATTGTAGTTGAAACATGACACTTCAGTTATCTACAACAGTTATGGCAAATTTATAAAAAAAGTGAGGGCTAATGAGAGCAAGAATAAGATGATAAGTATACTTAGGGGTCAGGCAAATTAAAAATAATTAATAAATAAAAGTTAACCACAAAACCAACGATGGCCATTTAAGAACATATTATTATTATGATATTATTCACATATGATACTAAAGCACATAATGTTTTATGCACAATAGAAGAACATTGCTTGTAGTGGAACGAGATTTGTTATTTCATTATTATTTATTTATTTTTACAAGAATTTGAAGGAGAAATCATGCATTTTAAAGTTTTAGTTGCAAGCCGGATAAAACATACTCATAGGCTGCCATTTGGCGACCACTGATATATAGGATCTCATCAATGGTAATGCTACTCTACTAATGTGAATACATAATTCGTTTCTTAATATGTGAACAGATTCCTGTTAGATATGCAAATTTTGCGTTCCCATCGATATGAAATACAGCCCTTACTTTTGTGTCTGTGTGTGGAATAATAATAATATAACCCAATAGTAAAAATGCAAATACTAAGTCAATTTATTATACTAACTAAAGAATCGGTTGTTAAATGATTTGAATGATACCACTACCCAATTTCTCACCACCTGTGAAAATCAGACAGAATATTTTTCAATTGTTTGTACTTAGATTGAAATTTAGCGATTCTTCCAGCATCACCGAGGCTATATAAAACATGGATTTATAAGTTAAGGTGAAATTCGTACCAACATGTGTTCAAATTCCAAGTTTTCAACACTATCTCACCAGGAATCGAACCCGGAACCACGTATACTTAAAGTACGCAGCCACTAAATCCACGAGAAGGACATATTTGTTCAAATAATAGTTTAGTAATATAGTACTTGAAACGTGAAAACGTAAAAACGTGAAATTCCAGGCTATTCATTACGGTGGAGAATCCTTGCTCCCTCCCCGAAACCAAATCGACTCTCCTGCCTTTGTGGAAGATATTTACTTTATCTCGCAGTGCTTAAAGTGATTGGTTCGTTGATTGAAGTTTAGCGTCCCTTCTCAGCACTAAGGCTAGCTCAAGATAAGATCCGAACCCGACGAGCTTCTACTGGTAATCGAATGCGGGTCTTTGGCGTCGAAAGCGCGTACGCTAATCATATAGCCATGAGAGAGTCTCTAGTGTTTAAATTGAATGCAATACATATCTATAGCGTCAACATTTTCCACATTAGAATATTTATAATACTACTTTCTGAAAACAGCAAGCAGTTTGTGTTATGCAAATTACTTTGTCCATGTTGTCTTGTTATCCTATTTTCATAAAAAAAAAAGGAAGTACCGGTATTTCCGGAAATCATATCATATCTTGAAATAAAGTTTTTCTGTTTTTTATTAAATATTTCCATATATTCGTTTTCTAGTTCGGAGTCCAGTAAATCAATTGCGTCAAAATACTGAGTTTCAACAACAAAAATTCTATGTCCTTCCGGAAATCCATCTCTTGCCTACGCTCGCCATTCATCTTACTACACTAAGTATCTTAATACGTTTTAAAATACAGATTAGAAGATTTACGCATGTCTATTCCAGAAAAAAAAAGGAGTCTGGTCTTTTGTATCTTTAAGAACACTTATCTTTTTCGCATTGTAGATCTGTTTCGATACATTATTCAACTAGGCAGATACTGTACATTGATCACTGAACGTGAATATTAAGTAAAACAATTTTGTTTGTTTATTGTCTCGTGTTTAGAAACAAGGGCGCCGATTTCTCTGTAACTTTGCGGGAGTAGGAGGCACAAGAAGGCATATATGAGGATTTTAAGACAAATTGAATTCAAATTATGTCAAATATTGTGTATTCATAAAAAAAATACATATAACATTAAAAATATATATAAAAAACATATTCATTAATATATATGGGTGCCCACATTAGCATTGGGGACCCTCTTGCCCCCAGGATCGGCGGTCTTGGTTAGAGAAACGAATAACTTATCTCCATTCGCATTCAACTCACAGTGTGGGGCCAATGGAACACAGAAGCTACAGAACTTTCTTGGTTACCTTTATGGAAATGAGGAAAATTGTTTGAATAAAAGTTGAAGATAATTTTATGAACTGTAAAGGAGGTATTTATTTTGCCTTTACGTAACTTGATGTAGATTCTATATAAGATGTATTATATATATATATATCTTATTATGTACCTTACATTATTAAGAAACTAAAAATTTTCTACATCTTCAATTTCATTCTCAGATTCATAAACAATTTCTGTATTTTCATACTCAATTCCGAGACAGTTTGTGTACCCTTTTGAGAACATTGCAGACCAGCAGAACGACATTCACACTTAGTTGAATAATTGTTGTTTGCTGCAAGTACGTCTGATCAAAGTAAGAATTTCACGTGTGGCAGCTTCTAGATTACTTGCAATTGGACGTAACTGTTCTCGTTTTAAAGTCCATCCCCAGTCGAGTGGATCAAGACGATTCCCTAGGTACTGCTATACTTGGTAGCAGACCTCTTAACAAGCAGCAGCCTCTGTTGGAGGTAGCGTTTCTAGCTGGAAATTTGCTGAAATTGATTGCCGAGACACTAGTTCTGAAAAGACAACATGACAAAGTTTGTTTAAGCCGTCACAAGAGTTTTCTCCATATAAACCTACAAAAAACTTTTCCCCTTTTGCTTTGCTTTGCTTTTCCCCTACAAAAACTTTTGCTTTTACCGATTCTAAAAGTTCTGAGTTCTTCTAAACTACAGTAGTTTAAATGGACTTTTATTTCCTTTCTTGTACAGAGCTGACGTTGCATCACAGCCTGCCATGGCCTGGAGGAAAAGAATACCTTCATTCAGCATCCCAAGTTTATTCTGAATTTCTGAAATGTCAAAACATTTATTCGGTCTGGAACTGGTGCTTGGCATGAAGAACAAAACTGGAGTTTCAGGTACTGTTCTGGTCAGCAGGATAATAAATAAATCTATGTCTGTGCCTACCACAGTGACAATTTTTTGGTATTTACGGGAAATCTCATACGGAGCTAACACTATTAAGAGATCGACATCACGTTCTGCTTGTTTACTTCAATTTCTGCCTTGATCATATAGTCTGTCAATATAGCAAGAAATCTGTTTTTGTTTTTGGAGTTTCTTAGAAATTCATTCTGTTTCACCGTTACTTTCAATTCTGGTAGACAAGCAATGATGGAAGCCGATATCTCTTTCAATGATCAACGTTCCCTTTGTAGTGTTTTAGTGCTTGTGGAATCATATCCATCAAAAACAATAATTGTGGCTGATGAAGAGAAGAGATATTCGACGTATCTCTTACAAATGTTGCTGTATATAATAGCAGCTGCTGATGTTGTTGAAAGCCAAACCACACGATGCAGTAAAAATCGACCATCAATGACGAACTTCGAGTTAGTAGGACAGTCTACATAGGGCACGATATCTTCAATTACGTCGAACAACTTTGACTTTTGTGTTTTTCTTATTGAGAATTCATCGAAGACAGCTGGCGGAAAAGATGCTAATTCATACGACAAATACTTTGAAAAATCAGCTTGAGATTTCAAAACGCAGACTATGCGACTGAACAACTGAAGAGGGTAGATCTCCAGCTATCTTCAGCAACATTAATGGTATTTCCCCCAGCACATCTTCAGCTAGGGAATCGTCTTGATCCACTCAACTTTGGATGGACTCTAAAACGAGGACAATTACGTCCAATTCCAACTAATCTAGAAGCTGCAACACCTGAACTGCTTACTTTGATCAGATGTACTTGGAGCAAACAACAACTGTTCAACTAAGTGTGAATGTCACTCTGCTGGTCTGCAATGTTCTCAAAAGGGTTGTCTACTTACGAACACCAATGATAGGCCTACTTTCCGACTCTCCACGCTAGAAATTCATACGACTATTTAAACAAAAACTGCCTGCTTGTTATCTTCATACATTAACATATTTATCTTAATTACACAATTTCATTATTACTTTGTAACTCTTATGTAAAATCACTGGATACCTTGTACTTCAAATTAGGTTAAATGTTCTTAAATCTTAGGCTATAGATAAAAGAGGGTTTTGCGAAATGCGAACCCTAAGGAGGGTATATGGAGGGCTTGTTCCTGGACCTGAAACGGAGAATAAGGCAAGGTTTTCCGAAATGTGACATCCTAAGATGGGAAGAAGTGTTTGAAAATCTCGCCATTCGCCAAATCTGCAAATAATAGAGATAATATGATTTTTGGTGTTCCGGATAAACAGGTCTGTCCGGAATATCAGATCTGTCCGGATAACCAGGTCTGTTTGGATCAAATCGGATCTGAGAAATGAGACCTAGACCCGGATGTCCTGGTCTAAAATTGTGATCCAAGTTACACATGTGATTGAATATGAGGTGTGATCCGTGCCATCACTGAGTGGAACAAAAGCATGGGCTAACCATTGGAGCAGCAGAGAGGTCGACATAAGTACATTATGCAGAGCGATTAAAACTCTCTCGCGAAGTTAGATATGCAGAAGGACAGAAAAGTAGATGAGTGAGGCGAAACTTTGAAGAAACGAATTGAGAAAAGTGGGAAAGGGAGAAAAATAACAATATCAGAGACATAGGTATATGTAGCCCTATAGCTAGAGCTCTGTGTGGATATAAAAAATCGTATCCGCATCCGTTCTGCATCCGCAATGTCTATCTTCACCAGCATCTAGAACACCTCGATCCGCAGATGATATGAATATATAAACCATGTTTCTTCTATGACAATTACAGTTCCAGAAATAGTTCCTACTATAGCAATTCTAAATATTTCCTTTATAGTTTCCGGAATCCTATAGTACTAATATCAATAAAACTCAAAGAAAATTAATGCAAACAGGAATATGAAATTAATGGAAACATACCTATTTACTTAAGATTCCCTCAAATGCAAATTTCTAACAAGAAAATTGTTAACCTGGTAATAACATATCTTAAGTTGCTTAATTTTAGAGCAAACCCTTTCTCTTTGTTTACTCTAACTCATAATACAGAAGTGTCTTCGCTCAAAACACATAAGCAAAATGAAGATAAAAGACCCCCCCCCCTTCAAAGGAAGAATAAACCACCTCATACAAACTGCCTAGAAACTCAATTATATTCTGGAGGTTATTTGTTTCGAAAGGGTAATTAAGCTTTATTAGAAGATTTAAATAGTTAATAGTTTAGAAGAATTATCACTAAAGTTATTGGTATTTCACGAATATCCGACATCGACACAGGAACTAAAAATATATCCGCAAAACTCTATCATCATGTGAATATCCCTCCACTCTTGCATTTACTATATATATATTTACATACAGGGTGGGCACGAAACGAAGTCGCTTTCCCCAAAATAAGTATTCTTCAAATATTGGGGAAAGCGACTTTGTGCCCACCCTGTATATATGTTGAGTGCTTCAACTTCCCTTGAACCCTAACAGCACAAGATATGCTAGGCATGTGCCATTTAGGTGTCCCAGCTACATTTTAGGTACTCGACACTTGGCACATATGATATTCATGTGCTAAGTATGTACTTCAGCTACCTACAGTTTTAGGTACTTGTTACATCTAATTGATATTTGGAACTATGTACCACAAATATAGCATTTACATACCTGGCTTAATTTCGCACTATAACAGTCATTTGCTTTTATGTCGTCACTTGGGACATATATCTGTCATGTTCTAGGTACGTCCTTTAGGTACATACTATTTCAGATACCCTAACAGCACAAGATGTGCTATACATGCTCCATTTAGGCGTTCTAAATTCATCTCCCAGATTTGATGCATTTGTTGCTTCTTTTTCTAAGCGATTGTGTACTAGAAGCAATAAACGCATCAACTTTGTTAGATGGCAATGTCGCCGATCATTTGAAAGTGAATATGGAAGAACTATGAAATAAAGTAAATAGACACTCGTCATTTTGTTATAAAATTACATGGCGAGCAGATTTTATCCAAAGGGCGGTGGTTCGCGCCCACCCCAGGGTACTATTTTTTACTTGTTTAAAATGTTTTTAGACTCACCTTAGTGTAAACACATTATGCATATAGGTAATTTAACATATTTTAGGGGAGTAATTTTGTGGTCATTGACGCTTACGGCATGGGGAACATATCTACAATAAACTAGGTACGTTCCCCAGGTACATGTCAGGCATGTGCCTAGGGGCGGACATAGACTGTGACTATCATTTGCCATCCATGTGATTTCTCCCTCAGAGGTACATAAGGCACATCCTGAACACATTCCCATGTACCTGAGGGAACATGAGAGGCATATGCCTGCTATGTAATTGTGCTATTAGGGAAATTATGCGTACGCCACTAATGTATAGATGCGCAATGGTAAAAAAAAAAAAAAAAAAAAAAAAAAAAAACTACTAATGATTTGTTATAGGTACACGCAGGAGTAAAAGTGAGGGGGAACGCGGGGCGATGTCGTCCCCCACTTCCAAACAATATCTTTGGCGTCCCCCCGCTTCCTAGAAAAAATACAATGGGTAAAGATAGGCACGGAGGACGACTTGACATCATGCGTCCCCCTACCTCCTCAGATCCATTTTTACCCCTATGTATACGGTAAATCGGGTTATTTTTAGATTACTATTTCTGGAATACCTAATCTATAGTAGAGAACTGCACGGGCCAGGCTCAGCCCGAGGCCCGAAGCCCGACCCGGCCCGCGGGCCGGGCTTGGGTGGGCCGACTCTGGTTTTTCTTCAGGTCGGGCCTGGCTGGGGCCGATTATTTGCAATTCTTTAATAATTATTGACTTTCGTTAAACGATAATTAGAATAAAGGCAAACGTTAAAGAAGTGTGTCCGTGAAAAATGTTACAAAATGAAACTTTTAAAATTTATCGGGCCCGGGCCGGGCTTGGGCCAAGAATTTAAAAAAAATTATCGGGCCGGGCCGGACTCGGGCCGAAAATCTCCAAAACTTTTCGGGCCCGAGCTGGACCGGACCTAGGTACATTCGGGCTGGATTGGGCTCGGGCCGAAAAATTCGGCCCGTGCAGGTCTCTAATCTATAGGGACTGTGTCCAGACCTGTAGCCGGAACACTAAGATGGGGTGAAGATAACTTTTAGGGGACAATTTTGAGTTCTCATTATATTCATACGTACACACCATAAGGAAGTGAAAGTTTCAGGGGGATGAAGATGGTTGCAGGGGATTGAACCACCCTGACCACCCCTAGCTACGGGCCTGATTATGTCCCCCGAATTCCGATGCACATCTGTGATTGGGGAAAGAAATTATACTCAGAAGGATATGCCGTTAGGTATCAGGGAAGGAAAAAGAGGAAAAGTAGAAGAAGAGTGCAACTGATCTTAAATTAAAACATAATACTATGTCAAGATGAAAAAAGAGGATCACAATTTATAACTAACGATTAACCAGCAATGCCAGAATAATTAAAATCAGGATAACACATTTTTGAAACTATTTGCTGCCAGTTTGTATCACTGAATATACACCGAAATGCTCGCAGGTAGCTCGCTCTGCCGGCAACCTCGCCAACTAATTGCATGTTTTGTTGTCTTGCCCTCGGAAGGCTTTGCTATAGCATAAGGTTCCAGGGTTGCCACAATTTTTTCTATTATTGGCTTAGCACGTAGAACTCCTTTCCTCTTCTCTTGTTTTGAAGAGGAGGGAGGATGGGGGAAGGTTCGCACAGTTAACTAACAGAAATCAGTCAGAAAGAAAATCTTTTGCATTCTTCTCCCTTTTTTTCTTTTCTTCTTTTTAATTTTCGGAATAACAGAAAAGAAAATATGCAAGTGTTCACACCAGTATAATAGTTTCCATTCATTATATAGTCTGTCTGATGGTTCAATACCTCGTGTTTTGTTAATTTCCTTTGAAAACTTTTTCAGTTTAAAACATTCCGAGGATCGATTCAATAGCTTGAGGAATTCAAGGTTAGTCTGGTATGTTCTTCTGTATGTATCACCAATTTAGAGCCAGAAAGTAGAAAATATTTCTAGTCTACATTTTATACCTAATTAGCATACTCATTTATAATTTGCGTGATATGATGATTAACTTCTTAACTTTTGTTCTTGTTGAAAAGTATTCGGTAATGTCCTCACCCCTATTTCTCATATGTTCTCAAATTGTTTGATTTTTTTTTTTTTTTTTGTAAATGTTTGTAGCATAATTTTTCTAGTACAAAAAAATGTTCAGCAGGAGGCGAATTGTTTAACATTCATCTATAGTGCGAAGCAGTGGTGTACGCAGAAGTTCGTAAAGAACGTTCAAGCTCCAAAATTCATGTAATATCAGATGTTTAGGTACATATCTTAATTTGGTAAATGTTGATTTTTGCGTAACATCTTGCTCACGGGAAGGGGCATAAAACCCCGAAACCTTCCTTGCATACGCCACTGATGTGAAGGGTTCCTGTTTCGCCTTTAGGCTATGTGAATTTGGGTTTACATTGTTAATTTGTCTCCTTTAGTCTAAAGAACATTCCTAGTAGGAGCTTATATGATTCGAATCTCTCGTTAAACTATAGGTCCACGTTTCAATTAGCCTCGAGAGGACACTTGAAAACGCCCATGCTCTTCAGAGAAACTCGAACTCTCGATGGGTTTCTCTGATAAGCATCAGGCTAACGCATCAGACTGCTCAACAAGTGGAGTATGCAAGGGGAGGTTGGGGTTTCAACCCCATCTTGAGCAAGATATTATGCAAAAATAAACGTTTACTATATTCAGAAAGAAACCTGAAATTATATTGACTTGAGACCTTGAACTTACGCCGCTATGCTCAATTTCACCACAGTGACTAGACCAGCCAGAAGGGAGGGAAAATTAAAGAATCGAACACAGATTTGTTGTGTGTAAATGTACAATAATATTTCACATTTTTTTTCGAGTTGGGAGGCTTTGAATTGAGGAGGAGAGGTCTGAAACTTTTTTTTTAAAGATACTCGTCCTTACGTCAGGCTTTAAAAAATGCGGATCGAAGTTTTTTTTTTTTTTTTTTTTTTTAGTTAAAATAGCGTTCTAGAGATTTTGCTCATTGATTGCTAGTTCTGTGACAAAGTTATAACCTGATAGTTGGGGACTTTTTTTTTAAATTAATAATAAACGTACCCAATAGGTAGAAGCACTTTGAGAGGGGGAAATAATGACGCTTAGAGGAACATACTGCATCGTTTGGACCACTAGTTACAGGGGAAGAGGTGAAGGAACAAATACCTCGTGTGGAGATTTTCTCAAGGTTCTCCCACTGCATTATCATTATCATTATCACCGTGTTCTTTAGCCTCAGACTATAAATGTGGGACATTAAACTAAATTTAAGAAGTATGCGAGTATACATGTCTTTTTTTTTTTTTGACTCGTTTAGAATTTTATGTATGTTAAGATATTAGTAGCTTTCTCTTATATGTATGAAACTTTGATATCTGAACGGAAACTAGAGAGTTCGTGTATTTTAAAATGAGGACAAGGGTAAAGAGTACAGTGACCAATTATCCCGGTTTTAACCCTCCTAGTCCCGCATGGTGGGCAATTCGAAGTTAGTAAAAACTAAAAGTATTATGATTTGCATTTCATAGAACTTTGGAATGACGAAGTAATACACAGGTTATAAAAGAAAAATATTATTAATGTAAAATTAACTAACATATTTATGTTTTATGTGAATATACTGTAGACACGTAGAATCATGAACACTTGCCAGTACTGCGTAAAAAATAAATTTTGATGATTTTTTAATATAGCATTTGAATCACTAGTGAGACTGTGAAGAATGAAGTGAAAGTTATTAGATTGGATGCTAATAAGTATATGCCATAGAAAGAAATTCAAATTACTGCATGTATAAATAGGAGCTATAAAAAGTTTTGTAATGGGAGAGGAAAGTGATTGTTTCCCTTATTCTAAATAATGTCTTCAGTAAGTGCTATCATATAAAAACATGTTTCTTCTTTAATTAATTATGTTTTCCTTGTTTAAAAAAAATATTTGTAAGAAGTAAAACTAAGGGTGAAAAATGAAGAGGATGCATTGTCGGTCAGTGATGGAGCGCTCACGTTTGGTGCAAGGGCCCCTGGTTAAAACTGGCGCCTTTTTTTTTTTTTTTAATAGCGTATATCCACCCTCGTGTATGCTTGTTCTGTCATACGTTTAAGGTTGCTATACACTGGACTATGGAAAATACTAGTGGCTCAGTTCCGTATCCTCCCCATTACAACTGTGATCCCAGTCCACATGAGTTTGTGGTGAACAACATCGTGTACGTTCTCAGGATTCTCCCGTTTCCTTGCACACACTCATTCCATCAATACTTTCACAATCATTCGCTTTCGTTAATCGGGGTGCACGGTGCTTCAGTGGTAGAGTGCTTACCTGGTTCTTGGGATCCCTGGTTCGATTCCCCGCCAAGCAAGTTTGTTGTGGACAACATTGTGTCTGTAGATTTTCTCGGGATACTACTGTTTCCTCCCACCTTCTCATTCCATAAAGTCTTCCATTATGATTCATTTGTTTTAATCATCGTCTCCCTTAGTCTAACGGGCATAAAGTGAGACGTCAAACTGAAAATTTTTAATTTTCACTTGAAAAATTTCAATTTTTCACTTTCGTTAATCATCCATCTCCTTTAGCCTATACTGCATATCTGTGGCGGCGTTAAATTAAAGATTTTGTTTTCTTCACTTTGCAGGACACTGAAGCTTGCCTGTCCTACACAATTTTTTTTAAATATACAAATACTGTGTTCTTTTAATGTTTGCATTTGTAAGTCTATGTATACTTTTGTTGTCATAAATTAGTAGGATAGTTAATGTATATTGTGTACTTACTGTGCTTGTTCTTTCCTCATAATGGGTCCCGGGTCTATTTTATGATAAATTGGTCAATCTAATGAAAATTCAACAGTTCGAAGCGTCAGGATTCGAATTCAGCAGCTGGCCACCGTCACTGTAGGTTTTCATCACATCATCAGGAGGATGCCTGAGTAATATATATTTTTAAAAAAAATCATCTTGGCGTTGGCCGACTTCCGTTCAAAAATGTATTTGTACCTCCGTTGTTGAATGAGTACCTATGCCAAAATGTAACTTGGTTCTTGCAACTTTGTTAATAAGTAAGTTTGGTATTATAATAAGATGCTTTTTTTTTGGTCTATAATCACATTTCCTTGTAAATTAAAGTGTTCGCTAATAATAACCCTACATGTGAATTGAAGTGTATACATCCCAAAAGGAATTGTACTATTTACAGATGGTCTGTCTCTCTCGCACATTCTAGAGAGACCAGCTACCTACATAAAAGGAATTGCAGAAACATTCTGTTCCGTGCCTACGGCCTACTTCCTGCACAAACATAATGGTTTCGAAAACGCAAATATGCTGTCATTAAGAAATGGAATGTAAGTCAACAAAAGCCAGTTGTTGGCGGCCTGGCTCCTTGTTCGGAAGCTAGAGGCGACGTTCTTCATGTTTCAGCTACTATACTTAAAAGAACTTACACATTCGTTAGAAATGAAATTTAACAATATGTTTCAAACATATTATTAGAAGAAAAATATTTATTAAATTGATTGATTTTTTTTTTCGGTTTCCGAACTGTTAATGTGTTGGTATTTCCTGAAAAACAAAATCAAGTATACTAAAATTACGATTTAGTCAAATTAGTAGCACATTGAAAATAACAGTAAGTCAGGAGTCACCTCTCCTTAATGGCGCACGAAACATCCCTCAAATTGTTTTACTGACACTTCCTCTCTCCCAAGAATGATTTGAACTTTAAACTCACTCAAAGCTTGTAACTTCTAATAACCCCACTCCTCTCGTTTTGCACTCGTACAGCCTTGATTGAAATGTGTTCATAATTGTTTCAAATGTTTCAATGAGGGTTGTTTACAAAGCATGTCTCGTCTCGAAAACGAGATAAAAATTCGGGACGAAAAGTACATTTTAAATTTGAGAGGAGATGAGAAATTTCAAGAGTTTCGTGGGCAACGCTAGTTCACTTAACTCTTAATTCTTAAACACTGTTTAGTATTGTATGATTTATATAGCACAAGCACTATGAAGTGATTGTATGGACACAATGAAGATTAGTTATCAATGTTTAAAGATACGTAAGTCAAAGTACAATATACTCCAATAATAAATATGATTTAAATGTTGTTATATCACATCATTCGTGAGCCTCTCGTAACCCGGAAGGATTCTAATAACTAAAGGGCATAAATTTTGTACATAAATGCACAAAATGAAATGAAATCTTTCAATTTAATGTCCCACGATAAATTTTCAAAAAAGTCGAGATAAACTTTTGGAGAATCGAACGAGACGAGAAAGAGTTATTCGAAAATTGGTACTTCTACAAGATTTACGAGACGGAACGAGCTAAACTCATTTCTCGTCTCATCTTGTCCCGTATTCACTATTTCAGTTATTTTTGTGATCCTGCTGTAAAATTTCAATGATGCATCTTGGGTCATGACTGCCCACATTATGGACACCCTTGAATAAATGCATGGGACTTCTATTATTATATTAGGCGGATATATTAGAAGGTGATTTTTTGTTCAGAGACAGAACTAGATTGTATAGACGGAGTCGAACGGAATGCTACAAAAATGTACTTTCCTACAAGGAACTGTAGAAAGTTAGTATTTGCTTTATGAAAATTTCACTTACAGTATATAGTTTGCTAAAATGCAGTCTTGTATGATCTTAATAAAATTTTAATCCTGTAATTTCGCCATCCCTTCTTTTTCTCCTAATCCTTTGCACCCCATCAAAGGTATACACTTGCAGAAGAATAGAGATAAGGCATGTACCTACAACCTACCAACTGGATGACCCAGTGAGAATTTTCTTTCTTGTTCTATCGTCGTATCAATTCGACTCTAGGCCTCTATATAAAATGAAATGAAATCTTTCAGTTTAACGATCCATGATTATGCCCTTTAGGCTAAGGGAGACGGATGATTAAGGTAAATTAATAATGATTGAAGAATCGGTGGAAAGAATAATGTGGAGGAATCGGGAATATACCCCGAGAAACTTACTGGAACGGAGATCAAACCAGGAACCAGAGGTAAAATGGGTACCTGGGATAATCTGGCGTTTAAAGCAGCCAGGACGTGATACTTATCACACCACCTCCTAAAAGATAAGTGTAGGAAGTGCAAGACAAGTTATGCAACTCAGTCTATCAGTGTTGTTGTTCTGGTTGTCTAACCATATGCTTCCAATTATACGAGCTTGTGTATTTATTTTTATTTTGAGTATTACGCCCATTGTTCTGCATTTTAGACTAAAAGAGTAGACGAAAAATGAATGATGGTATTTAAATTAATAATGAAACATATACGTATAAGTATATAGTGCATTCTAATCCACGACATCTTTAATAAAGGGGGGAAGATATGCTAAATTCGAAGTTGTAGCCAAGCAAACAATACTTAGAACAAAGAAACACTCATAAAAGCACAAAATACTAATTTTTTTCTTTTCGGTTTAAAAGCACGCTTACATAACATTTCCCATTCAAACACACCTTTCTGTGAACTTCATATATTCTACTATTTGAAGAGATAATGTAAGTTCTGCTATTTGGAAACTAAAGAAGTGAAGTGCCATTATGAATATGTTGTAAGCTTGCATGGTAATACAAGCTCTTTATTTAAAGAATTCCTTCTTTCTTTACTTTTACATCGTGTCAATACATTTGAAATGGCAACTTTTTTACAGTAATAATGAAAAAAATAACAACTTCCTTCTCTCGAGTTAAGTGATTTTGTGTATAAACGCATTTTCTCCCCTTTTGTGCTTTCCATACAAAATGTGGCCTCTAAACGTGTAACGAATGTAAGCATTAGTTTCGGGTTAAATTATAAATGAAAAGTTCATAGAGTAAAATATGAAAATGAAATTATATCTTTCATTTGGCGTCCCATAGTTATGCTCGGGTGCGAAGGGTTCGTGGTTCGGCGTAAGGCCAAGTTGAGTTTGTGGTGGACTAAATCGTGTCCATGGTTTTTCTCCTATTTTCTCTCACATCCTCATTCCACATCTTTTTCTATAATCATTGGCTTTCGTTAATCATCCATCTCCTTCTATCTACAGAGCATAACCGTGGAACATTAAATTAATAGTCTCGTTCCATTCCAGAATTCCTCCACAATTAATTTTTAAAGAGTTTGGTTTATCAACTAAAACTCCCTTTCCATATTTACCCTGTCTCTCCATCCATCTGGAGACAACAAAAAAATATGTCTCTTTCTTGTGGCTGTTTGCCAAGAGACAAAAAGATCTCAAGAACTACTTTTGATAGATCGCCATCAATTCTAGCCAGCATGCAGAAAATAAAAGCTAGGAATTGAGCTTGCTGGTCGGGGTGATATTCAAACCAGAAGTGATGAAGATCAACCATTTCCGGTTTTAATGATAATCGAATTAGAGTAATAGCGGTAATAGGCAGCGAGAAAGGGTTTCCAGCAATCGATTAAGCGTCCCAAGATTTATTGAAAATCGAAAGTCGGAAGTGATAAGAAATCCACAATTGGAAATCAGTTTCAATATTGATCTACATACAGCAAAACGATAATAGATAGCGAGGCTTAAAAAAGAAGAAGAAGAAGAATTGATATAGCGTTCTAAGAATAGGTGCTATCTTCTCTCTTAACTCTATATTCAAACAGGAAGTGACAAGTCAAATATTTCCACTTAACGTTGATTGCTATAGAGTAAAAACAGCATTAGGAAGTGTGGAACGATCTTCTTCCATCAATTAAGTGCCCGAAGACTATAATTTATCTCCACTCTAATCTTTCTATTAAAGACAGAAGTGACAGAAATCTACTTCCACTTCCAGTTTCAATATTAATTAAAAAAAATATCTCGCCCTACAAATCAAACTCTTTCACGTGGTGTACACATGACAGTGCTAATTGTTAGGCTTCCAAACTAAGCTATGCATAAGTGTCTTAAGTCTCATAGAAAAAGAATATCGGTCCATCCATCTGTCTGATGACACGTATCAGAACAAAAATGGTAAGAGATTCAGAGATGCGGCTTTTTGTAATCGATTCATTGTGCCGAAAATAGGTTGCATTTTCTCCGTTAACATTTTATTTAAACCGGAAGTGGTTCAAATTACCCATTTCTGGTTTCAACGTTTATCGGCAAAGAACGCAAACGGTAAGAACAAATAGCGAGAAGCTGTTCTTGCAAACATTTCAGAGCCTCAAGGCAGCATACCATGAGTATCTGAAACACTTTACCAAAACCGGAAGTAATTGGAATTTACTAGTACTTCCGGTTTCAATTCTGATTTTCATAGAAGAGAAGCTGTTTTTTCTAATCAATTTAGTGTCCCAGTAATTGGCTCTATCTACTCCGTTAACCCTCTCTTCAAATCGGAAGTAGTTCAGATTAACACAGTTTCAACATTTACCGCCATAGAACAGAAACGGTAATAGATAGCGACAAACTGTTTTTGGAACCGACACACTGTCTTAAAAGTATACAGGGTGGACAATTTATCTGGAACATCCGTGATAACGGAGAAACCAGAAGAGGGAGAAAAGCGAAACTTTGCATGAAGCAACTACTGTATAAGGAGGGGACATTGTTTTATGTATTAAACAACTCAACTCGGTGAACAGTATAAAGTATCCATCCCAGTATAAAGTTATATTTTTCAAATAGCACTACGTCAGATTATTGCATATTTAAAGTTAACATGTTAAACGAAAACTTAAAGTATCACATTTATTATTCAGTGTTGCAAACTAAGGATGTTATAATATCACAAACATCCAAAGTTTGGAAGCGTCTATCATACATACAGCATAACGGAGATGGACAAGACAATGCACATTGGAAGTATCTTAGCGTTGGATACTATTGTCATGGCATGACTTATTTTGAATGAATAGCAACGAAGTTACAAAGGCTTGCAAATTTGAATTAGTTCAAAAGGCTTTATTTCGAAAACATGCATAGGTAAGTATAATATCTAATTACTTGTGTGGTTTGCAATTGGAAAACAAATCATTTTGCCGTTTACAGCACTTCAATATCTTAAACCGTTCCGGATTCAAATTTTCAAACCCTTCTAACTTCGTTGCTATTCTTTCAAAACAAGTCATACCACGATCATAGTATATGACGCTAAGGTACTTCCGATGTGCATTGCTTGTCTATCTCCGTTGTGCTGTATGTATTATAGAGGCTTCCAAACTTTGGGTGTTTGTGATATTATAACATCCTTAGTTTGCAACACTGAATAATAAATGTGATATTTTAAGTTTTCGTTTAACATGTTAATTTGAATTATGTAATAATCTGACGTAGTGCCATTTGACAAAATATAACTTTATACTGAGATGGCAACACTATTCACCGGATTGTGTTGTTTAATACGTAAAACGATGTCCCCCTCCTTATAGTTGCTTCATGCAAAGTTTCGCTTTTCTCCCTCTTCTGGTTTCTCCGTTATCACGGATGTTCCAGATAAATTGTCCACCCTGTATATCATCGCAACGCGCAACACTGCACCGAATCTGGAAGTGGTTGAAATTCATACCTACTATAACGTGCTTCCAGTTTCAAATCTGGTTTCCATAGAGGAAAAACTGTAAAGAGATATAGAGAAGCGGGTTTTTGCAATCGATTCAGTGTCTCAAGAATACGTTGTATGTCCTTCTTTTGCCCTCTATTCAAACCGGAAGTAGTTCAAATTAACGATTTCCGATTTGAACATTTATCACCATAGAACAAAAACAGTAAGGGATAGCAAGTAGGCTTTTTGATTTGGATACAGCGTCCGAGGAACACAATCTATCTTTGATCTTGTTCCTTTATTGCAAGATGTACTAACATTAGAAATGGAATCTTTGAGTTTTACGTCCCACGGTTATGCCGGTTAGGCTAAAGGAGACGGTGATTATGAGAAATGAAAAAGGGTGGAATGAAGAAAGTTGGAGGAAACGGGAGAACCCCTAGAAAACCCACGAGCACGGTGTTTGTCCACCACAAAGTCCACACGGCGCGAGCTGGGATCGAACCAGGGACCCCAAGCACCTGAAGTGAATGCTCTACCACTGAGCCACCGCGCCCCCCTGTACTAACATTGAGTAGTGAATTAACATAGTTTGGAAGTTACCGCAGTTTCACATTGCGGATCGAAATTCAACTGTTTTTAGCTAAAAGAAGGATAAAAAGATATTTTGTCGTGTCACTGATGTTGAAATTCTTAAAATAAAATTTAACGTCTATTAGTTATGCTCTTTATGCTAAAGAAAACGAATGAATAATGAAAGTGAATGATTGTGTTCTCCCACCGAGAATTGACTCCGGGACGACGTGCACCAAAGATACACGCGCTAGAAAGAAAGAAAGAAAGGAAAGGAAGTGTCGTTTCCTTCCTGAGCCCTTGCATCCTGTCTGGAACCTGAGCACCATTTGATTTACACTTTTATAATAGAAAACCGTGTTTCATAAGCTTCTTAAGAGAAATGAAACTATTATTGAACTATAATATACTTTCAAATATTTCTACGAGGAAGTCTTACATGTAGAGATACTTAATTTTGAGAACAAAGTCAATGTATGTCTCACCAATGTTTTAATACACTTGTGAATGCTAAATCTAACGGACTGAAGAGCAGTCTTCATTTCTAAGCGTGAGCATAAGTATTCCAGGTAAAAACATTAAAAGAATTCACGAGGCATCTGCTGAAGTTTGTGAGGAATTTGGAGAGACATACTTTTGATTATTTAAGTTATGTTAGGATAACTCTCAGCATATATCTCCTTTATTTTATATCAAAGTACAAATGGTAGAAAGAGTTATATCGTAATAATACGTCTTAAAAAACTATCTAGACATTATTTTACGAAGACTACAATTTTAAAGAAGCACTTGAAAGTAATTTCAGTCATTTAATCAACTTACAGTCAGTTATAAAGCCGTTCTGCCAACTGGGCGGCCCGAGTTCGATTTCCGGTAGGGGCGTGACTTTTCTCTCATCTACCCCTTTTTCGACTTGTTTTCACCCAGTCTCTTTAAAATGGTATCTGTATAGAGGTTCTACAATGCTACCTGGGACAACCTGTGGAAGTAAAGGGGGCCAAGCCCTCCACATACAAACAGCGCTTGGACCTTCATGGCATATCCCGAGGGAGCAATTTGACCACACGATGACCATTATTGATTACCTTCTCTTTGTGCTTTATTATATAAAGCAGAGGTGTCCATTTTGCTTAAGCCTCACTAGACCTCCCACGTTTATAGAGACCTCTGAATTAAGATAGAAGAATCCTGACTCCAGTTCAAAAGTATGATATGTATCTCCTCGTATTTCAGCATCACAGATTGTAAGGTACTATGACAAACTCATTGAATTACAAGGATCACCTATTCTTGTCTTTTTTGACTTAACATGTATACGTATAAACTCATAGATATTAAATAAAATCTTACATTTTTTTATGTTAGTAACAAAGTATTAAAAACGTATCACAGCACCCATCTTAAAACATCTATATGTTTGTTTCTTAAACTTTAGCGTTTCTTTTCAGGACCGAGGCTAGAGTAACCTACAGTTTAACTACATTAACGCATTCCTAACGCTCCCCTACTAGGAATAGAACGCAGGATCACTTGCACCAAAAATGTTAGCACTGGCCACTAAAACAGCGTTGGAACACTTAGGAAAGAGGTGAGAGTTACATCCTAGCTAATACTGCAAGATATTCTGAAGATTTGGTCGGTCAGTGTAGTAGTAGTGGTATCTCGCAAAGGTAGTTTAGCCAATCAGAGAGCGAGTTGATTCATCTGGTATTGAGACAAGGTTATTTGACAATAGGTCTTTGTTTACAGGAATGTTATTTAACCTTGACGATATTTGTATACAATAGATGTTTTATTTTTATTATATTTTATTGATTGTTTATATTATTTGTATTGTTGACAGGAATGTTGTTTATCCTTGAGGGTTTACGTACGCAGGTGGGAACAATGGATGTCGCAGATGTGTGTATATGTAATCTTTTAAACGATTTATTGTTGACAGAGAAGTAGTTGAAGAATGTGGTGGGTGGGGTTGAGAGAAGCGTACATTGTTTATATTATTTTTATTGTATTCAGAGAAGTAGTTTAACCTTGAATAGTCACGTAGGCACAAGTTTGTTTTGGAATTTCTAAGAAAAGCTTATATTGTTTGGGGGAGAGGTAGAACACAGGTGTGCGTTAAAAGTTTTCTATTGTATTCAGGAATGTAGCTTGACCTTGATTAGTCATGTAGGCACAAGTTTGTTTTGGAATTTCTAAGAAAAGCTTATATTGTTTGGGGGAGAGGTAGAACACAGGTGTGCGTTTAGAGTTTTCTATTGTATTCAGAGAAGTAGTTTGACCTTGATCATATACTTGAACAATAGTTGTTTTTGGAATTTTTAAGAAATGCTTATGATTGTTTGGGGGAGAGGTAGAACACAGGTGTGCGTTAAAAGTTTTCTATTGTATTCAGAGAAGTAGTTTGACCTTGATTAGTCACGTAGGCATAAGATTGTTTTGGAATTTCTAAGAAAAGCTTATATTGTTTTGGGGGAGAGGTAGAACACAGGTGTGCGTTAAAAGTTTTCTTTTGTATTCAGAGAAGTAGTTTGACCTTGATTAGTCACGTACGCATATTGAAGAATGTTTGGAGATTTTTGGAAAAGTGGTTAAAAGGTAAATGACCGTGAATTTCATAGAATTTTAATTAATTCCAAGAATTTTACCTAATTCCAAGAATTTTATGTAATTCCAAGAATTTTATACGAAGATTACCGAAGATTGCCGAAGTTTTCCGAATAATGTTAAAATTTTCAGAACTTTCTTGAACTTTTACGAAGATACACGAACGATTTAGTTTGGGTGTTATAAAAATTATTTAGTTTGCTGTTTGAATAGCATTATTTAAACATTGTTCACATAAAAAAAAGTAAAATAACTATGGAAAGTTTAATACAGTTACGTGAAATTGTTTTTGAGTGTTTGAAAATTAATTTAAAAATTTATAAGATGATATTATCATATATGGATGATACTGAAATATTTTCGGAGAAGGACATAAGATGTAAATGCGGTGTAAATAAAGTAGACACGAACTGTATAAAGAAAGCGATACATGAGTGGAAAACAAAAGATATTTTGCTATGTGCTGCTTGTAGTTATGGATATTTTAATGAAATGGAACATGAATGTTTATTTTTGGATGAAAACGATATGAAATCACGAGTAAAGGATATTATGGAAAACATAGATGTGGAAGAAAATATATTTTATACGTATGCGAAATCACATTTTATCGGTTTGCTAACAAGAGAATCGTTTTATAACACATACTTTAAATTATTGAAAAGTGAAGTGTTTTTAAGTGATCTTGTGGATATTCTTCTTGATAAAGATAAAAGTAAAAGTGCTGAATAAAAACGAATATTTTATGCACATAAGTAAAATTTTGGTGTTTGTAAAAAAAAACGCGTTTAAACATTTAACGTTTGCAAATATTTCATAAAAGAAGAAGAAGAAACTTTAAATACTAGTAACTATATTTGTATTACGGAAGAAATTAATTTGTGTGTGTATGTGTGCATGTGAAGTTTATACAAAACATTATTTACAATACTTGATGTCAGGCAATGTTATTACCAAATATTTCAAGAAGAAATGTTGGAAACTAATACATGTTTAATACTTATCTTTATATTTATTTTCTTATATTATTTGATACACAGTTTTATTTCATATATTTGTATTATATTAATTTTTCATTTTAGTTTACTTCATCTTAAGAATCCATTTAAAGAATAAAATTATTTGGAATTAAATATTATTGCAGACAAGAACATATTTGAAGAAATGTATAATTAAAAACTTTGCGAGTGTTATAATATATAACACGAAAGAATAAATAATTAAAATTTTCGGAACATTTTTTAATACGCTCACACAAAGTGTTTGAATCATTTTATTAACTATTTTTAAAACGTTTACTCATTTTTTTATATATGTTTGAACTTTTAGTACGCTCACATGAAGTGTTTGAATCATTTTATTAACTATTTTAAAACGTTTACTCATTTTTTTATATTTTTGAACATTTTAGTACGCTCACATGAAGTGTTCGAAACATTTTATCAATGCGTATGCTCTGGTATACGATTCAATAAATAATTAATATTCTCACAACTTTGTTGTTTGTAAAGCTTCTACAAGAAGCATATCAATTAAAATTGCACAGGAAACGATCTAACTAAAGTTATATAGGAAAGGAAACATGGAAAAATTACATTAAGATTTATATGTAGTTAAAAATTATTTTGTGTAGAGTTTATATAAGTTAGTAACACTGTTTTACAACTTAAGATTTTTTCCGCTAGAGTGCACTAGTGGTAAAGAAAGAACAAACGATTTTGATACTTTGTTTTAATTGTCGAGAATATTTTCTTGTTAGAACACGTACTTTTTTTTTGTGGTGTTAAGAACCGTGTTTTGTGCAAGAATGAATTGCGCGTGTGATAAATCAAGTATTGATATTAATTGTATTAAATTAGCAATAATTAAATGGGTACCGAACAAAGTGTTACTTTGTGGAGCATGTTATTATAATTATTTATTGAAAAATGACATTAGACATATGTGTATGTTGAAAAGCAAAGAAGTGTTGGACTTGGAAGCTTGTAGTATTTTATTAAAAGAAGATACGTGCAAAGAAATTATGAAAATCTATATGGATTTACACAATATCCATAGTAAGAAAGACCATATTCTTAGACAATGCATTTTTAATAATCTTTATGAAAACATTTTATTTCATGTGATAATGTCTGATTCCGATTTTCCAAGACTTATATTTTTACATAAAGATGTTTTACACGGAGTGTACAAGAATACATCTAAATAATTTGAACATCGTAGGACGCATGCGCAGTTGTTAAAAGTTTGTGTGCATGCGCATTCGTTAAAAGTTTGTGCGCATGTGCAGACTTGTGATTGTGTACATAGGAACATTACTTAAGTTAACAGTATTTGTGAAGATGTGTAGTAAGCGAGTATCTGTTTCTGAGTATATATCTCCAAGAGAGAGACAGATTGAGTGTGAAAAGCATCAGAAAATTATTTATCAACAGCCATGGGATCCAGATATTCCTGAAGAAGAACAAGATAAAGTGAAAATATTATATCCTACGCAGGAAATAGAAGAATCGTTTAGAAGATTTTATCGATACGATGATGAAATCCATTTTGAAAAAGTGTTTCCTAATACACATATTGAAATTGAAGAATTAGACAATGTGAATTGTAAGTGCAATCGTTTTAAAATAAGTGATTTGTGTGTGAAAGAACTTTTTCAGAATTATCAGCTGAGTGAACCATTACTGTGCTTTCCTTGTTCAATAAGAATACCAGACGAAAAAGTACATAAATGTTTGTTAATATTTAATAATAGTTTGAAAGAAACTGTGTGGGAATTTTTAATTCAGAAGAAAACTCGTGACATAGTGTTTGAACTTCACATACAGAAACACTTTAGTTCTTCGGATAAGAATTATAGAAGAAACAAAACTGTTTTAAATAGATTTAATTTAGCATATGAATCAGTTACATTTTCAGATTCATATATTTGTGATTTAGTTGAACTGTTTTTAAAGAAAGACAGAGATGTGTTTGCAAAACAAATTATGTACGTATGAATGTACTTTTCTTTCTGTGAATGAACTGTGTGTGCTGGAATGTATATCAAGATGGAAACCGGAATATAAACTTCTGTGCGACGGATGCTATCAAAACAGCCGTATTATAGATGAACATGAATGCATTGTTTTAGACCGTGAAATGTTGTGTTATAATGCATGGCGTGTTATGGTGCAATCAGATACGCTTGATGAACTGTACAAAGTTTTTTCTTCGTATCATGAGAGTGAAATTGACGATTGGACATTTGATTATGCTTTATTTAATATTTTATTAAAGAAAAACTACATCAATTTAATTTTAGAATTTCTCTTGAAAAAAGATTTCACTTATAATTTTTAATTCATTTCTTTGTTTGTGATAGTGAAATAACTAACTGAAGTGAAAGTTATATATTGGAAATATATATTACAATTTTTTATTATCAATGACATTTACACGAATTCAAAATTAAAATAACATTTTACTTACTATTCATAATATATATGATGCTTTAATACATTTTTATTTGATCATACATACATATCTTTATTACATTTTTTATTTTATATATATATATGTAATCACTTTATCTTATATGAAAAATAAATATTATATGAATAAAAATATTTTAGCCTTGATGATTTCTTTAAAATCATTTAGTTTATAATTTTTATATCCAGATAAGTTTACTATGTAATTTCGTACACAGATACATTTGGTTTATAATCTCGTACCCAGGTGCATTCAATTTGAAATTTCGTCTCCAGACGCATTCAATTTGTAATCTCGCACCCAGGTGCATTCAGTTTGAAATCTCGTACCCAGACGCATTTAGTTTGTAATTTCGTACGCAATTGCATTAAGAAAAATTTTGTATCCATACGCGTTAGAATCTTGTGTTTATCACATGTTGAATTAATAATTATTATAATTTGTAACTTAAACGATAATCAAATATTAATTTCATGAAATAAATGTTTTTCAAGCGTATAACTAACAACAACATATATAACAAAAAACAATTTATTAAGAAGTTGACAGCGTAGCTGTTCTACCGAGTATGGTTTGCCATACGAATCAATAAAATATTAGTATTTTTGAACATTTTAGTATGCTCACACGAAGTGTTCGAATCATTTTAACAACTATTTTTAAAACGTTCACACATTTTTTTTTATATTTTCGAAACGCAGTTTCTCTTTATGAGATTTCACTGAAATCGATACATCAAAATACAAGTTGCAAAAGCAAATGATCCAATTTAAAATAAATAACAGGAAAGAATAAATAATTAGTATTTTGATCATCTTTAGTATGCTCACACGAAGTGTTCGAGTAATTTATTACGAGAGGTTAAATAAATAAGGAATTTTGTAGAAAGCGATTCATTAAAAAGATACGAAAGAAAAAATTTATATTCTTCCAACGCTGTTGTTCGTAAAACTTTTACAAGAAGCATAACAATTAAAATTACGTAGCATACACTAAGAACAGAAAAAAAAAGAAATAAAATCAAATTAGTTATTTAGTTAATTAATTAAAATATAAAGAGAATGGAAAAGAATTAGTAGCAAACAGAGACAACAAAAGAAAAGAAAGAAAATAAAATCAGGTTAGTTATCTAGTTAGTTAGTTAAAATATAAAGAGCATAAAAAGAATTAGTATCAAACAAAAAACAGAAAGAAAGAATAAATAATTAATATTTTCCCAACAGTATTGTTCCTACAAGGAGCGTAACAATTAAAATTACATGGCAAACACAAACAAGAGAACAAAAATATAAGCAACGATTTACCTACTGACTGAAAAATATTACTTAAAGAAAAAAGTATTGCTTAATATAAGAAAGTTTGCTTTGAAAGAAATGTTACATTAAGAAATATTCAAAAGGATTATTATAATTTTAGCGGGGAAATTTTTAGTTTAGTTTATCGGTAACTGACAACGATACTTACCGTTTTCATTTATTGTGACTTTCCCCTAAAACATTTACATTAATGAGAAAAAAAAAGTTATATTTTATGATTTGATATACATTATAAGGTAGATATTTAATTTGTACAGTATAAACAACACGTATATTTTCATCTTATTTATTTATGTATTGTATAGTTTATGATATATAACGGAAAGGAAATAAAAATATGTTTGACGTGATGTTTACTATCCAACATATACGCATAGCATTACACATATTTACTATACTTAAATATAAAATATAAAAGGTACAAATAAACGTATGGCGCAAGAAATGAACCGATACAAACTGCTAGGGTGTATATGTACAATGATGTACTAATACTTTATTATACTCACAGAACTCCTATACTTTATTAGATACTAATATAAATCGTTCATACCAATACTAAATGGTATATTGTATGTTTGCTTTACGTGATATGCTTTATTAGGTACGCTGAATAAAAAATCGGATTAAAAATGTATGAATATGAAGTGGTTGACTTCATATATACCTACCAATCCTATTTGCTATACATAAATAAAATTAATGTAAACTATATGGTAGACATTAGACATACCACCCACTGCACGTCAATGCATGTATTATGTAGGGACCCCGATGTTTTATTTTAACATTATAAGAAGTGTATATTGTGAATGCTATTTTTCTTATACAATTTTATAGTGAGTATAACATATTAGACATTTTTGTTGACACCCAATGCTTTTACTGTTCAGTATGTATGTATATACAACACTGTATCACTTAGCATTCCTTCACATTTAACATTTGTTACATTTACTACGCATTAATCAACATCTATGTTTCCATTCACAGAGCATGGCATTAAGAAAAGATAGTCTTTAATATACAGTATGTAATTGATAATGATAATGTATCATTTATGTAGAAAAGTTGGTAATACTAATTATTATTGTTTGCCAATCATATGCATTGCACTAGTGTGACATGGCATGGCACAGCCATAAGAAATTTGCGCGCGTTGTTATACGCGGATGCCGCACGCGGGACTGGCCGAGCACACGCGGCACCGGTGAGTACGGTTTTAGGTTAATACCCGCGCAGCCCGCACGCGGAGCCGGGCCGGTAATTACGGTTTTACGTTTATAACCGCGCCGGAAATATAAATGCATGTGTGGAAAAATGGATTTATATTATTATATGGTTGTTAAGTAATAAATCGCATTATTTACTTGTTATACGCACATCTATATATCTAACTCCTGTAATCCGTATATGGTTTATACTGATGTTTCCAATCTTACTTACAAACATTAGAATATGTAATGTGCAAAATATTACCGTATGATTTCCCTTATTTCCTTATAATTCCATTGATATAACAACATTTTGTACCAATTCTACTCACTCGATCTATTTTTAAGTATGACCACATTTGAACATAATACTACTCACTCGACTCATTTTTAAGTATGACCACATTTGAACATAATACTACTCACTCGACTCATTTTTAATTTTGAAATTAATATTTTTAATTCATATTAGTGACTTCATTGTAAATATAGGAATTAACAGGTTCATTGAAATATGTTTATTTTTTAATAGTTATATTTTTATAAAATAGGACCCTATATTCTTTAAGTATTATGTTATATACATTCACTTTTACTTGTTTATACTGAAAAGAAAATGTCAACTTTGCTCGTACTATATATGTTTATCACTTTGTTTCAATAATTACTATTGTGCTGCCAAAATGTCTTGAGCTGTGGCAAAAATGCAAACTAACGCTTACACCCTTACACACCCACGCGTTGAGCCAATAAGAGTTTAGCTGTTGCTAAGCGAAAGAAAGCGAGTGGAATTCCTTCAACCGATAGCAGCGCTTGCAACGGAAGACTATTTTTAGACTATCTATAAACCATTTTTTGCTCTCAAAGCTTTATAATAAAGGTTCAGATTCCTATTGATGTAATATACTATTAGTATGTTTTATCTCACTCATATTAATTAATTAATTGATTAACTATGGAATAGAAAAATAGAAGAAGTTACGCATGGCGTAAGTCTGGACATGTCACGCAATTTTATTTTGTGTGTAGAGAAGATATTTAATATAAAATATTCTCATATTAAGTTGGTATTCTTTCCTGAAATAAATTTGTGATCATTTTTGCAGTGCACGTACAGTACAAATGATTCTTACCCGGTTCCCGAAACAAAGTCCAATGCTGATGTAGCGCCCTTTCTCTTTCTATCTATTTATCTATATCTGTATTTTATGACGTATCTGCAAGCTTGAATATCTGTAGTTTGTTTGTTGAACTCCTTTCTGCTTGTCCCTTTCTTTTTTCACGTATCCTCTGTATGTGTTTTTAATCTATCTATGTATTTGATGACGTATCTGCATGTTTGAGTATCTGTAGTTTGTTTGTTGAACTCCTTTCTGCTTGTCCCTTTCTTTTTCCACGTATCCTCTGTATGTGTTTTTAATCTATCAATGTATTTTATGTCGTATCTGCTTGTTTTGAGTATCTGTACCTTGTTTTTAATCTATCTATGTATTTTATGGCGTATCTGCTTGTTTTTTGAGTATCTGTAGCTTGTTTTACTCTCTCTTTATGTATTTGATGACGTATCTACAAGTTTGAGTATCTGTAGCTTGTTTTTTACTCTCTTTATGAATTTTATGTCGTATCTGCATGTTTTTGAGTATCTGTAACTTGTTTTTAATCTATCTATGTATTTGATGGAGTATGTGCTTGTTTTGAGTATCTGTAGCTTGTTTTTACTCTATCTATGTATTTATGGAGTATCTGCATGTTTTTCGCGTATCTGTAGCTTGTTTTTTGCTCTATCTTTATGAATTTGATGACGTATCTGCCTGTTTTGAGTATCTGTAGCTTGTTTTTACTCTATCTATGTATTTATGGTGTATCTGCATGTTTTGAGTATTTGTAGCTTGTTTTTAATCTATCTATGTATTTATGGTGTATCTGCATGTTTTTCGAGTATCTGTAGCTTGTTTTTACTCTATCTATGTATTTGATGATGTATTTGGTTGTTTTTCGAGTATCTGTAGCTTGTTTTTTACTCTCTTTATGAATTTTACTGACTATCCGCATGTTTTGAGTATCTGTAGCTTGTTTTTACTCTCTTTATGAATTTTACTGACTATCTACAAGTTTGAGTATCTGTAGCTTGTTTTTACTCTATCTATGTATTTGATGATGTATCTGCATGTTTTTGAGTATCTCTGATTAAAAACTAAGAAGTACTTTTTAGTCTTATTGTAGAATGGAAATATCGTAAACTTGCTAAGCGTAATCGTAATTTTGAATATAATCATTTGTAATACCCATGACGTTTGCCTTCTCTTTTGTATAACACAAGTTTGTATCCAAGGAAGATCCCCTAAAAAATTTTACGGTAAACTATATAATATGTTTATTACATTTTTGAACTGATTACGGCTTTGCTGTAATACCAAAGAATTTATTTCTCACTACAGTTGATAAATATAACATAAATAAAGACATTCTATAACACAATATATCACATAGATTTTAACTATGCGGTATGAAATCTGGAACATCACAATTATTCTATACTAATTTATATTTTAGCCGCAAAATCTATTTTAATTGCTTTCACATCTACTGGCTAAGTTTTCCTTCAAATCTATTTTTCGGGTATAGGACATGAGTACCTATTTCCCTATATTTTAGAACAATATACATGATTTTAAGCTTGACATTCTTCACCAAGAGATTTTGAAGTGAATAAGTAATAAGTCAAGTTTCATGTTTTTAGATTGTATCTACTTCTTTTGGTCTTTTCATTAGATTCATTTAGGGCTATACTGTATTCTTATGGTACATGTGTTCTTTTCACCATGCAGACTTCAGTGATACACTGTTTTCTTATGGTGAATGTCTCATTTATTATCCTTCATGAAGATTTAGTGGTAGAATGCTTACTTATGATACATGATGACTCAGTGATATAGTACTTCCTTGCACTAATTGAGGTCCATGATTGAATTTTGAATGTACTGATTTAGTAATAAACTGATTCCTTATATTACTTGTTTCCTTATATTACATGATTCCTTATATAACTTGAGACTTCATCATTAATCTTCAACGTGTTCATTTTTAATACCCATGACGGGTTAGTGGTACAATGTTTCCTTATGATACTTGAAGTCTCTCCATCAAATTAAGTCAGTGATAGACTGATTTCTTATGCTACAAAGTACCTTACTCATTTAAATTTTATAACAGTCACTCAGTGGAAGTGTATTTTACTTCTATATGTTCTTACTCATTATCTTTTAGCCCGAATAATACAAACAAACCCCCCAAAATTCATTGCATCAATCACAAAAGTTCCTGAATGATTTTTATCCATACCCAACTGATTCTACTTTGTATGCCTATTTCTGCAAGATACATCTTCCCTAGGTCTTCCTAACGGTTGTTTTACTCTTTTTATTATGATCCTAACAATGTCTGGTAAACGGATTCTAAAATAATAAGGTTTTTGGTATTTATTCCTAAAGAATTGCTAAGCTACTTGGTATATTTCTTGAATTAATACTACAGTAATCCACCTAGTATATTCGTTATCGTTTTGGCTTATGTTGCACCCCCGCTTACGGTTTTGCTATCTCAAAATTTGTAAAAGCTTGAATGAAGTTTTCCAGGGTTTTTCTTCTTCATTTAATCATTTGAAGCAAAGGCCGGGATGGTACCTTACTTATAGTTTTCAGATTGTTTTCCGGATTGTGTGCTCCCTAAAGAACATTATCCTTCAAACCCATCAGTTTCAATACTCAAACTCATCAGTTTCAATCCTAACTAATACTTTTTATTCAAATTGTGTTTTATCTGTAATATACATTCTGTAATATACACTCTCTCAAGGTGTCAAATTTTCTCAACTTTTTCGTTCTACAAGCACCATTAAAAGATTTTGTGTTGTTTCAGAAATTATCATTCTTCTTTACAGTCACATTTTTAAAATGACGTTAAAAGATACATATTTTTACAAAGAATGTCATAATGTATGTAATTTAATCATTGATCAATCATTTGCTTTGAACCGATTGATTGATTGAAGATAGTATTTTTCAAAAACCCCCACATGATTCTCTATAAAATTTAATGAATCACAAGCTATAGCACTAATTCATTTCAATGGACTTCTCCATGAAACTTTAACTAAAATTCTATACCGATCCAAAGAATATTTATTGCTCAATCATATGGAATAACGAGCATATTTTTACTTAATTAATATAGAATGAGAAAAATAATAGACTGACATGAAATATTCATGTAGTTGGACACAATGATTCGATTCCAGTTTGATGCAGGCAGTCCCAGTGGGAGGCACTCGGTCAAAAAAAAAAAAAGTGTACAATACTTTAAGGCCATCTACCTTGAATGAATTTTTCTTGGATTTTTCTCATCCACATCAGTTAAATGTCTTGATGATACCTAACTTATAGTTTTTAGATCGTTTCCCGGATTGTGTGCTCGCCAAGGGACGTCATCTCTCAAAACATGAAGGGCTAAATGGTCTTAGATGATAAAAGACCAAAATCTAAATCGTAATCTTAATCCTATTCGATTCCAATTTTTTGCAAATCAATCTCAAAATGAAAGACTCACATAAGATTTTTAATATCGGGTCAAGTGTTACAGGATACCGTGTGATTTGTATATTTCAAGTTCAACTAAATATTTTTATTCTTCATTTCTAATAGCAACATAAATCTGAAAGACCCTGTTAGACTTTTCTGCTATGATATTATAAGAACAAAAATACATTGGAAAGCGCAGACATTCATAGCAAAAGATAATCTTCAAATCTTATAGACATTCAGAATTCCTTCCTTCATTCCTAACAGTATTTTATACTTAAAAGGCTATTCCCACCACTTTCACTTTCTTCAAAAGAATCCCACGTCCCAAAACCAGACCCTCTTTTCTTAGAAAAATACCCAAACAGTAAAACCCCGCTCAAGGTTTGGTGAAGGCAGAGGAGGAAACGAAAGGTTACCGTATTCAACTAAAACTTGTTCTTCTCAAGTGGTTATGAGTGTGTGTGAAGTGTTTATGAATGGGGAACCTTAAAATTATGAATGGTGGGGAAACGTTTCTGAATCTTTCCATGTTAGCAAATGTAAACAAAGAATATTTTTTCAGTTAATTTACTTACCACCAATTTCAGGATTTGTTCTTCCATTAAATTTCTAGGCACCTTCAATAACCGTACTAGTTTCATATGATTACAAATCAATATAATAATAATAATAATAATAATTGGTCAAGTAGCTAGTGTATGTGCCTTTGGTACACGTGGTTCTGGGTTCGATTTCTGCCAAAAGAGCACAAAGTTACTTTTTCTGTCATTCAGTTTCCTTAATCAATAGTTTAGTTTAGCCTAAAGATCATAACTGTTAAATAAAATAATAATAATAATAATAATAATAATAATAATAATAATAATAATAATAATAATAGATCTTCTTCATATCCACATTTGACGAAGATAATTTTGAGTTCAACTTGTTTATGTGGTTCGGATATCATCTTATTCTGTAGATTCTTGTCTCAAATAGGTTTGAAATTTAAAAAAAAATAAAAAAAAACAAGTCAAATTGAGCTGATTAAAATCAGATAATAAGTTGCAGGTGCATGTCTCAAAAATCTTTTTTGCTGAAAACAATATTTTAAAATAACTCACATATATTAAAATGGGAAAAGAACGATTCTCATTTTCTTGAAATAAAAACATCAAATTTTCAATATAATTAGTTTTAAATTAGAAATCACTTTATTTTCAACTATTTACAAATCTTGATTTCTATGTACACTTTTTTTTTTCACTTTTTCTTTTTTAATCTTAACTTCTCCATTGCTTCAACTCTTTTCATTATAATTATTATATTAATAATGGTTTCCTCATCTAATGGGAACAGTTCCCATAAAGCATCTTCTTCCTCCTTCATTCTTTTTCTCCTTTCTTCGTCTTCTCCGTTTTCCTCTCTTTCCTTCCTTTTTCTGCTTTCTTCCATTTCTGATGTTCTTCTTTTTTCTTCTTCCTCAATGTCTATTAAAATACAATCAATCTCTTCAATTGATTGAAGAAGTTGAAAGGTAGATTTACCCTCTGCCATCCTGCAAAATAACAGAAACAAAATTATCAATAATTAAAATTACAAATCTATTTATTTTAACTTAAGTATCCTTATGGCTAATCATTTATCACAAAAGAGGTAAATTTATATCCTCTAAAATCAGAACTCAACATTTTTTGCCAATACCCTAGCTCTAATACTATTAATTTTTGATCTTTTAAGTGAACAAAATTTCAAAACTAAACTTCAGTTCTACAAATTAAAAGTCTATGTAAGTTTAATTTCATATATTGGACTTGTAATATGAAGGTATCGTACGGACCAGTGCCTTTAATTATCTAACGTATCATTCTTATTGGTCTTTGGAATAAAATATACGTTAATTTACATATATTTATACCTTAAGAAAATAATCAAATCAGTTGGACAGTACAATCAAATTATTTCGTTACGAAAAAACAAGCACAATTCTTCCTTATTCCACAGGTTATTTTCAAGTGTTTTATCCTAGCTTAGAATAATAACTAAAATTTAGTAAATTCAAATAATTTCTGGGGGGTTTTGGTGATTCAGTGATACAGCGTTCACCTCTGGTGCTTGTAGTCCCGGGTTCGATTCCAGCCTCCGCGAATTATTTCATCATTTTGATATCAAACATTAAGTTTGCACACATTTTTTTTTTATAAATTGTGGTGGACAAACACCGTGTGCCTAGCTTTTGTTGGGGTTCTATATACTTTTAAGAGCTTTCTTTTTGTAAAGTGATGGTTCAACAAATCACAGTTTCCTTTAGTCTAGCGGTATAACCATCGGACGTAAAACTCAGTTATCGTTCAGATTAGATAACCCAACAGTACAGTAAATCATATTGGGTTGCCTAACATGTAGGGATTATACAACACTACAGTGAATCATATTGGGTTGCCTAACATGTAGGGATTATACAACAGTACAGTAAAACATATTGGGTAGCCTAACATGTAGGGATTATACAGACATTTTCTTTCACGGATTATTCTCTCTCCGAGAGATGTCATCCCTCAAGGGGCACAATAAGTTTAGATGTCCAACTCTATATTTTAATTTCGAAATTCTTTTCTATACCCACATGTAATGATATATACACCTTTCTACGATATATACTGTTAAATCATTTAATCGAAAGGCAATGCAAGGCAACATATGTCAAGATACCCTTTCATTGGATTGTGTACATGTCATGAGACGTAACGCTATAACATAATCTTAGATGATAAAAAGATCAGGAAATCTTGTCTTCTGTAGAGTGATTTAACCACTGTTTATATTTCAAACTATATTCCTAATTCAATAAGAATAATAATATGAGTAAGGGTGACGCAAAAATCAATGGTAAAGCCTTCGTTTCTGATACAAGGATTACTTAATTTATGTTTTCAGTTTAGATCTTCCACAAACATCATGCTTCTACATTTTCTCAGAGGAAACCTTTCTACTTTCATTATAATTTAATCTAATATAATGGTGCAAAACTAAAAATTTCATTTTCTCACAATATCATTACTAAAATGTTTGGGAAATAATTACTTATGAAAATTATGTAAATCAGTCAATCAAATTAAGAATACGTTATCATATTATAAATCAACAAACAATCCAAATGTGTTTAGCAATCAGTTCTATTTTAGAAAAAAGTGTGAAATAATATCCTTAAAAATTTTTTCTTATTATCGTTAATAAGTATCTATTTATTCAAGTAACTAACTAACTAACTAACTCTATGGCTTATGAAACCCGGAGGCCACGTTCACAAAAGCTCTCCACTGACTTCTATCCATACCCAACTGATTCTACTTTGTATCCCTATCTTTGCGAGATTCATCCTCCCATTTGCGCCTAGGTCTTCCTAATGACCGTTTTCCGATTGGTCTTCCAGTCAAGACTTTGAAAGCGTTTCTAATTTCTTCCATTCTAGCTACATGCCATGCCCACCTAAGCCTCCTAGACTTGTTGACCCTAACGATGTTCGGCAAACTGTATAAATTAGGTTATGAAGTTTCTACCATTCCCCTTCCTCTTGGGTCCAAATATTCGTCTCAGGATCTTGTTCTCAAATACTTTTAGTCTATGTTCTTTTCTCAGAGTAAGCGATCATGTTTTGCAACCATACAAAACAACGCAAGCATAATTAACGTTTTATATATTTTAAGCTTCAACAATATGAATTGAATAATGCACGAATTCCCCGGTTTTAGTCCCCATTTAATTTCTCCGTGAATATAATTTTTTCCTCTGTTAATACTGATCTTAAATATTTGAAACTATCCACTTTATCAAAAGTATTATTTAATATTTTAACGTCTCCACAATTTGCCGTATTACGGTCCCAACGCACTTTTGTGTATTTACTTTTCTCTGCATTTATTCTAAACCCATGTCCCTGCAAGCATTTCATAAGATCTCTGCATTTATTTCTAATGTTCTCCTATCATCCCTATTAAATTTACATCATCAGTATATACCATAACTGATGAATACCGTTCAACTCTATTCAACAATCTAATTAAATTATTCTGTCAATATATGGAAAAAACACCAACAGGAAGACCAAATATAAAATGAAAAAATCAATTAATCTACCATGAATAATTCTTTACTCTTTCTGATAAATTCACTAAATATTATGATATATTTTGTTCAAACAACCTAGTAATCACATACAGTATCTAACATCTACCATTTTCACAAAATAATATAAAGATTTCTTTCATTCAGAACAAATAAATGCTCGAATCTTGGTCCATCATACACACAAACAACTATCACTTTGTATCTTTCCACAAATAGTACGTTCACTGAAGGAAAATATTGTACAAAGGTATCAAAATAAATAGATGTAATTCCGACCTATAATTCAAAACTCGATCTTAATCTTCTGTAAAACATTCCATAAAATTTCATAAAATTTCCTCGTAACTTCTTAGTTATCGGGCATCCCTTTACCGTGAAAGAGCGGTGTTCAATTCTCGGCAAAGCCATGTAGTTCAGATTCGATGTTAATCACTAGGACCTGTCTCATATAGCCTAGTTATTGCACAAAAATCGTACTTAGTTATTGTACTTGTTGTTAACATAAAAAAAAATCCTAACGTGGTTCACGAAAAAAAGTTAGATTTCACTTGAGGTCCTCGTCTCATATACTCTAGTTGTGAAAAGGCTATTAATTCGATAACTCAATAATTTTTATAAATGTGTTCGTATATAAAACATGGTTTAATAATACACCATTTGTCTTCCGATCAGTCCAAATATAAAATATCAATTCAACTAATACGTAAAAGCTCGGCAATGATTTCATTTCATAGCTATAAAACATGGATTTGGTGTCTACTGTTTGTAATTTACGTTTTCCTCATGCTTGTTACGCTTTCCTAAGTGGGGAAGAAAAGATCAACTGGAAGCCTTCAAAATGTAGATGTGAAGAAAAATGGTAAGAAATAGTTTGGGTAAAGCAGAAAAAGAAATAACAGGTTGTTAGAAGTGTTGGGTAAGAAAAGAATATTTTTTAGACATTATTAGGAAGAAAAATTGGTTGTCACATTGCCTAAGAAAAGAATCTATCATGAGTGATGTCCTAGAGGGTATAATAACTGGAAAAAGAGGGAAAGGGTTAATATTAAAAGTAAAAGATCGCACGCAAAAAAACAAAAAAGGTTAGCGGTGGAGCATAGAAGCTTCTCAGCTGTGCCCTATCAATAAAAGGCAAAATACCTATGATAATAATAAATGTTTGTTTTCAATTAAACTTTAAAAGCAATATGTATTCTAGACACGGTTAATAACCAACTAATAAATGATTTCATTCTGTGGTCTTCCATGAAAAATAAACAATCGTATGTCTTCAACATTACATATTATATAATGATAATAAGAAATATATTATTTTTCTTACCTGGTAATTCTTTCTGGAACGTAGTCCGTACTTTGGAAGTGGTAATTCTTTCTGGAACGTAGTCCGTACTTTGGAAGTGGTATAATCTAAAAGAAAGAAAAAATAATTTACTATATTTGAATTTTTCTAATACAAAAATAATCAGTGCTAAGAAAAATCAAATGAATATTTATTATAAAATTAATTCTTTCCGAAAATGAAGAAATTTTTTCATTTCAATGAACTAAGTCTAAGAAATTAGGAACAAAAATCCAGTTCTTTCTCAAAATGCCATGTTTTCAGGATACTATAAGTCAGCTTGCATGTATTTGATAAAATAAATGTGATATGAAACAAAAAGAAGATAATGATTTCTAAATGAATTCATACAATCAACAAGAATTACTCTAAGATAAATTTTCCAATAATAATAATATTAAAAATGTTTCATATCTTGTAATCAATTAATGAAAATAAATTTTTATCTGAATATATTTAAGAAGACAGAAGTCCACTTACCTTTTCAAATATAAAAACAGATGAAGTAGCGCCGATAAAAAACAACTTCGAAGCAAAAACACCGTCACAATCTATCCAACTAACTTGAAATGACAAAAATCTTCAAAATTCAGTTTTTATATTGAACAGAAGAAACCCACGCCAATTTTCACAATTCCATACAATAATAATAAAAAAGAGTCCTCTAAAAAGATTGTAAACCACTTTTTTTTTCTCTGGAATTCTATATGGTCAATAAGTCCTCATAGCAATAACGGGACGGTTTACAAACAACATTAAAAGAAAAAAGAAGCAATTCTACCTTCCCTCTTACTCCGAGGGTAAAAAAATCCTGTCCTTCAAACTGCAATAAGACGCCCAATAGTCTACCATCGGGTTTTATAGATTCTGTGAGTATTTTTTCTCTCATTATATAATTAGTATATGTGTAACTAAAGTTCATTAAAGTATGGCAATTAATTATGTTCTAAGAACCTCACCAAGTATGTATTTTTAATCAATTTCATAACAAACATTGTATTGCATTTACTGTACACATGACATACATGTCCATGCATTCAACACTTATTTTTTCCTTACATCATGCATGCCTTTAATACATGTGGTCCTAACTTCATTTTTAATAGTGTATGTAACGTTTCCAATTTAATTCCCGGCTGGAGCCTTTGGCGTAGGGAACCGGGTTCAATTCCCGGGGAAAGTTCATGCGGCTCGGATTCCACGTTAAACTGTAGGTTTACGTCTCATATAGCCTCGGTGATAAAATACATACTAATCTAAATCAACTCAACTCGATTCCTGACGGATGCCTTTGGCGTAGAAAACCGGGTTCAATTCCCGGTGGAGGTGTATAGTTCGGATTCTACGATAAAACTGTAGGTTCACGTCTCATATAGCCTCGCTGCTAAACGGAAAGTTAAACTCAAAATCAACTCAATTCACGGTGGAGGTATATAGTTCGGATTCTACGATAAAACTGTAAGTTCACGTCTCATATAGCCTCGCTGCTAAACGGAAAGTTAAACTCAAAATCAACTCAATTCACGGTGGAGGTATATAGTTCGGATTCTACGATAAAACTGTAGGTTCACGTCTCATATAGCCTCGCTGCTAAACGGAAAGTTAAACTCAAAATCAACTCAATTCACGGTGGAGGTATATAGTTCGGATTCTACGTTAAAACTGTAGGTTCACGTCTCATATAGCTGCACTGCTAAAAGACACACTAATATAAAATCAACACAAATCAAATCTAGTTATAAAAATTCTGTACCAATCGTCTCGTGCAAAACCCAATTAATATAATTAATAATGGTACAAACTAGTTCAATGGTAGAGCATCTACCTCTGCTGTTGGATTTTCTCATGTCAAGCATGTCCATATCATTTTTAGTGTTCTTATAACAAAAAGTATATTCTATAAATTGATTTATTCACCATCAAGTTCATAAGTCTTCTTAAAGTTCCCCGTTTCCTCCCACTTCCTCATTCCGCTAATTTTTTTTCATAAAGGGAATATTACGACGAAAAAAAAAATGGATTCATATAAATTAGTCTAACAGAATAATTCTCTGACAATAAACTTAATATATTCATATAGTCTCAGTGGTAAAGAGTTCTCTAGTATATGAGGTTCTTGGTTTATTTCCTCGTCAAAACCATTTTACTAAACTCAACATAAACAAGTGTCAATCAATAATATCTAAGTAAAGATTCCTCTCACTTTCTAAGGGCTAGTACCACAGTGAAAAAGTCTTGTTCTCTGTTAGCTGGGAAATCCTAGGTCACACAAATTATTTAAACATTTTCTAAGTATTTAGTGTATTGCTGCTACAAACCACATCTCCACTGCTTGAGATATCTTGGTTCGATTTCCATTCAAGTAAATTTGTAGTGAGCAAATACCTTGCTCATGAGTTTTCCTCTCACTTTCTTCATTCCAACATTTTACTTACCATAAGGGGATTGTTATGATATAATTGTTATGATATGAAGTATATAAGAGTAAACTAATATAAGATAACCTAGGTGATATAATCATACGGCACAATAATTACAAATCATGAAATGATTTCATCATACATCATGGACATTACACGTTGCATATACATTTTTTAATCGTAGGAGTTAATATTCATTTATTCAGAATAACAATTTTATAAACAGGTCTTCCCGCCAAAACAAGTTTGGGCAACTCAGTTCACCCCTCCATCCCTTCCACCTTTGCGTTCAATATGCGATCTGGCGCCTCTCTTTCTTTTCCAGCGGTTTTAGGGAATAAAAGAAAGAATATTTCGTTTCAATACAATCTTTACAAAAAATCGAGGGAAACAAATTCATGTAACAACCTAACTGTTACGTAAAAGGGGAAAAATACATAAAGCTTTTCCAAGTTCAATGTCAAGATTGGGTTTTATTTTCTCTTTTTTTTCTGTAAGGGAGTAAAAAATTTCTTGAAGGACATCTAGAATGCAATCTTCACAAAGTTCTCTAAAAAAGTAGACAATAATCCCTAACAGTTTCTTTTTTAACACTAACTAAATTGCACAATTGTGTTCCAAAAATCTTTTTGAGGGGGACTCTGGTATCTATGTGAAGGCCACTCTGTAATTAAATCTGATGGTTGTATCTAACGGTCAATCCTAATTTTTTTTCACGGCTCCTTTCGGGTGAAGGACGGTCTCACGTCATAAATACCAACACAGAATCACAAGTATATCCTATAACAAAGATAGATAAATCTTTAAAGAATTCATCAAAGAATTCATATATAGTCAATAATAAAGCTTTATTTTCAACTTAGCCTTCCATCAAGTCGTAGACTGTTCCAGGCTTCATTTCTGAGAATTTAGGTGTCAAGGATTTTTTCCAACATCGTTTCACATATTGGCAATAATAAATGATCAAACAACGTACCAAAAACATCAATAAAGTTTTATTTTTTCAAGATAACCTTCAGTCAAATTGTATTTTCTACGAATTTTAACTTTCACAGCCATAAATTGTCAGTAAACACATATTTTCACTCAATAAATAACATAAAAAACACTCATAAATAGCAATAAATAGCATTAACTCAATACCAGATGAATCAACTCGCTCTCTGATTGGCTAAACTACCTTTGCGAGATACCACTACTTGTAGTATCATAAAAACAACCATCCTTCTCGCGTCTCTTTGAATGAATATGGACATCCATACCACAAAACAGATCCTTAATTTTTTTTATACATTCTTTGTTAGCCAGAGTGAAAAACCAGGGATTCAAGTATTTTCAATGACGTATGGTTGTCTATAAGTTTATACATCACTTTTGAGTAAAAGGTAAGATTAAAAGTAAGAAAGCTTTTTAAAAGGGTCTCCAATTGGTGAAACATTTGTTTCTGGACTGCTATGTTTAGTTAACCTCGAGTCACGTTAATCACTACGTATACTTTGTTCATTGTGGCTAAATTTTAGCGCCACTGTCTTCGGTGGAGAAGACCAAGGTTCGATTTCTGGTAGATCCACATCTGATTTTTCCTCGGTGCTGAAATGGACACTAAACTCAGTAACAGTCATCAAATCGGGTAGATTTCTAATAGCCGGAAACCGTGTAGATGCCTTTGTGGGAACCATCTTTTTCATTCTCATGCTATTATTGATTATAACGTGTTTTACTACCATATATTACATAGACTCATTTACACATATATATTTACGGACCAAACGTGTCATGTATTCCCAATGATGTAACATTTCTTAACTTCAAACTTAGGGAGAGCGTCCCATGTTTTAAGTCTTAGTCCTATTCCATTTCACCCCACCCCCAAAAAAGTTTTTTCATTCTATTGCATCTTATAAAACCATCATTTAAAAAAATGTTTGCAGTTTTTTTAACATTTTATTGTGAAGTGTTTTCAGGTTCAATTAATTATTAAATAGGTCCTATTAAGAGGGGATGTAGTATGATAAACCATGGCTATCTATTTTACGATCTTACTGATTCAGCGAAAGAGTTCTTTTTACAATTTCATTTTTGAAGGCAATAGTTCCTATCTTTCCTTTAGAGGCACCACATAGAAAACTTATCTATTGGAGTAAAGCTTAAATAAACTTATTTGGTAAATATCTTGTTGATATAAAATTAACAGAATACCTAGTCGTCTGCAACCAACCAAACTCCTGTGAAATGCTGGTTATATAAGCAGCAGGCGCTCGATGCCTAACCTCTAACTGCCATAATTACGTAAATTTTACAGTAAAACGATAAGCTACAGCGAAAATTGTAATCCGGTTTACGTATTCGTACAAAGGCTTCAGAGCTCCAGTTAGTATGGAAGTTTGTGAAATTTAAGTTGCAATATTTTAATCTAACAACAAACAGAGAAGTAACTTAGCAAATGCATTGATTGATTTTTTAATTATTTTACGTGTATCATATGACCACATCAGTCCCTTGAATCGTAAATAAATTCGGGGAAGAATATGGGAAGATGTGCGTTAATTTTTCATCAGCTGATCTAGTTAAAATAAAATGGAATCATTAATTTAACGTCTCATGTTTGTGCTTGATAAATTAGAGGAGACTATAAAAATAAAGAATTTGTTGAGTGAAGGGAGTAGGAGAAAGGGAGAAAAACCGAGAAAACACACGGATAAGATGTGTTGCCAGCAAACTCACGTGGTCTAAGATTGAAACAGGGACCTTTCACTGAGCTACAAATATAACGTAAATAAATATTTATGGGCTTAGAAACTGCAGTACAGTAAATTATCAGAAGGAATGATCAAAATACGTTGGGTGAGGAGAATAATTAAGATAATTAGCTGGGAAGAACGGAAAACGAATTAGAAAGTGTTTTTAAAATAGTGCGGGAGAAAAGAACTATTTTAGATGTGATTGAAAAAGGGAAGGAAGAAAAACTGATTGAGACGTTGTCTGACAAGAAATTGTAGCATGGGGGACATGCTAGAAACTAAGGGGGCAGGAAAAAGAAGGAGGAAGCGAAAGTAGCTATATATGATGGACAGTATTAAAATAGAATATTTTTTATGTGAAGGCGGAGAGGTTACCTGAGACTTTGGAGCATGGAAGCCTTTCAGCTGCAGCAAGTGACCTGCCAATAATGGCAGAATACATATGATGATAATCATGGCTAAGTAGTGTCAATCAACCTATCTTGTTTTTTTTTTTTTTAATGTCCCTTCCTGCTTTCAGTTCTTCCTTCTTTTCTTTATTTGTAAATTCGCATTCACTACACAGAAATTTTCTAGAATCAAGATTCTTCATAGCAATTTTCAGTAAGAAAATAGATATTTCACTATATAGTAACTGTCAAATAATATCACGTACTTTTTTTTTAAAAAAAATGTTTTAAATTATCTTTATTTTTATGTTTTCAAATGTTCAGTAGTTCATTAATCAAAGTTTCTAGAATAAAGAGAGCATTTTAGTGCATAATTTCAAGATGGCAGAGTATCATTAATTATTACTTTATAAATTACAATCACTAGTACACTGGTGCCTTCTGTGATCTGCTTTCATCTAATACCTCTCTGTTCAAATGCATTATTTCTCTGAATTCTCTAACAATGTAAGTAAGATACCGACAAGAATTTTCCATTGAAATAACGGTGCTTGAAATGATCTAGCGTTAATAGTAACGTAAACAGGAGCATCATTTTGACAGGACAGGGGGCAATTGCCCCCTTGAGTTTGAAATTCACATGATTTTTTAATAAATGGTATATTACTATACTAACAGAAAACGTGAAATTGTTATGTCTGTGGAAATCTTGTCCCCTTCCCCTGGCAAAATCTGAAATGACGCCACTGAACGTAGAAAAAATGTTTTCTCATACATCTATTGTGTGTGTGTGACTTGACACAAGGGTTCACTACATTGTATACAACCAATTATTTAAAAAATTGCCTAAAGAGAATGCGGCAATATTATAGTTAAATACATTGCATAATAAATATACCAATTATGTTGTATGTTTACAAAATCACTTTAAAGTCTTATTTCGTTTATAATAAATATTTTGATAATACTTCTACCACGATTTAAATAACATAAACAGTTGAAAACTATCATGTAAAGCCCACTAGCAAATCGCTCTACATAATGGAAATTCTTCTCAAGTGTCATATAAATTGTATTTTCTCATACAGGACACACAATATTGTTATTTGTGACGTTTAACGAAAGAAAAGAAACACACACAAGAAAAACAAATAAAAATAATAGTAATAAAAGAGAAGCATACAGAATATTCGTGATTTTTGTTTTCGAAAAAAAATCACCTTATATAAAAAGTATGCATACATTATTATATTACTATCTCACATACTTTTTTTCCTTTAATGTAGTGAAATAAAAGATGAAAGAATTATGTCTACGAAAAAAAATCTCCACTGCACTCTTGAATATATGGGCGTGTCAGATGTCCGTCGTGCCAACTCAATAAAAGTTATTGCCATTTATCTCGGCGTGTACGAAAAGAGATTTTTATTGCTTTGCCAAGACGACAGAGCGTCTTTCTTACTAATACAGACGAAGTCACGTACTGTTGCAACCTCCAATAATATTTTTCCTACTCTTTATATATATGTAGGAAATGAAAAAAATATATATAAGAAATGCGGAACGTTATTCCAATCAGATTTCGACTCCTTTATATTTTGTTATTGCTCCGTCATAATATTTTGAAACACAACACTCTTACTTTGTATTAGTATGGAACTAAGTAAGAAAGCACGCTTCAGCATTGCAGTACTTTTATTCGCTTTGAACCCATGTTTAGAGGTCCATCGTCTTCAGACGTACACGCACACACGCAAGAAATATACGTAATTTGATTGTTTAATTAAAGAAAGAAAAGAATGAATTCTAAATGTTAGTTCAAGTTACACATTAAGTCGATTTTTTAGAACAGTGGTTCTCAACCTTTTTTGACTGACGAGAAACTTTACTTGAACGTCCAGTACATCGCGACACACTTGTTCGATATTTTTATTATAAATAATAATAATAATAATAATAATAATAATAATAATAATAATAATAATAATAATAATAATAATAATAATAATAATAATAATAATAATAATAATAATAATAATAACACTGCTCTACAAAATGAAACTTTTTGAAAGCTGTTTTTGATTTGACAACTGATTTTATATAATTTGAGGTTGGTAATTACGAAAATGAAATTAGTTTTCCCCCATCACGTCAGGTTTTTTCACAAATCGGAAAACATGATTGCGTAAATTGTGCTATTTACACAGCAACGCTGCTAATATACAATAACATTATGACTATATATTTCTAACAAAGGAACATTATTTTGCGTCAGAACTAATCCGAACATCGATATTCTAAATAATTAAGGTCATCAGTGGCGTAAGTAGGGGGGCAAACGAGGCTTGTGCCCCGGGCGCGCCTGATTGGGAGGGCCCAAATTGGGCAAATATTTGAGGGAACGTTTTGGTTTGGTTGGTCAGGGGGGCGCGTTTTTGCCCCAGACGACAACTAGCGTATTTATCGCTGAAGGTCACTGATAAACAATTTACCTAATTTTTGTCTCTGTTTTTTCACTTGGAAGCTCCTAAAACTAGATTTCCTTTTGTGAGTAGTTTGTGAATCTTCACGCACCAACGTTCCAACAGTAATCCGCCAACATTGTTGTTCTCCAACGTCCCTGATAATGGAATTCGATTGCTTTGATGTCCTGATGAAATCTTTCATAATGTTCTTCACTTTAATCACCGAAGTTAGAAGGAAAGCTGTCTAAATGTGAATACAAAAAATAAATCTTAAGACTCATTTTGTACCCTAAGCTTTTAAACTTCTGGAGCATATTAGACACAATGTACTTGTAATTTTCGTCTCTGTTGTTCCCGAGATAATTATGACACACGTTCCCGAATGCACTTCATGCTTCCTTTTCAACACTTGTCATACAATGTTCAAAGTCTGACTGATCTGAGACTTTCTGATCTGAAGACCGATGAATATTTCTTCTTTTAACTTAGCACTTGAAAGTTGTGGGAATTTTGTCACTAGACACTGGAAGCACTGTTCATCTTTATTCAGACCTTTGACAAATTGTTTCATTAGGCGCAGTTTAATATGCAAGGTGGTAATATGAGTTGTGAAGGGTCTACGAGGCAGATGTTTTTCAAATTTTTACTTCCTATAATGCGGCTTTCGCTGACAATCAATTTGAGTCCAGAGTTTATTGCGTTCTCTGCTGTTCCATTCGCAAAATGTGGCATGGATATTTGGTGTACTTTTACTGCTGTCCAAGAAGCATACTTATCACCTTCAGATCGCAGCACAATAACCAATGATGATCCTCCTATTTTTTTTTTAAACATTTTCATATTTTCGTAAATCTCCTTTAAACGTACGGAATGAATAATTGGTATACAGAGGGTTGTTGGTTGCTGTTGTAAAGAAGCAGACCATTCAAACTTCTCTTGTTGGAATCAATGAATAGCCTCCATTCCTCTGCATTATAGTTCTCGCAATCATAGCTTACACAGCGCTGTTATTGCGTTCCCAACGTGTAACGCGTTGTGATATCATTCAGTGCTACCAGATACAGTACATATTTTTTCAATGTTAGCAGAATAAGTAACTGCACGTCTTTTATTACAAATTCAAAGATAATCAGAGGGCTATGGCATCGAAAGTATATTTTTATATTTGTAATTATAATCAGTACTTCTTCCGAAATATACATTTATGCGGTTATTTTCCTCTCCCCCTCCCCTCTATTTTAAGAAAACTGTACGTGATAGAGCAAAACTAACTACATTTTTAGATTTCTCAGGTCAAAAACATTAAGAAAACCTTAATAGTTTCCAAACAGCAAAATCATTGTAGAGCAGTGTAATAATATAATGAAACCTATTAGTTTTTATAATGACTATGTAGCATTGAGCATCATTGCTGTTGTTGGAGGTGTTGACTGGTAAAGTCTGTCTCGATTTTAACTAATTATTATTAAATTCTTTATGATTTTTAAATTCTAAAATTTCACGACACACCTTAGAGGACTGGGTGACACACCATTGTGTCGCGACACATCGGTTGAGGACCACTAGTTTAGAAAACGTAAAGAGTGGGGTCATATGTGAACACGTAAGAGCACATGTGGCTGTGACACAAAAATATTTGGCGGACTTAGTGTTTGAGCACTCACTTTTGGTGGGAGGGGGGTCCGTTTGATTGCAGCCCACGTGAGTTTCCAGTGGACAGCATCGTGTCTGTGGGTTTTCTCGGGGTTCTCCAGTTTCCTGCCACATCCTTATTCCACCAATTCTTTCACAATCATTCACTTTCATTATTCATCTGTCATTACTTAAAGAGCAAATCTGTAGAATGTAAAAGTAGACATTTCATTTCATTTCATGAAAATATTTGCGTACAGATGCTTTAGCTTGTGATTTATCATGTTTCCTTACATTACTATTGTACCATGAAAAATACCTAGAATCATTTCGTAAGAAGTGTTATATAAGCCTTAAATTTTGATTGGTTTGTTCTGGTAGGATCTTAAGTTGTACTAAAAAAAAAAAAAAAAAAAAAAAAAAAAAAAAAAAAAAAAAAAAAGATACTTTAGTGTATTAGAGCCAGGCCGCGGTGGTTCAGTAGTAGAATGTTCACCTCTTGTGTGTGGGGTCCCTGATTCTATCCCAGCTCGCGCCAAGTGGGCTTTGTGGTGGACAAACACCGTGTGCGTGGGTTTTCTCGGGGTTCTCCCGTCTCCTCACACTTTTCTTCATTCCACCGTTTCATTCATTTCACATCATCACCGTCACCATTAACTCACACGGCATAATCGTGGGACGTACAACTCAAGGATTTCATTTCAGTTTTTTAGTCCATGAGTACACTATATGCACCATTTCAGCAATTGTTGAGGGTGAACGAATTTAATCACTTCTATCATACTGGATATCTTGTTCTTTGCACGCTTATATTTACTATGGATTGAAGACCACTACAGCTCAACAGCATTTATGTTGCGTATTGTTTATATAAAATGGATTTATGCCATTTCAAATTCCATTAAATACAATACCAGTATTTTTGTCACTCGTGTTGCCATAAAAAATCACACGAATCATAGCTGGATCGAATGGAAAACGAATGAGGAAATGTTCTAAATAACAGGGGAGAAAATAACATTAAAACGAGAAAAACAAATTGGTTGGGTCACTGGATGAGGAGGAAATGTATCATAAAGGGAAATAGAATGTAAAGTGACAGGAAAAAGACGGAGAGGAGAAGAAGAGAACATTTGACAGATTGTTTTAAAACAAAATTGCTACGTCAAGACGAGGAAGAAGCTACTTGAGCACCGTATTGCATGCAAGTTTCTCAGGCGATCTAAGAATTAAAAAATACATTTTGTTTCAAGTAAATTCATTAATATTTTAAAATTATACAGGGTGTTTCAAAACAACAACGATAACGTTTGGGAGGTGATTCCTGACATCAAGATAAGACAAAAAGTATAGACCAACCTGAGTGCACAAATGCTTCCTTTCGGAATTATAGGCTGCGGAAAACATGAAAAAATGAACTTTAAAGGTTCATAGCTCCCAAATTATGAGCACTACTGTAGTCTGTTCAAGGCTTCACTCTGGAACTAATATGTGCACTATCCAAAAATACGTGTTTCAGAATCCTAAGGTACTCACACAACGATTTTTATAGAGAGAGGTTGGCGACGGGCATATAATTTGAAGTGCTCATCAACTACCTCTATAATAATTGTGGTGCCACAGGATTGTGAAACTTGGATATTTGGATAAGGCACATACTAATTCCTAAGTGAAGTCTTGACCCGGCTATAGTATGTCCCATAGTTTTGGAGCTATAGACCTTTAAAGTTCATTTTTTCATATTTTCGGCAGCCCATAACTCCGAAAGGAAGCATCTGTGCATCCAGGTTGGTATATACATTTTGTCTTCTCTTGGTATCAGGAATCACTTCCCAAACGTTGTCGATGTTGTTTTGAAACACCCTGTATTTATAAATAATTTTCAATGATACTTTCACTTATCCTGTACACATACCTTTTATGCATTTCTCTCTTGTCTTGTTTATAGCAAACAAAGATTACTACTTATCATATCTCAGACGCCATTTTTGTTTTTTTTAACCCATTGATTTATATGGGAAAGTATTTTTTGTTTTGGTTTTTCATTTTTAAAATGAACTGGAATGTTAGTGATGTGATTTTACTGATTTCTTTTCGACATGTAGTTTAAATGGCCTTTGTTTTTGTCAAAATGAATTTGTATTACAAATAAATGTAATATTGCTTAAATTTGATTATTAAATTTTTAAAATTATATTTCACAAAATAAATTTAATTTGCACAAAATAACAGACATTTAAATATATTATATTTAAAGATGAAACCAGTAAAATAAAACTATTTCCATACACACCAGTACGCTCATGTCTTAAATTCCGTTAAAATCTTCAAATTATAAAATGATAAGTTACTTGAAAACGATCATCAAAAGTAGTGGATATTCTGTACGGATATTAAATTATTTTATAATACAATATTCGTTGAAGAGAATAAACATTTTGATCTAAATCGTTTCTAAACCAGATAACTTTGACCGATTTGTTGGATATGAATTTGGTACGTACAAAAATTTGTTTCAGCTTGTTACACATCCCTACCTACACTATATCTAAAGAGTTGATCCCAAGAACATCTATTTTTATTAAAAAAAAAAAAAAAAGCTAAATAATAACCATGATAAGTCTTCCACATATGAGTGATAGTCTGCAGAGGCCTATAATCATGATTAAGTAGATGTATTCTCCTTTTAAAGAAAGAACGAAAGAAAGACAGTAATAAATTTTCCATAGTGCATGCAAAACAGCATCACGATGTCAACAGCGTAATAAGAACCTCTTGCAACCAATTACACCGTTGCAGAACATCTAAATCGCGGCCATTATTTTCATACTTTTATTTTTCCTTCACTGTAATCAAATAATCACAAGGGTTACATACCGAGAAACAACGACGATAGGCCTACTCTTTTCGTTGACCCTGAATGAAGTCTTGGTATATAACAAACAAAAAGAACAAAAAAAAAGTTGATACAAAAAAACAAAAATCCTGCAGAACAAGAGTGTTGTACAATTACGTAAGACTATTTGAATTTTTAGCTTGTCGTAAAAACAATGAGGTCCAATTGAGGTTGTTAAAGCTGAAAAGAAGAAAATATAGTTCCTCGCGTTGGGCAAGAGGGGGTAAAAAAAAAACGGAAGAATTAAATATCTCATATTTATAAACAAGTCAAAAATATGTGGTTATTCGTGTTCATTAACGAAGATATTATTTGTTTATTTCCGGAATATTACTCGTGTTTCCTTTTTCAATATTTTTCTATATGTTGCGCACATTTGACAGAGATTTACTCACTAACTCTACATTCGTGTGTAGTTAATTGAGGCCCAAGTTTTTTTTTTTTTAATGAATATTCCTTTAATGAATCTAGTTTTGTTTCTAGCGTTTAACTTCCGGCATGCTCTAATGTCAGTCTTAATTTAGGTTCCATTACACTAGATAGTTTATCGTTAGGAGCATTACAGTAAAATGGCTCTAATAATAAACTGCCTTAAAATGCGTTTACAAACTAAAAGTAATGATTTACCGGTATTTATTTGTAGAGGTCATTTTGACTTCTGAACCAAAGCCAGAAGGTAGCTCATAACACGTGTCCTCCATTCCTTCCTATAACCAAAGTTTTAATATTTTCAAAGCATCGTTATGGAATTTTAACTTGAACGTCTTAAAGATTTGACGACAAATTTTGTGAGCAGTGTCGTTGTCCCAGTGACCATTAGTTCTCCCTCGCAGCAGTTGTTCACGTATCGATGTATCAGCGATGAAAGGGGTCACGAACTTCGGCAATGGAAGCAGCCAGATGCAGACCTATACCCACCAGACCCGGCTTTACCTGGACAGACTCATGAAGATTATGCATGAGACTGCTAATGTAATTCTAATAAATACAATTCCCTTCTCTCTCTCTCTGTCTTCTCACTAAATTTGTAATTTTTTCTCGTTTATGAGTGCGTGTCTGTATAACTACGAAATCTATCAGGGTACAAACATCATGCGACAATTCAGAGAAAAGAAAAGCTATATGTTTTCTTTATGAGGGATAGCAGGAGTATAATCAAGATAATTTGCAAATCTTGTGTAAAATATAAAAGATGCCACTGAACCCAATCAGTGTTTTGGCAAATCTTTTTGTATAGTCTGTGTTTGAAACCACTGTATTATTTTTTCGGTATGATTAAGAAATGTCACGTCTGGAATCAAACAAATGAATGTTGGAGCTCAAATAGAGGATATCGTTAATCCACTATAAAATTCCGCAGTAATGATGCAGAGCTGATATTTTAGCTGCTTCCGGGTCACTGCGTCTAAGAAGCGAGACTCAGGCTCATGTGACCCGAACGAAAGGCGTATCCCAGGTTATTCGTAAGTCGTTGCATCACACTGTGATGGATACTTTTTTTCAGTTTGTTTTCTGAGATAATATGTTATGGAACTAATCCGTCATTGGTGCTCATTTATACTCAATGGCGTATTTAGGGGGTGGCTGTCGGGCTCAAGCTCCCCCGAAATAAATTTGTTATATGCAAACTTCATTAAAAATTTGTCGGCACCCAAAAGGAAAAAATATAAGTGCTTATTCACATGTTGTGCATAGCCTCTCCCGAAGCAAAATCATAAATACGCCACTGCTTATAGCTATAGCATCTCAGTCAACTTCCCACAATTTATTCTATATCTACTGTTTGTTTACAATAATCCACGTTTTTGCAGTACGTGTGAAATGTCATAGTATGCAATGTACATAATTATTAAAATTCTGTTATTTCTGCATTCTAATATACATAATTTTTATCATCTGTAGGATGAGTAAAATTATTATACATGTGTATAAGCCGAATTAATAGAACAATGAAGAAAGTATATAGCCCTACTATGACAGTCAGTATGTTAAAATTAGTATAGAAACATGTGCTATCACTTCAAAAATATCTTGTCTATGGGTCTAGTTATGGTGTTTTGATATAGCTTAGATTCATGGCAGCATTGTATTATTGTGGGCTACGTATTTTTAAAAACTTTAGTTACAATACCAGTGTCTTTTGAGTTTTCTTGTAGACAAGACTTGGCACCATATTGACAGAACTTTAAAAAAATCGAAGTGGTTTCTTTATTTGCTTGAATTTTAATCTAACGTAACAGTTTCAGTGCGCACGTGGAAGTAAGATTTAATGTGGGATGCGAACTTTGTACACTGCTCCGGGAAGAGGACTATGGACTATGTACAGAGAAACCATGCGTAGTTTTAAATAGTTATTCTTGAGAGATTGATTCTACACATACAGGACCGTTTTTAGCTAACGGTGAACCAGTTAGCTGCCGAGGACTGTTCTCTTACAACTGTTTTTATTTAATATAGAAACCAAATAAAATCTCAGTGCTCGACATCAAATGCCCTTTAGATTACTTGATGCAAAAGTATTTGATGAAATTGCTACGAATGGAAGAGCTTAGAGTTGAGTTGAGTTGATTTTTAGTTTAACGTCCCTTTTCAGCAGCGAGGCTATATGAGACGTGGACCTACTGATTAACGTGGAATCCGAACCACATGAGCTCCCGCCGGGAATCGAACCCGGGTCTCCCGCGCCAAAGGCGCATACGTAACCGCTTAGCCACAGAGGAGCTGGAAGAGCTTAGAAGCACGTAGGTTACTTATTTTTATGGAATTCACGTAAACATCATTTTGGTGCATCAGATTTTTCTTTCAGTGCTTGTTTTTATCGCCTGCGGGAACAGTGATTAATATATATATATATATATATATATATATATATATATATATATATATATATATATATATATATATATATATATATATATATATATATATATATATATATATTGCTAACAATCACACAACTTTACCATCTAGGTTTAATGAGCATTGGACATTAAATATTACAATACATGATCTTTGAGGACCTAATTCATAATTTTACCATGTCCAAATGTAATAAATAAATAAATAAATAAATAAATGTAATGATGTTAATTTTTGCTATGGAAAAGTGTGTGGGTGGAAAGGAGTGAATTTTTATGTTATTTTTATTTTGAATATATTTTTCACATGCGTCAATGGGATTACTTGAGACTTCAGAATCGGTGAGTTTATTATTATTATTATTTAACGTTATGAAACATAATAGGGGCCCCGGGGGAGTCCAAGAAGGAGTAGATTCGTAACATCATCTAATGTAGCAATTCTCTGATGCGGAGAGTATGCAAAGTCAAAAATCCGCTGCGGGCAAAGATCCACAGAAATTTAATGTAAAAGTTAACCACTGAACTGACACCCTTGAATTTATGTCACAAGGTATTGTAGCGGAGATCTAATATACGGAGTTATGTGATTCTACAAGAGTTATCTGTTCAGCCATGAGGTAAGAGGTGTTTTAGTGTGGTTTGATCTCATTTTCTAACTTTGGCTCATTTCTTTAAATTCAACATCTCTGTATATACATATGCTTTCTAAAGCGATTCCGCATTAATTTCCATCATTTCGCCAGTCTGTTAAGCACATTAGTTATACAAATTATCTTCTTGTTCAACAGAAATTACAAACTTTCTACAACATGCCGGAATTGGATAAAAAAATTTAAAAAAAAACTGCATATGAGAGGGGCAAAGGTCCGCTGCAAACTTTAGCTCCAGTTCAGATCAGAGACGGCTTGTGAGGAAGTCAAATCGATAATTAGTTATATCACTTTAAATTAAGGGAAGAAAAGTATTTTAATATTCTTATTCTTGTATACACCATTTTAAGCATTAAGTAACTTTTCTTCCTTTACTTTGAAGTGATAAAACTTTAATTTTAGCGGTGTGACTTCCTTCACGAACCGCATCTTATTCAGATTTCTTTTAATTCATGTTTTTGTGTCTTATTTTTAAACATTGCTTTTTTTAAAAAAATATATTTTGTCGTCTTTTAAAATTAGCATTGTATTAACTACCAATCTTTAAACTAAAACTTTTCTAATAGGATTTAAGGGTTTATCGAGTTGCGGCGTCAAGGATTTAATAGATATACTAAAACATTATCTTGAAAATAACTACTACATATTTCATTTCGCATGCTTTCCATGTATATTTTTTTTTCTTATAATATATTTTTCTTATTTCACGCATAGCTACTTGCATCATTCTTTTCTTTCTTGTTTCACTATTATTGTGTAGAAACTGCAAAAGAAAGAAGGAACAACTGAAGCTACTGACTAATGTTCTTTTTCAACAGACATGGGAACTTAAGGAAAATGGGACATCTGTAAGAGAATTTGGTTGAATTCTCGGATTCGATGAATCAACAATCCGGAAGAGACTGAGATCTGATAACAGGGTACTTCACTTAGGCGTTTGAAGCGAGTTCTTAGACCAAATCAAGATAAGAAAATAATTAACATTGTAAAGATTTGGATTGGTGAACACAGCAATATACCACACCCATTATCAAGGGAATCGAAATTTTTTGGAAGAGACTGGCTAAAGGAATTTATTTTTTAAAAAATGTCTCTCATTGAGGACACCAGGTAAGTCAAATATTGCTAGAACAATTAAACGGCGTGACAAACGTCTTGGCATTTGAAGGCAGCGCTCCAAGTTCCCTTTAAATGCTGCTAGCAAATGAGAGGCCAGCGGTATTGCCACGTTTATTTTGCACACATCCACGTCTGTCCCCAGTCACCTGATCGCGCTGTAGTTTGTCTGCTTACCCATAGCCACACCTCTTTGCTACTTGTCAACGTCACGCCAGAGCTTGCGTTTTATTCGTTTAGCTGAAATGCCAAGATGTTTCTCACAAGCCTTAGATTCAACAGACAACAGTTGGATCAGTTTTTTAAAAACTTGGAAGATGCTATAAAGAAATACTAATTTGGACAAAATTGTATCTACGATATAGTGCGTTTCAAATGATTCCAAATAAGTTGCATAAACATGTTGCTCCTGTAGCTAAACGAAAAGTGGCGAAAAAAAAAGTTTCGGACGAGTAAGGGACAACTGTTACAGTTGTTTGTGGAATGAGTGCTACAGGTCACTACGTATCACCCTTCTTTATCTTCGCTTGAAAAAGAAAAAGATCTCTTCTTTTGAAAGATGGACTAACTGCTTCGGTAATGGCTGTAACAGATTCTGGTTATATGAATACGGAAACTTTTCTGATGTATCTGGAGCATTTTACAAAACTTGCTAACCCTTCCATAGATCACCCTGTGTTGCTGATTTTGGATAACCACATATCTCACGTTTCAAGCATTTACTTGGGCTAAAAGAAGCAACACTCACGTGATTAGTCTACTACTTCTGACATCCTCTAAAACTCTACTATGGCGATTTTTGTGATAACTGGATCACTTCTAATCTTAGTCAAGTATTAACCGAGCATCATGTTGATAGTTTATTTAAGAATGCATACTTTAGAAAGAATTAGAGAAAGCTACTCAAGGACTCAGTAACAGAAATGTATTCATTGGACAAAAATCGTTTTTAGTGATGATTTTCTCCCAGGCTACAGTAACAAATCAAAAATACGAATGGACACCGTTGACATAGGGGAACCTAAGTTACATTTTAAACATTTATTTGACGGAAACCATCCGGAGTACTCCCAATCTTGCATTCCAGGAACTGAGCAGGAAAGCATGCTTGTATTGGGGTTTCCTTCAAAAGAGTTTATACAATTCTCTGAAGCGGGTGAACAATCATTCTTCAGTAAAGTGGATATTTTTGAGAGTCGCGGTGGTTCACCTCTGGTGCTTGGGGTCCCAGGTTCGATCCCAGGCCCCGCCAAGTGAACTTTGTGGTGGACAAACACCGTGTGCGTGGGTTTCCTCGGAGTTCTCCCGTTTCCTCCCACTTTCTTCATTCCACCATTTCATTCATTCCTCATCATCACCGTCTCCTTTAGCCTAACCGGCATACCGCGGGACGTAAAACTTAAAGATTTCATTTCATTTCATTTTTTGGATATTTTTGAAGAAGTTATCTAACTCTATTCAAAGTAGCTCTGCTATATACAAAAGCTTGGTTAGTTTTAAGACTTGTCTGAGTAACTTGTTTTTATTCTAACTTTGCTTTACAAAGTGAAATTCAAGTGTTCATTAAAATTCAAAATATCTTTTTTCAACAATTCATGTTTCTGTTGACAAAAAATAATTTATGTGTCATATTCTTTATATATAGCTCCACGGAACAACAAATATGATCAATTTTAAGACTCACCTCAGTGGTTTATTCTTATTTCAATTGATTTTTGGAGTGAACTTTCGGAAAGTGTTTATAGTATGATTGCGGAATTGCATACAGCATTTGAGAATTACTTTTATGTTAGTTTTAAATCTAATACATTGCTATAAAATGTGACACAAACATCGATAACTTTCAAGATTGGTCCTAGTTACTTGTTCTTTAGTTCTTACTTTAACGTTCATATTGATCTTAGTGACTTTATTTATTTATTTTTTTAAATTTTAGCATTCGTTTTCCAAGTGAACTTGAAGTTTTAAGTGTGATTGTATAATTGTATGGCGTCTATATATTTTTAGTTCTTCATATTTCCACTACTATCCAACGCAACTAAATTGTAAAATGTATTTCTTTGGAAATATTATTCATATATCACTCAAGTGGGGAAAGAATCGGCACCGTGGAGGTGCCTTAGTCAATGAGGCAAAGGTCCGAATTTGACAATATCCATAAAATACAATATTGGGGCCGCGCAGTAGTAGAGCGTTTACCTCTCCTTGGTTCGATCCCAGCTCACGCCAAGTGGACTTCGTGATAGACAAACATAGTGTGCGTGATTTTCTTGGTGTTCTTCCGTTTCCTCCCACTTTCTTCACTTCACCATTTTATTCATTTCTTATCATCACCTTCTCCTTTAACCTAGTCGACATAATCGTGGGACATAAAACTTAAAAATTTATTTTTCAAAATCTAATATCAAGTTGAGTTGAGTTGATTTTGAGCTTAATGTCCCTTCCAGCAGCGAGGCTACATGAGATGGGACCTGCTGATTAACGTGGAATCCAAAACATATAAGCTCCCGCTGGGAATCGAACCCGGGTCTGCCAGGCCAAAGACACGTACGGTAACCGCTTAGCCACGAAGGAGTTCAAAATTCAATATCAAATTTAAACTGTCACTAGTTCAGTGCTTCTAAAACTGGACGATTATTGAGAATAAAGATCTTATCTACGTGGCTATGATATTTTAGAATTCATAAAGTTCACTCAAAAAGGAAAAAAAAAATAGAAGTAAAAATTGCACGCTCTTACCACCATCTACTCTATATCGTAGTATTTATTCATTTAATTATTAAAAAAAGAATAGAATAAAAATAAATAAATAAATAGAACATTACATTTAATAATATGTGCCTTGATGCATGAATGAATGATATAGAGAGTACAAAAAGAAGAAATGTTGTGGTATTAGAAGAGGAAGAAGGAAAAAGTTCATCACAACGCTAATTACATGTTCTAATGGCCTTCCAATTAGCTGAGCGTGACACGACTGCAGTTAAAAATTGATGGTTCCTGAGTCACTCTCTCTCTTTCATACGAAGAGAGTTTTCCCACCTTGTTGTGGTGATCTTTTCTGTTGCTGGAAATAAAAAGACAGCCAGCCTTCTCCGTAACTATATTCGTAGTGGTCAAACAACTTGGAGGGAGGGAGAACACTTTATTTTGCTGTTTTACTTTATATTATATATATACACACAATGTGTGTGCGTGTAGTCCATGAAATGGGCGAGACCTACAAACGTATTTAACACAGAATAAAGGATAAACTATCTTATGAAAGAAAAAAAAAATATTTTCAACTAAACACACGAATTCCATCCATTCTTCCGTTACAAACAAAAAAGAGGTGGCGGTCAAGAATGCAATTTGTGCATCTACATTTGATTTGTGTTGTTGTCTTATTTCTTTTAAAACTTGTCATCAGAAGGAACAAATAGAGAAAGAGAAAAGACCCCTATAAATCTTTTAACACATTAGTGATTATTTTTCGTTGTCAAAAACGGATATTTACCAAGCAACACAATCTCCTGTAATTCAATGTGGTTAAACTATTAGCACGCGGACCACATGTGGCCCGCTTTCTCTGACTCCCGTTTGTATTTGCCAGTAATCGGTTTCTCACCCTGCCGCTACGCCCACGACGATGGACTGTGGCCAGCCAATAAGGTTAATGCTCAACTGTTTGATGTCCTGTCAGCACATTTGCTCCTCTTAACCCACTATATTTGTGTTTCTAGAAGACCGATTACCTATCTCTTAATTCCCCCACAATTAGTGTTATCCATGAGACAAGATGAAACGAGAGAAAAAGGCTTTTCTCGTACATTTTTGTAAAAGTCTCGTCTCGACTTGATTTATAAAGAATTCTTTCTCATGTTGTTTCGTAAATCTATGTACAAAATTTATGCTTTGATTTTTTTTTATTAGTTTCATCTAGAAGTTATCACAACCCTTTTTTCTCACGAGAATGTTCACGAAGGGTGTCATATAACAACATTTATTCATTGTCACCTGTCCCATCTGTCAAATAGCAACAAATCGTTCTTGTAGTACCGTTTTCAAAAAGTCCCATGACTTGCAATAATTATTTATGACTATCTCAGAGATATATTTACTTGTTGTTTCTTGCAGTTCATTAAACCCTAAAATACTGTATGTATTGCAGCACACCTTATTAATCACTGTACAGTTAAAGACAATGTCTCCAATACTACATACTTTGACAAATGTTGTGTTGCTAAAAATCTATGAGAATGATTTTGATTTTTTTTTTTTTTTTTTAGAGGGGTAGAAATTATTTTTCCCAGCCTCGGACATTATTCTTCCCAGTAATTAAGTTAGTGTTAAACCGGCCATACACTGACGTATTTTTCCGCCGTAGCCATAAAATTTCATGCGCTAGTCTTGTTAGCAGCTGTCAATACGTTAGTGTATGGGACCTGGCGTACGTTTACGTACCGAATTTTTATACGCTGGAAAAGTCTGGCTGCTTTTAACTTCGAGCGTAAATACGGCGCGTAAAACCGGCTCAGATGAAAGGGTTTTCAAGCAGCAGGTGGTCTGTTGCCCTTTCCACGGCCTTCTCCCTGATCTGGTCTTATTGTTTTCAGAAGAGAAAACCTGTTCTTGAGTTGTCCTCGCGAATCGTTGTTGAGGTTTGCTGGTAGACTCACCAGAAATCATCATTCCAATCTAGTTTCAGTCTTTCTATACAATATATGATTTCGGCTAAATTAATATTTTCTATTGCACAAAACGAGACATTATTTCCTAATTAAAATTCATAATTAATTTTCAATGCATAGAGGAAAAGGTATTTAAATCCAATACTTTCTAATTAGAATTCACAAATGATGAGAGCTCCTCCGTGGCTATATGGTCAGCGTAAGCTTCTCCGGCGCAGGACATCCTGTTCGATTCTCGGCAGAAGCTCACGCAGTTTGGATCTCACTTCTCATATAGCCTCGCTGTCTGAGAGGTCGCTAAATTCAAACCCAATCCAATCGAACATGATGGCTTTCGACTACAAATTTAACATTAAATTTAATATTTGACAATTAGTCCCCCCCCCACACACACAGAGAGGTCAAGATGGTTATAAAAATGAACTCATACCATTAGAGTTGCTCATATTCTGATATTAAAAAAGAAGTATAACATGACTTTTAATAGCATGTGACCAATTCCCGCCAAACTAAAAATATCATGCTATTTAGAAAAGAGAGAGAAAGCAAGAGAAGGGAAAGAAGGTTAGGGCAACCAACAGAAGAGTACGCAGAAATTTATTTCGGGAGCGGTCCAAACTCAATATGAGGGTATTTTATATTAAAATTCCTAAAATTGTCCCTAAAATTAGGCTAAATTTACACAAAAATCGAAATTTCGGGGGGGGGGGGAGTTCGGACCCCTAGGACCCACCCCCTGCTTACGTCCCTGGCAACCAACATAAAATGTTACTTCCAGACATACTTTTTCGTTCACTTGGTTCTCTCCGGTCGAATATGAATAAAAATGTTCCCAGTAGCAAAGATAAATTACATTTCACACTTATGAAGAACACTTCTTCACCAAATAATGTTCAAATTCAGCTTTCTGATATTTTGTTTTGTCCCACGCTACCCCTACAATATTTTTGAAAGAAATCACTACCAGCATAGAGGCTACAGGAACCTACTAGGTATATTTAAGAATAAAAAGTAATAATCCTGACCTTCAAGATATTATCTCGATATCTGCCTGATAAAACAGCAAAAAATTGCGTTTGACTATCGAAATTCGGTGAAAATTTTTTGCTATTTCGATCACCTGCTGCTTGTTATTTTAAGTACCTTCTCAATTTTACAAGAACTTGTAACAAAATAGGTTCAGAAAGTCACTATTTTTTTCCCCGTGATCTTAACATTACTCGTGAAAAAGAAAATGTGAGAAACCGCAATACATGGCCTAATGTTTCTTTCTTTGTGAATTATTTCAAACCTCAGATTGTATATATATTTAAATTTAACAGACCTAATAATCCTATTTCACCATTAATGGCATACATACTAAGTTCATGTTAACTTGTAGTATGCCATTAAAGCATTTCTCAACTTTTGTGGTGTGGTTACTATCAATTCTTCCCAGATAAACGTTAACTTAAGGTCTATTACCACAGAATATTAAATAACAATGAATATCTGACACTTAAATAATTTCTTTCACGAACAACTCAATCATTTTACTGAGCTCCTCTGTGGCTAAAAAGTTAGCGTGCGTGTCTTTGGCGTGGGAGATCCGGGTTCGCTTCCCAGTGGGAGCTCATGTGTTTCGGATTCCACGTTAATCAGTAAGTCTTCTCTCATATAGCCTCGCTGTTGAAAGGGGCGTTAAATTCAAAATCAACTCAACTTAATCGTTTTATTATGTTTATAAGTAGCATGTCCATCAGTGTCAGGAGAATTTATATAATAATTGACACAACTTCTTACTTAATAGTGTTATTTTAGTGTCATTTTTACTACTAGAGCTTCGAAATTAATTGATATTTAATTGTTTTCAGTTTCGTATAACATACAAGTTTGTTTACATTTTTCTTTTTACTTTCTGCTTAATTCCTTATAACTACGCTTTCTTACAGTGAAATATGTCTTATTCAATGAATACAAGAACTATGAGTATTAAAAACATACAATTCGACGGATCTTTACACTGAGAAAAATGAAAATTTAAAATAAAACAAATCTGTTTATTTTCTGAACCAGTAAATGGAAACTCTTCCGACATAGATTGCTTCAAATCATTGGTTCATAAGTTGTGAAACAAATGTAATAATAATAATAATAATAATAATAATAATAATAATAATAATAATAATAATAATAATAATAATAATAATAATAATAATAAAATTTAAACGAACGAATGGATTTGGTTCAAAGTCTTTAATGAGTTAACAGTTTAAACTTCATTTGAAAAAGAAATCTGAACTAAGATTGGGTAGCTCAGTTAATTTTAATAAGCAGTTGGATGTTTGTACCAACATGTAGTGAAATTTAAACAAACCAGTCGTTCAAAATAGTTTGACTTTGTTTGAAAATAACCTAATCTGAGTTGAATTGGAGAATAGAGTGTTCTGAATAGCTAATGTTTGGACTGAATTTGACTAAGTTCGAAATTAAATAAATTAAGGTCTATATTGTGGTAAAGCTTCGTGATAATATGCCAAATATCATAGCTACACCAAATTCATGAAACAGCTATAATCATTTGTAACAACTCCACATTTTATTATTTGCAGTTTCTTATGTTCCCATATAACATACACGTGCAAACCTTTTTTTTAAAGACAAATTTAATATTTATTATACTAAATAACTATAATAATTTTAATCAAGCGTTAGATAAATTTATCTTACTTTCCGTAATCAATTGTAGTTGTGCAAAAACACAGATCTACTCGCTTGCAATGGAAAGTACCAGTGACGGCAATTGGGTATGAACACTAAAAAGGGGGACAAAACACTACTAATAGTAAGGGGGCATGTAATTAGGTTATAGTGTAAAGCTAAAAAAAGTGGAGGCAGCAATTACCTTCACGCCCCTAATCGCCGATGGACAGCACATTTGTTAATAATATTCCTAATTTAAGTGAATTTTAAGACTTTGTTGAGGAATAATTTTGGTAGTATTTAATTAGATCTATACGCTTTTATTTGAATCACTTCACTTCAGATTTACAATTAGTTTCATTATATTTTCATTAACTGTTAATCATCCAACGATGCGTTCAAACGTAGAATATTCACTAATAGTCATTACATGGGCCAACAACTTAAATTAATTTATTTACAATTAACTAAATTATTTTTAAAAAACACCAAATTTGTTATATTTAATTTGAACATGTGGTTTGGTCCAGTCATTTGAATCAATCATTTTTAAATTTAAAAGTTGGTTTACATCGATCAAAAGTGTCTGCTTACTGTGTCAAAAGCTTTTCAGTAGACCTTACATTGAATGCTGTAAATTTCTTATATCTTATACACTAACATGAGAGGCGGACATAGGGCGTATTGTGAAAATATATACTCAGAAAAAATGTATGTGGCGTACTTAAAAACGTAGGTTAGATGTGTAAATCATGTAGTTTTAGGACTTAACGTACAGCAAATGTATAACTGAAAAAAGTACTTTTATACATACTTTCCGCATACATGTTTCGAATAAACATGTTATACTACGTTGAATTTTTATCATGCTGCTTGCACAGACTATTGCAACAACCGAAAGTGATCATTCTCTATTCTTTTACAAATGAAAGCTGTTTTCAAGAGGCTTATTTTGGACTTTTTGTTAAACTTACAAAACTGCCTTTGCTGTACACATATCCACTTTGAGAAAAGTTATAAAAATTTACAACTTTTTACGTTTCATACTTATAAGAAATGAAATTTTAATACGTTAGAAACTATGTGATTTAAAAATGTTGGAAATGGGTAACAGCATCAATTTCCAGTAATAATTGTAAACTTTTGTAATTTTATTCTGTATGTGACCACATAAAGAAGATTTTAATTTTGATCGTTTTACGGTCAAAAATATTTTGTGAAATGTAACGGAAACTCTGAAGAGACCTTTTTTGCGAATTTCTTAATATTGATCGATGGAGGTAAAGAATATGTTTAATGTTCGTACTTGAAATCCAAAATGTAGTTTGGCTACTACATACACTATGTGATCAAAAGTATCCGGACACCCAAAAAACATACGTTTTTCATATTAGGTACATTGTGCTGCCACCTACTGCCAGGTACTCATTATCAGCGACCTCAGTAGTCATTAGACATCGTGAGAAAGGAGAATGGAGCACTCCGCGGAACTCACGGACTTCGAGCGTGGTCAGGTGCTTGGGTGTCACTTGTGTCAGAAGTCTGTACGCGAGATTACCACACTCCTAAACATCCGTAGGTCCACTGTGTCTGATGTGATAGTGAAGTAGAAACGTGAAGGGACACGTACAGCACAAAAGCGTACAGGCCGACCTCGTCTGTTGACTGACAGAGACCGTCGACTGTTGAAGAGAGTCGTAAAGTGTAATAGACAGACATCTATCCAGACCATCACACAGGAATTCCAAACTGCATCAGGAACTCCAAGTACTATGACAGTTAGGCGTGAGGTGAGAAAACTTGGACTTCATGGTCGAGAGGCTGCTCATAAGCCACACATCACGCAGGTAAATACCTCGCTTGGTGTAAGGAGCGTAAACATTGGACGATTGACCAGTGGAAAAACGTTGTGTGGAGTGACGAATCACAGTACACAATGTGGCCATCCGATGGCAGGGTGTGGGTATGGCGAATGCCCGGTAAATGTCATCTGTCAGCACGTGTAGTGCCAACAGTAAAATTCGGAGGTGATGATGTTACTATGTGGTCGTGTTTTTCTTGGAGGGGGATTGCACCCCTTGTTTTGCGTGGCACTCTCACAGCGCAGACCTACATTGATGTTTTAAGCACCTTCTTGCTTCCCACTGTTGAAGAGCAATTCGGGGGATGGCGATTACATCTTTCAACACGATAGAGCACCTGTTCATACTGCATGGCCTGTGGCGGAGTGGTTACACAACCACCACATCCCTGTGATAAACTGGCCTGCACAGAGTCCTGACTTGAATCCTATAGAACACCTTAGGGATGTTTTGGGATGCCGACTGTGCCAGGCCTCACACCCTACCTCTCCTCAGTTCAGTACTCCGTGAAGAATGGGCTGCCATTCCCCAAGAAACCTTCCAGCACTGATTGAAAGTATGCCTGCAAGGGTGGAAGCTGTTATCAAGGCTAAGGGTGGGCCAACACCATAGTGAATTCCAGCAGTACCGATGGAGGACGCCACGAACTTCTACGTCATTTTCAGCCGGGTGTCCGGATACTTTTGATCACATGGTGTATGTTTAAAATTATAGTACTTACTTAATTTCTTAATGACTAAAAATTCTGAATTTAAGGTTACTTTTATTAATAAAAATATTAAAATACACACACACACATTTATATATATATATATATATATATATATATATATATATATATATATATATATATATAATGTGTGTGTGTATTTTGTATGTATGTAGATAAATAAAAAAATATCACACAACTAGATACGTAAGCACAAAAAAGAATCTTGGCGATACAAGTAGTTAATGGAGAAATGATCCCAATAAATTTCTTTAAATTGGAAGCATTTCATATGTCAATGAAATAAAAAAACACACACACACACTGGTAGCGATCAGTCTTTGAAAAAGACGAAATTCGTGGAGTAAAGTTCTGACCCATTAAGCCCCTATTCTACAACTGTTTCAAATTCAAGAACGTTATTATTCTCCTTGTTTACCTTCATTTTTAATATTCCCGCGCAAACAACAACTTGTGTATCTCTTCACTCCTTTCATTTTTCATACCTTTATTCTCACCGTCATGATTAAAACGATTGGTTAGAAAAACGTGATTAACTAACCAAACTCCTCATCATTAAAATTCCGAATAGTACGTATTTAAGACTGTGACCGTTTCTGATTTTGAAAACGCTCTTGTTTACACTGTAAGTCATTACTTGGCAGCATGTATGTCACATCGTCATTAAGAAATCATATATAGCTTTTTTTTTAAAAAAGTAATAAGTGAAAACTTATTCTAACTCTTATTGAAACATTTGGATTGCGGGCATAGCGAGCAAGAAATTCTTTAACAAATCTATTTTCATTTCCAATACTTTCCTTTCTTCTTGCTTCTTCGGCACCCTCTTGCTATCAGCGCCCGGGGTAACCGCCCCGCTGGCCCCCCAACTTAGCTACGACTCTGATGAGAACTATTCTAAATATAAAGCAATCTATTCTACAGTTGCTAAATGGAGAAGGGATAACACAAACACTTATATATTTAAAAATTAGTTGTATTTAAGGTAAAGTATTTTTTATCTTAAAAAGATATTTTAACTTCCAAAAACTTCTTCTTATGAGCAAATGTACTATCCAATGTAATGTAGTATGGTGCATTAATATCGCCACTGTTAGAACAAATGCTATGCTTCAAAGATTGTGAAAGAAAACAGGAGAGTGAATTAGTTGCCGCATTTCATATTAGTAAAGTACAACAATACAATTGATATTGTTTTCATTTGGTTATGTTATATCCCAGATTAAGTGTTAATTCGTTTTCTAAATATAAAATTTTAATTATTCTAGATATTCTTTGTAACTTTTAAATAGCTTGTCAAGTCACACTTCGAAATTAAAACTTGGTTTGTTTGTACTTGGAGACGGTTGACTTTCCTTCTTTTTGTTGACCCTTTCATTAAGGACTAGATTCTACAAGAGCAGCAGATATGCTGAGCATATATTACCCAATAGCAGTGCGCGAATTAGGTTGTGTATATTTGAAGGGGGATACAATAGTTCCTAACAGGAGATAGTTGATTGCTTTGTGAGGCACCAATGTTTCAATTTGTTGCTTTTGGAAGGGATTAAAACAAAATAGAAGGAAATTCCGCCCCGGGATTCGCACCCTGCCCTAAAGGCATGAGTGGCACAAGCTGGATGCTAGGCCCTGGTTCCATGAGATATGTTACGCCACAGAGGGTAGATTTATTTATTTATTTATTCGAGAAATCTAACAAATTTAGTGAGAAAATTTATTAAATTGAATTACTGCTTTCGCAAAATCATGGATTTAGATATTGTTTTTCTTTCTTTCTTTCTTTCTTTTTTTAAATCTGTCTGATTTAACTTTGTTAAAACATTCTATGCGAATTTTCACATTCCGATACTATGAAAAGAGTACTCCTACATTGAATATCACTTGCTAGTCCAAATGTTTCTATTGTTTTGTTCTTTCTTTTTATTCGTTTCCTTAATAGCATAATGTTTATAAGACCTGCATTTAAAACATAGATCTGTCCTGTTCAAACAACTTGAGCAAACTGGAAAACCACCGCGTACTGAAACAACAGGCAAAAGGAAGAGCGAAAACTGACCGCTTCTTTTTCTTCTTCTTTTACGCGCCTATTTTTACGCTAGGTGTATGGGCCAACTTACGGACCGAAATTTACGACATCATTTTACGGACCGAAAATGCGCGCTGAAAATACGCTAGTGTATGTTGGCCTTTAGGGAAAGGAAAGCCAGAGGGGGAATTTCCCCTACAAATAAATTATTGATACACGGTTTCTTGCCTCAGAGCTATTGCTTGTCCGTCTTTCTCGAGCATGCTGTCAGATCTGTTTTACAAAATATCCAATTCTATTTTGTACATCTTGATCTCTCTAAAGCCTTTGATAGTTAATCAATAATTTGACATCGATATCACTTTCCTCTGCAATCGTTGAATAATTCTTCCCGATAACCCTTCTGTAGTTGTTACCTTTGGTGTACCTGAAGCTAGCGTCTCCAAACAAGCATCTGTAGTCTTAATAGTCTATTACAGTTTTTCCCAATTCGTGGTCCGCATACCCCTAAGGGTCTGTGGTTTAAATTTGCAAGGTTCGTAGCATTATTTACATTTTAAAATTTATAAAAGATTTACGTGTAAACAAGCCCGTTGTATACTTATAACATAGATAAAGGTTTGTAATTTAATTGTAGTTGATATTGCTAGGTACCTGCGTCTCAATACCAATACTAAACAGTTGACCAAAATTTAAAGGTGAGGGGTCCGTATCATGCCTTAAAAATATTTTTTTAAAAAAGTCGTCAACTCTGAAGTAATAGAACCACTGATCTAGTGTATACTTTTGGGATGCATTTTTTTCATTTTTAAAATAAAAAGTAAGCCTTTTTAAAAGAAAAACGGTAATTTTGTTTTTTACCTGCTTTTTATTATTTTCTTAATTAAGTATATACTATTTTTGTTTTCGTGTAATGGTGAGCCGCGGTGGCTCAGTGACAGAGCGTCCACCTCTGGTGCGTGGAGTCCCTAGTTCGATCCCAGTTGGCACCAAGTGGACTTTGTGGTGGACACACACCGTATGAGTGGGTTTTCTCGGAGATCTTCCGTTTCCTCCCACTTCCCTCATTCTACCATTTCTCGTCATCAGCATTTCCTTTAGCCTAGCCGGCATGGTCGTGGGACGTAAAAGCTTAAAGATTTCATTTCATTTTTCGTGTAGTGGAGTCTACAATTAAGAAAGTGCGTTTACGACATTCGGTACTTCTTCTGTCGAGTCCTATATTTAGTCCGGGACTGGCCATCTTGATTCATTTCCAAACTCATATCGCATTGATGGCCTGCAAGTGTAAGTTATGCAACCCATCCTATCACAAGGGCAGGCTAAGTTGCCTAACCAAGTTTAAAAAAAACTCTTATTGTGTATAGTTGGACAGATACGATGAATTGGCAAAGAAGAAATGGACATTTTCGAATTGTGTTCACAATACTTGTCATTAAATCTTTTGTCTTGAATTCGATTCAAGATATAGCAAAGTGAAAAATACATTCTAATATTTTACAAAATGATTGAAACTGATTGTTATTATTACTAAATTTTCATTGTTAGTAAACGTTAAATTTACTACAAAATTTCGTGATTTAGTATGTACCCTAGTTTCAGCTCAATGATGTTTCAAGAATTCTGTTCCAAAGGTGCGGATGGATTCCACGAGATTCCATATAGATTTGTTTCATATAATAAAGCGTTTTCTTGTCTTTGTTATGGTTGATTCTACAACATTATTAGCGTTTAACAATTAAGAAAAAATGTTTAAAAATGAGACATACTGTATATCAATAGATAGATCTCATTAAGCTTAACAAAATGAAGAACATGAATGAATCTAAAAATTGATGTTCTACGATAACCACGCCATCTATGAAGATAAAACTGACATTGTAGTATGCGCTCATTAAGTTCGTTTTGTTTGATACTAGCAAGACGTCAGTACATAGCATGGTTAAAAAGATTACGATTAACTCTTAGGCCTATACTTTAATTTTTGTTTATGACAGGGTTAAAAATGAGGGGAAATGTTGGAGGACGTCGTTCCTCCACTTCCAAAAATATCTATGGCGTCCCTCCACTTCCTAAAAAAATACAATTGGCAAAGATAGGAACGAGGAACGGCGTGATGTCATTCGTTCGTGTACCTTTTCAGATCCACTTTTACCCCTGGTTTATGAGTCCTAGATCAGTCGATAAGTTGAGCAAAATGAGTTTGAAGGTAAATTATCATGCGTAGTTTTCCAGGAAATTGCGAAAAAAATCATATTTGTGTCCTAAAAAAGTGTATCGTTTGTTGGTAATAATAACTTTGATGGTTTTTATTCTGCCGGAATATATTATTTATTTATTTATCAATGTAAAGAACGTGCTACTAACAAGTAGATTATATATATTGTTTCTTTTTTTTCCTCGTGCGGTGACATATATATTCTTAATAGTGACACATGTATATTAATTGTAATAATTTATGTGCGTAATTTTATACTAAATACAAAATAATACTTACTTAAGCAATAAATGTTTTGTCATATGAAGCCTATGACGTCATAACTGATTTGGACACGTATTCTTTGACAAATTGGAAATACATATAAATCAGCAACACAAATTGTTTCACTAAGTAGCATTTTCTAAGTACTAAATTGATACACGACGAATTTCGTTTAAAATTCTGCAATATACGCGTATTTGAAAATGGGGGGGGGGGGGCGAGAGGAGGAGGATGGAGGCTGTTGCTCGAGGCAAGGACTGGGGGACGGAGGCAAAGAATTTTCAGCATCAAAGAGTTACATAGAATGAGAAATAAAATCAGGGAATTAGGGATACGGAATTAGGTATTAACAGATATGACATACCGGTACTAGATTCTGTACTATAAGGCGAAAGAAACATTAAGAAAAAAGACAAGTTTATTTTCTGGGTATTTGAATACAGAGCTGATAAAAGAAAAGCTCAAAAAATGCCGTATAAATTGGTTTTGAGTTTTGTTCTCTTTGGGGCAGAAGTATTATGTAAAAGCAATGGGTAAAATATTTGAACCTCTCGAAATATGGGTGGGGAGAAGAATGAAGAAAATAATTAGCTCATATTAGGAACACTTAGAAGTAGTAGGGGAGAAAAGAACGATTTTAAATGTAATTAATAAGAAAGGAAAAACTGGTTGGTACAGTGACTGAAAATTAACAGTATCATGAGGGACGTGCTAGATGTGGTTGCAGGAAAAAGAGGCAGGGGTGAAAGAGTTGATGGACGATATATATGACAAAGAGGTTAGCTGAAGACCGTGACGCAAGGAAGCCTCTCAATTTGTGGCAATTAACCTCTCAATAATGACAGAATACCTATGATGATGATGATATTGAAGTATACCTAAGACAGGTTTATGCGTGGCACGAACATACCAATAATAATTTAATTCGAATTCGGCCACTGTACTTGCAGTACTACGCCGGAAACAAACTTTGGCTGTTAAGTTCGAGACTTTGTGACTAGTGAATCCAACGAACCCACGGAAGCTATCATATACAGTACGTATCGTGAACCCCGGAATATTCACATAAACTTTGATCGTTTGGTTTCTCTTGCTTTCTAAATAGTGTTCAGACAGAGCGACTCCTCCCTCAGTAAGTGACAGGCTGAGATTTGAAACCAGTTCCACCTATATTCAAAGGACAGGAATGTCGGTATGTACAAAACTCTCCAACCCAGATGAAAGACTATAGACCTTAACCCTTTACCTTTGGTTGTCTCCCCACACCCTGAAGCCAAACATGAAGACATGTACAGCACGTCGAAATGTCTTTGCCAACTGAAGTAAATCACAGACTATAGTAATAACAATAGGGTAAAGAAAAAAGAAAGAAGAAGAAAGTTGCAAAATATTGTTCGTTCGGCGCCAAGAGAGTGCGTACGCAGAAAGAATATGCATAATTTCTTCAAAGGTTAAAAAAAATGAGAAAAAAAGAATACATGTAAGATGGTATACAAGTATTATTATTTTATCCCTCGAAGCGAGTTTGTTAGTTAGTTAGTTGTCGTCTTTCATTTTATGATAAGTTTCCTTTGTGTGGTGGCATCCGATGGTGCATTGCAGGGGGTCACACTTGGCGTTGACTCGTTCGAAGCAAAACAAGGTCGACTCCTTTTCATCTGTCTCTGATGCTTGGCGATGCGACCTACTTGCTTCTCTTTGATCGACCCAATGACAAAAGAAGTTTCTCTCCATTTTCTAAATGGGTTTATGTCGTGTCTTCATCATTTGCTCTATACTTTTTAAAAGGCACCAATCCCTTCAAACACGTGAATAATAATAATATTAATAAGTAAAGTTACAAACAAGCAGCCATCACAGTGCACGCCGCGTGAAGGAATTTGGTTTATCACAATTGTACACAACGTAAAAATTGAAATTTCCCCTCACTTGCCATTCCTTACTGAAAACTTTAGTAAGATGTATTAATATTTGAAATTAAAAAAAAAAAAAATAAGTTTTTAGGTTTATAGAGAAAAAAGTCATTTAGTTTCAATTTATCATTGTATTATGTAGACACATTGGCATTTTGGTATCCTGTGCATTATACTAACCCGTTGATCTCAACAGCACTACGGGTAGTCTATTAAGTAAGGATGATATCTATAATTACTCCCATAGGAATGCACGGCGAACCGTTTTCGACCGTTGATATATTGGGATCAATTTGATGGATTATCTCCATCAACGAAATCAGTTCCTAATCCTTGGCGCTCTACTTCCTGGTCCAAATTGGACTTCTTTCATGTGATTGTTCTCAACTTATTTTATGAAACCCGAACTCCCATAATCCTCTGCTATAAATATCCGGCCCTTCAATGGAGAACCGCAAAATTTCCTTTTACATTCAAATTTAAAAGTCTCCATCACATAACCTTTAGTATACGGAAACATGGAATTGTGAATAAAAATCAGATCGAAACGATTTCTATACCTAAATATGACTTCCTGCTAATCTCTACGTTATTTCAAGTTATATTAACAATCAAACGAAAAACTCTAAAGTGTGAAATAAAGTATATTTATATAGGAAGGAAATAATTGGATATCATAGAAAAATAAACTAATATAATAAAATAAAATTTGGGAATACAGATGAGAATGTAAAAGCTTTCTCCAAAATCATATGAACATCATTACCATCAGAACTTAATTTGCCCACAATAGGTTTACGTCTCGAATTTGAAAATGTAGTTTCCACCTGAATGAGACGAGAATCGTCTCTTGGGCAGCACTAACTACATTGATTGATTGGTTGGATTGGAATTTAGCGACCCTTTCAGCATCGAGGATATATATATATATACGGAGAACCAAATCGAGCGGGTTTACAAGGAAAATTCGGAGATTCCGGCTACAGGCGGCTTTCCTAGCGGTGCTCCTTCCACGGCAGGAGAACTCCAATCTGTGATGTGGTGCAGATTTTCCGTACTGCGTTGGAACCATGTCAGCCTAGATGGTCCATATATACTTCTTTACCTTGATACGTATGTTCCATACAGATTTTCTAGATGCTGCTAGGTTTCTTTTGCTTGTATGTTTATTTCCAGCCAGAAGGAAAATCTAGAACTTACACAAGAATGGGATGTATAGTGACCGTACAATTTATCAAAGTGAATGACTTCTGTGTCCTGTATGTACCGTCGGGGGGCACACATGATTCCCGTCTATTTGTGGCTATATAGATTGGTCCTGGCTAAGCAACAAAGCTGTACGTAGACTGGTACAGAAAATCTTGTGTGTGATACAAAATTCTGCTATATTTAGCCTCTTTGGGTTTTGAAGACTAAAAACTAACCCTTTTCTCTCTCAGTGTAAGACGTACACCTACAGCTTAACGTGGGATCCGACGTACATGAACAATCATTTTGAATCGAACTGGAGTCTCCCACTAATTATATTGATGTCGAAGAAAGAGCACAATAGGTAATTATGAGTGTCAATGGATGTTCATAAAATATCAGGGACTTTGGGCACCCTGTAGACATATAAATATGTTAATGGACAAATTAGTTGTTGATTGATCGAAGTTTAGCTTCTGTTTTCAGAGCCAGGTAGTAACTATAAAAATACTATTAAGTATCTCTGTATGCTAAGAACTGTCTCCAAAGCTTTTCTTACAGACCAGAAATTTGGGTGTTCATTTTATGACTCATGATTATTCAGCACCCACATTTATACATTATACGAAAGATCTTCAAAACAATTATTAGTTACTATAACACACAGAAAATAGTTGGCGTAACAGCCCGTTTTGTGGGCCTAAGCCTGCTCTAGTGTTATCCACTAACTACCGGCTGAACTATGTCCAGTCTAGCGGCGAGCACGTGGTCAGTGCGCTGCGACTCCCTATCTAGGGCTGTGCGATATGTCGATATATCGATATCGATATTGTCGGTATCGATATTCGATATTGTCGATATCCGATATCGATATCCGATATTATCGATATCGATATATCTATTCGATATCGATATCAGAAAAATATCGAATGTCGATATCGAAATTTCGATGTCGCACAGCCCTATCCCTATCCCTAATAGGCGCATCACTACATCAGGAGCTTTCTAGACTTAGTGGCCGTCACGTCTTGTATTCATATGACTCCCCAGTTTGCCTCACGGCCCTGGGTGGATGCCGAAAATTGGGAAGCAACGGCCGAGAATAGAACCCGGAATCACGCGGACATGAGTTCAACGCTCTAACCATGAGATTACGGTGCTCCCCGAAAACTATGTAATAACATTTTCAAATATTATCTGGCTGAAGTTCCATTTTTGTTCTTGTTGTTCTTCTTCATTGTCATAATTAGCTATTCACTAGGGGTTAACTATTCACTATTAGCGAAGATCGTTAACATTATGATAGTCTCTCTCTCTCTCTCTCTCTCTCTCTCTCTCTCTCTCTATATATATATATATATATATATATATATATATATATATATATATATATATATATATATATATATATATAGAGAGAGAGAGAGAGAGAGAGAGAGAGAGAAAGACAGACAGCAGGGGCGGATCCAGGACGGACTTCTGGGGGACGGTGGGTTGTAATACTGCTACTTAGAGTTACTTTTAAGAGCACCAAACTCTGGGATTGGTTTTATTTATATATGCAAAATAAGAAAGTTTCCTCTTCTGGAGGGACAATCCCCCCCCCTGGATCCGCCACTGATACAGAGATTGATACTACAAAATATAGTATAGTATGAATGTTGAATGTCTGTTATTGTGATTCAGTGCACACTCCTCAAATAGAATTTTGGGAACGGCACGTGGCCTTGGTGGTAATATACTCTTGTTCAGAAGTTATAGTGTGTGAAATGCACGATTTGGCCACGAACTTTTTTGCACCCGCCTACATTACACCTTAGCGTTGACCATATTCTAAACAATATATTGTATTTCTAATTGACTGAAGAAACGTATTGATGTTTTGTTTTTATTTACTTATTCATTGTTACTTAAGAACGTGTATATTTTCCACCTTCTATTTGTTTCTGAAAAGGAATATGAGTAAAGTTTATACTTTCCGCCCACATTCATAGATAAATACAACAGAGGCGACATGTCGTTCATTAACATATGGATGTGATGCACCATACATGACGCCTTTAAAATGTAATAAAACAATTCAGAGGAATTGTTATATGTTTCTAGCCATCAGTGGTAGTGTAGAAATTTATATTTTCACGTTGACGAAATTCATGAATTGTTAAGATAAATCAACACTTATGTTTCAAGGCAAAAATTATAGCACCAAACGATTCTCGAATAAAATGTGAAAATGTGTGAACAACGTGACATTTTCTGCCACGCCCATTAAGATTTCAATGAAGTTCTTTAGTTACAGTTTTCTCGCAATTTTACATATATATATATATATATATATATATATATATATATATATATATATATATATATATATATATATATATATATATATATATATAATGGAATAAACCAAATCAACTTTTTTGTAAGCTGTACTTATGAAATGCTATTGAGCATAAAATAAGTTCTGCTTTCATGTTGAGAAATATGCCCAAATCGTCATATTATAATGACACAAAATGTGAAGATGTTAGAAGCTTATTATTATCAACGATAAGTGTGCTGCATAAATCCAGAGGTGTAATGTATACACAAAAGAGAATAGAAGCCATTATACACAAATCTGGTCACAATCATTATTAATACAGCATAATGACTAATTCTATGTTAAGGGCGTCGCTGCTACAAAGATTCAAGATGGAGCAATTTCCCCCTCAATAATTTTGCTTTGTCCCAGTGTTGCTTTCCACCCAGGTTATTACATGTAATTTGTATATATTAAATCCATTCTTATTCCGGGTTTTGTCCCAAGATTTCATTGTCTTCCCCTTACTTTGATGCAATAAAAATTCCTTTCTTAGCACCGTTAGTCTTCTACAAGGTCTTGACAAAGAGAAGCAAAGATTCAGTGGGTTATATTGTAGAAACGAAATTTCACATTTGATTCTCTTCTGTGTAAATCTAATTCATTTATTAGGATCACGTTAGTGAGTCTTATAAGATTGTAATCTTAATGCATACGTTCGTTACTCAACAGGATACATATTGAACGAAGAGAATTTTTGAATTGTTTTCTACAATAGCTAGAAGTATTGTCTTGGCTTAGTTCGTTAATTGACTCAATTTAACACTCTGGTGCATGGGGTCCCTCTTTCGATCCCAGCTCGTGCTAAGTGGCTTTTGTGGTGGACAAACATCGTGTGTGTGGTTTTCCTCTGGGTCTTCCGTTTCTTCCCACTTTCTTCGTTCCATACTATGTCATTCATTGTCATTTTCACCGTCGTTTTTAGCCTACACAGCATAATCGTGGTACGTAAAACTAAAATATTTCATTTTTAATTCACGGATAACGGTGGCTATCCAGATTCCATCCATTCATAAATGTACGCTTCGTGTAACTCTAAATGGAAACCTCAAAACAGCAAACGATTTGTATAAACTCTAGGCGAGAATATTTAGATATTCTCCATTGTCGTTATAAATGCAAGCCTATTCATTCATCAGTTTACTTTTCTCGTGATCTTTATATTATATTTTTTACTTTTATCTAATAATAAACATACCCAAACATCTCTTTCTCAAAAGAACTAACGAACTAACTCTATGGCCTATGAAACCCGGAGGTTCAATGCCGCATTCACAAAAGCTCCTCACTGACTTCTATCTTTAGCCAATTGGATCCAGTTTCTATTTTGTATTTCTATTTTCTGCAAGATCCACCTTAACATTGTCCTCCCACCTGCACCTAGGTCTTCCTAATGGTGCCAATGTACTTCCCATCCAGTTAAGACTTTGAAAGCGTTCCTACTTTCTTCCATTCTGGGTACATGACCCGCCCACCTAAGTCTCCTAGACTTGACGACCCTAACAATGTTGGGTAGACCGTATAAATTATGTACTTCCTCGTTATGAAGTTTCCGCCATTCCCCATTCGCGTTTCTCTTGGGTCCGAATGTTCACCTCTTATTCTCAAATACTTTCAGTCTATGTTCTTCCCTCAGAGTAAGTGACCATATTTCGCAACCATACAGAACAACAGGCATGATTATCGTTTTATATATTTTAAGCTTCAAATTCCTCGAAAGGATTCCGACGACAAGAGATTTTGAACTGAATAATAACACGAATTTCCTGCTTTTAGTTGACATTTAATATCTTCATGAATATAGTTTTCGTCTGTTAATATTGATCCTAGATATTTCATAGTATCCACTTTATCAAAAGTATTATTCGATATTTTAACGCACCCATAATTTGGCGTATTATGATCCCGACGAATTTCCATGTATTTAGCTTTCTCTGCATTTACTTCTAAACTCATGTTCCTGCAAGCGTTTAATAAGACCTCTGCATTTCATTCTATCTCAAAAGAACTAAAATTCTACAAACTCTTCATGTGTTCGAGACAGTAAAAAAGTATTTTAGAAAGTAAGCTGCTTGTTTTTAAAAGAAAATGCGAAAAGCTTAGTTGACATTTGTTGCTTTAAAATTTAATGGAGAACTAATATTTGTGATTACTTTTGTTTTGATATCAGACATTTTTAATAAATGACTATTGCTGCTATCATGGAGGTACAACATTATGGTCTGTTAAGGTTATCCTTATGGATGCAGTTCAAAGAACTGAAGGACGTACATTGCAACATTTTATGAATGAGGGAATCCGTTCCCCTGTATTAGCGCTCCACTTCGGAGGAGAACAATCTTGGTGGTAAGCAGCGTGGAGACAACACTGCAACTTTAACAGTTGTGAAGAAAGAATAGCTTATATATATATATATATATATATATATATATATATATATATATATATATATATATATATATATATATATATAGTGTTCATTTTCTACTTGAGTTTCTTAATTTTTTTTTCCATTCACATTAATGTACTTCCTATCCAAATCCATCATAAACATACATTTGTTCACAACAGCATGATGGATTTTCGTATTAAATAAAGCATCAAATTATTACTTTACAAGAATGTAACTTGCGCCACTAGGAATAGAAAGTGTGCAAGTTGCCGACGTATTAATCATAATCCTTCACGTCATACACATCAATATAGTAATTATATTTGCCCTGTTATATCCCAACGAAACATGTGCAGTAATGCGATTTGCAGTACATATAATATTCACATACAGCCATAAAGATTTGGTTTGGGTAATAGTAATATGTTAACTTTGTCTTTAACGAATTCTGAAAGGAAGGAATTGCGGTGTTAGACCCTGCAAACGGGTAGCAACGGGAGAAGAGTGTCATAGTTATATGTATGGCTATAATGCATTATTCTGCTAACTCATCCCGTGTTATGCAGTAAGCATCAGTACTGCGAATCAAGCTTGGACAGCTCTCATTCTCATGGTTCAAGTTACATCCGTGTAAAGTGGTAAGTGTAGTGATGATTTTAGGTGGTGGCTCAGAGCAAAAAATCCCCCCGAAGTCATATCTCCTATCGTCCTCAATGTGGATTCCCAATATTTTTGTGGTACCGTACTACTTTTCATTCCTAGTGTATTGAAATGCTCCCCAAGGAAAATCTTCTGAAATCATCACTGCATAAGTAGCTGCTCCATTCACTTACGAAAACTCACCATTTTCTATGAGTACCCTATACAATATTGTTATGGACAGTGTAAATAATAGAATTGTGTAACTGCGCCTCAGAATAACCGCTTATCGATATTACCTGTGACTTGTTCATAAAATTGAACTACCTATCTACACTAAACAACGGACACGTGTCCGGATGTCAATCTACCAAATTAAAAACAACAAAATAAATCAATATCGTCGATTGCAAATGTAATTACATATAAATAGAAATATAATCTTGACGATTATAGGAGTTTTTGAGCTCTGTCATTGCTATATTGATAACATGGGCGCCTTTGGCACGTGAGACTCGGGTACGATTCCCGGCGGGAGCTGATGTAGTTTGTATCTCATGTTAAGTTGTAGACCCACGACTTAAACAGCCTAACCAATAAGCAAACTACATCTGAAACTAAAAGATTTCGACTTACAGCTACCGCGATAACGAAATTTGAAAATGATCCATCATAATATTAGTACCATATTTCATTGATCAGAATGCCCACAAGACACATTATGATTGTGCCAACCGTGATGTTGGCAATTCAGATTTATATAGGACGTCACAGCATACTGTGCCGACTCTCTCAAGTCAATTTCTAGCAACAGAATACTCTGTGACGTCAGAGTCTGATAGTTGCTTTTTTAGTAAACCACACGGAGATCTGGTGTTGATATAAAGATAACCAAGACAATTCTGTTGCTTTTTGTGGATATTTGAGCTCAATTGGCCCTCACATTATGAGTTGAATGCGAATGGAGATAAGGCGAAGGTCAGTTGTTTGTGTGGGTATATCCAACATACTACCTGATTGTGGCAGTTCAGTTACACCGTGAACTTGCGTAAGGACAGAGTGAACATGGGACCTCCACAGAGCGTCATAAGGGCGTGTATGCTGTACGAGTTCTTACTGGGGTCAAACACCACAGCAACGGGGCGGAAGATGTGCCAGGCCTTTCGTGACTACGCGGACAGTACAGCGGTGATTTAACACGTTTAAGGAGGTGACGAAACACTCGAAGACACACCACGTGCAGGAAGACGAACACATGTACAAAATGAAGATTTTCAGGCAGCAATTGAGGCAAACAGTGGCCAGACATGTGACGAACTGGGACTACAATTCAGTGTGAGTGAAGAAACCATTCGGAAGCACCTTCATCAACTTGGGAAACACTACAAATTGGGTCGATGGGTCCCACATGATTTGATTCCGGGTCAGAAGGCAACACGAGAAGACACCTGTGTTTCTTTGCTATCTCGTCTCAGGAAGGAACCATTTCTGGATAAGGTGTTGACATGTGATGAGAAGTGGGTCGTGTACGAAGCTCCACGGCGCCATCATCAATGGTTAACATTCCATGAACCGGTTCCAAAACAGCCGGAACCAGCACTGTAACAGAAGAAGGTTCTGCTGTGTGTTTGGCGGACTGCTCCCGGCACCGTGCATCTTGAACTGCTACCATCTGGGCAGAGCATCAACGCAACTGTGTACTGTCAGCAGTTAGCCGTGTTCAAGAAAAAATCAAAACTCTGGATCGCAAAGCGGTCCTTCTCTCACAGGACAACGCTAAGTTCCATGTGGCTAGGATGACCCAGGACAGCATTCTATGCCTTGCATGGGAAGCACTATTTCATCCGCCATACTTCCTGAACATTGCACTGTCCGATTATCACCTGTTCCATTCCTTGGACAATCACCTTAAAGGACGTCAGTTGAAATCCTAGTAGAGGTGCAAAATGCACTTGATACTTTCTTCGCTTCACGGGCTACCAAGTTCTACCGCGATGGAATCTATGGCCTTCCAGAATGTTGGCAGAAGGTCGTCGATGCTGATGGGGACTATTTTTGATCTTCTAGGTAGGTCTTAGGTGACATATCGACGTTCGAAGGTGGTGGGTGGAAAAATCGACAGAACTTTCTTGGTTACCTTTATAAAATACAGTGGCGATAGGGAAAGAAGAACATTGAAATTATAATCAATGATTTGGCAGGCAGATCGTCAATCATTTTAGCTGTATAAAAAGATGTAACGTCGGTTCAGTGATGTCAGTTGTCCATAAGTTCTGACACTAAGCTTACAATGGCTAATATCCACAGTTACAAGGAAGAGGAACAATCTATTGGTAACACTGTAAATATATGCTAAATAGTGTTGCAAGCGAGAAGAGAGGAGACGAGAGATATTAATTTCTCATCTCGTCTCGTCCTGTAATGTATAATCTGTATGCACTGAGACTGATTTTCTTTCTTAATTTTATCTAAAAGTTTCAAGCAAAGCTTCTACTCATGGAAAATATTATTGTATATCTTTTCCTAATGCTTAGACACATGCTCATTTATGTACGTACTACTTGAAACTTTTAGACAGTATTAACAGTGTAATTACCTATAATATACATATATAATTACCTATAATATACATATAACAATTTCTCCCAGCAAAATAAAAGCTGAGGAAGATACTTTTTTTAGCGGCAAAAAGTTCGTTTTTTTTTTATTAATCAAAAACTACACAAGAGAAATTGTCAACAGGCAGGTCATTTTGTTTAGCTCGACGTGATCTATCAACTGATACATGTTTTAAATTTGGAGATTCTTTTATTTAAACAGAAATTAAAATTTAAGAGTTAATTACACTTACCATATGAGACGTTTATCGTGCTAGTGCTACAATGAAGAGCCTAATAAGGGTGTATCTTAGTATTAGTTTCACCTCAGAAAGTGGCATAGTTCTCGGACCACATCAATGTTTATGTTTACAAAGAAATTCGTTTCCCATTTTGTCAAAAACTACACATTAAGTTTTACACTCATACATATAATTTTGTTGAGCTCAATAAATGATATCGATTAGTGGAGTCCTGAACAATATTCTCTGTGTTAAACAGTAACAATATTGCAGAATTAAAATCGTTCCGCGTTACCGTGGGAGGCGAGATCCACGAAGGGTGTAATATAACAACATTCAAAAACTATTTATTATTGGAGTGTATTGTGTAGTGAGTTGAGTATCTTTAAACGTTGATAAATGCTCTTCATTATGTTCGTACAATGACTTTATCAATTTATAGTTTATTTCCTCAAAAGTACGAATTATGTAACACTGAAACAATGTTCGAGAACTAAGACTTGGCTGAACTAGTGTTGCTCACGAAACTCATGAAAGTTTTCGTCTCTTCTGAAATTTAAATGTGTATTGTACTTCTCGTCTCACTTTCCGAGACGAGACGAAAAAAATGTAGTCTAATGGAGCAACATTAACTTTACTACAGTAAATTCAAGTTTTTTTTAAAGTTTAAAAATCAGGATTTTCAAACTAAATCGTGTTGCTCCAGATTTTTTCCCCGTTGGTTCCGAAGCCTGTTAAATTGATGTTTATTAAACCAAAAGATAAGTGTACTACTTGTGAATCTATAACCTATGGGTACATTGCCAAGCCAACACCTCTTTATTTTATCCTCCCTCCTCATCTTTTCCCCTCTTTTGCTCAACACGTTTCTTACTGTGGTTTCTTTGACTTAAAAGCGTGCTTTTACGTTATACATCGGTCAGTTGGGAATATGACTGGTGATCACACTGAATTCTAGCATCAGTAGCTAGTGTCGACTCCCAAACTTCTGTCACGAGTGTCACTAAATTCAATCTTTGCTAAAATATAAAGTCTGATAGGTCTACTCCATAAGCACTCTACACATTTTACAAAATCCTACAAATAACAGAAAACGTATTCTCTTTTTTTTGTTAGACGTGTATATCTTTTCGGAGTCTTTTGCGCCCAAACAATTTTCACCATCGATTCCCTGATGGAATTTTCGATTATTAATATAATAAATTACAACTTTAATATGCTCATGACATCTGCATTGATGTATTTGTTGATTACATTGAACTATTAACTCATTAAAAAAAAAAAAAAAAACTGTTTATGGTTCATATTCAATCGAAGTTCTTCATCATCCACACTAGATACTCGCTGTATCCATTTGCCTCGTGAAGACCTATTTTCTGCACAAAGCATTTGCTCTTTCTAGGGCACTCAAAGGAATTATCATGGAACGTGAGATTAGATATTGACACGAAATTCTTAAATTCCCTTTTCACTCTTCTCTAAAGTGTTTTTTTTTTTTCCTTTCTTGCGTTTATTGTGACAAAGCAGAGGTCTAAAAGATTATCTGCAACATACTAAGTTTTTGGTAAAAGTGAGAGCTTTTCAAATGCAGTTGGAACTATCCGCGGGCGTACGCAGAATTTCATCAAGGGGATCCAAGCCCTCCTTCTCATAATAAAACGTAATTTCTATGTGTATATATGTACGTACGTGTGTGCACGTGTTAATATAATAATAATAATAAAATGCATTTTCTATTATATTTTGCTCAAGGAGGATTAAACCCCGAACTCTCCTTGCGTACGCCACTGAACCTAAGACTGAACCTATCTAAAGTTAACAAATTAATGCTTTAATACAACCGAGTGATTACGATAACTTTTTGGTATATTGTTTAGAACATGATCTTGGTGAGGCACATGGTTTTAGGAGTCGGCTGAACATCGTGCGGTAGTTGGGGAGCTACTTGAACTAATGGTAGCAAACTCCAGCCTATTTATCAGAACTAATTACGAGGGAGAGAATATGCTAACATACAGTACATAAGCAAAGTTAGCTGCACAGTAATGATATTTGGAGTACCAGAGAGTAGGAGCTGAATATATTAAAATTCTTTATGCGATTTTCTTTTCTCAAAGTAATGTTTATGCTCAATTATCATAATTTGATACTAACAGTAAGGAACTATGATTAAATTTAGCCGGATCTTATTTTTTATTTTATTTATTTATTGCTTATGCGTTCACACCACTCTAGGAGTATTCGATTCATAAGAAATGAGGATAATTGGGATTAATAGTTTAGAATGACATTTTATACAATATAAACTTGATAATTTGCGGAGAGGGCACTGATAATCTAATATTCCCCCTTGGTATAGCCTTTCAAGTAAATCGTTCTCCTGTCAACAGCGTCAATAGACATAATAATAATAATTTATTTTACCAAATTTGATTATGAACTGATCGCAATGAACAAATGCTAGAGTTTGATTGATTGATTGTGTTTGCGTTCTTTGTCAGCAGACTATATAGGAGTAGACCTATAGTTTGAAGTAGTGTAGTGTTTTCGATGCTCACCCACCGGGAATAGAACCCGGGACCTCGTATACGAAAGGCATGTGCTCTGACTATTAGGCTAGGCACGAGGTCTGATGCAGTTGGAGTTGCAATCTTACTCTGTATTCTATAGCTTGTACATTAAAAAAAATAAGATCCGCAAAAACAACAAGAGAATTATAGATAGTCTATTTGCGATTCATCGTAAGAAACAATTGCATCTCAAGTTCGAACAGCATTCAAATCACGTGTGACAGTACGACACGACTTCTGTGGTACACATAGACTGCTAAGACGAATCTTGCAGCGATGGAAAAGTGAAACCATGTTATGGTTAATAAACAACCTTCAACCATTGGACATCCTTAACAAATTCATCTTTCCTGAAGTGTTGTTCTCAATGAAAGTTCAATATTATTAAGTAATTGATTTACACTTTTCTTCCCGTAAGAAAACGAGTTACCAGTTATGACTTACTAATAATAATGTATTTGCACTATCCTATATTTTCGTTATTTGGAGGTTATAAAATCGTTCAATTGAATAACTCAGTAAAAAAACTAAAAATTGACATTTTATTGTTTATATTGAATAATGTTATGCTAGGAATATTTTTTAAATCGAACTTCTCTAAGCTTCCTTTTTATGGTTCATTTTTGATTTATTCTACAGTACCTGTGATCTTATGTGGCAATGATTTATATTTACATAAAAGTAACAAATCAAATTATGAGGATTTTGAACAATTACCTATTTCTTTTTGGACAATGTAAACAGTAATAACCTGGCCAATACAAATTTTCTTTGGTAATTTAATTTCTTGCAGTTTCATTTCTTTTTATGCCTCCTTCAATATTATATTGATTTTTTTTAAAGTACATATTTAATGGAAAATTGACTTTTCAATTTCCTGAGATAATCATCTGAAAGATGTTTTTCCTCAAGCCATCACCTGAATGATGGGATACTACCTACAAGGTAAAATAATTTTCCTTTTTATCTTTTTCTTAGGGAGTGTATGTTCAAGAAATATCCATGAGACGTGAAGGAATTCGAAGCTATAGAATTACTCATAAATGACCATGATCCATGACGAATGGCAGGAAATAAGTAAAAGATGCATTTATAGAAACAAGGCAAATTTGACCAAACATTAAACTTGTAAAGAAAACTATGAAATATGTGCCCAAGCAAAATCATTTGAAAATTCGTACTACGCAGTAATAAGCTATAAGATAGCTTATTTAGTCATATAGCCTCCTGCGGAAGTGATATTTGCTTCTGAATAAAAATGATAAACAAAAAGCACCATGAAAACCTATAACAGCTCTTGTAAGGTATAATTCTCGCATGTTTGCGGAAGTTATTGAGAGATCAGAAAATATTTTCTACTAAACTTCAGTCAGTCTGCTTTCTTAACCTAACATGATGGTCTACAGCCATTGCTTTTCAATTTTAAACATGCACGAGAGTTAAAGAACGATAGATACTCTGTAATTTTGAAATTGAGTTACTGATAAAACAGTGTCATTTGCTATAGAAATAAAAAGAAATGTCATTTAGTAGTTTCTACAATACAGCAGTTTCCACTGTTCCTATCTCGCGAACGTCCATAATGTTATAAATATTTATTAGCCGATCTTTTTAGATCAATAATAATAATTTGTAGATATTGCCCTTAAAAGAAATAAAATTTATAAAGATATCACTAAACATTCTTAAAATCTCGACTTTTTTGATCTTAAAGAAATATAAGTGGATGAAAATTATTGAAATCAGTAGTAGTAAATCCGTAAGGCTCATAAATATGCGCATAATCGTCAAAGAATTTATCTACTACACAAACTATAGAGATCATACGACACATGGCACAAAAGTAATGTGATCAATTCGTTTCCATATGTTCAGGACAGTGTGCAAACTAAGGACCTATTTACAGAGAGAGGAGAAGGGGTAAAGCAAATGTACTTGAGAACAAAATGAATATATACATGCATACGCCCGTATCTTTTCGAAAGATAATATTCAGTCGTTAAAGAGAATTTTACCTTCGTCCTCCTCTCCTTCTGATAATTTTCGTACTGGTTCTGGAGACGAGCATTGTTCATTGAAGTACGTACGGTTAGTTTATCAAAGTGTAACGTCTCTTTTTCCGTAATGAAGTTATATGAAACGCAATAGACCTATCCTATCCTTTAACATGGAACATGAACCACCAAAACTCCTACCGGGATCGAACTTGTACTTCTCACCAAATGGAAACCGGTTATCATTTAGTTATGAGAAAGTTCTACAATAAAAGATAGAAAGTAGAGAAATGAAATGTATTGTTGGAAAAGATTGATGAGAAAGCCCAATACATTGAGCGGTGGTCTCCTTTTCGCTTTTTTGTATTTTTAGCACAACCGATTACTCGTACTATCCTTCGTGACACAATAAACTGCATAAACATGAGGGTGAAAAGTGTGATGGACAAACATTGCAGCAGATCACATCTGTCCCATATGAAATCCCGATGGCTTACGAATGTGAAACTTTCAGATCTTTCGTGTTTCACTTTAAAATATTAACATTCATTTGTAACGTAGAAGAAAATATGTAACTATAATATTGGTCAAATTCGCTGAGGATTTCAATATGACACTAGTATTTGCAAAATTTTCCTTCCGGCTTGTAAGATACCAGCGATACTGATTTCCTACCTACTGGTGAACTTGAAAACAATCATAAAATGTAATATTTTCAGAAACTAAAGAAACGATTTGCTTCCGCTACAAAATACTGGAAACATCTGGACAATCTGTCGAAGGTAGTTGTTTATCTCATGACGGTTGTAAAAACTGAAGATTTAGTATTTACTTTTATGGTGTCAGCTTACCTACAATAAACGTCTGGTAATATATATATAAATAAACGTAACAGGTTATGATTTAGTTTTGACTTTTTTTTTTTTTTTTTTGTCAAAACATTCACTTACCTGGGGAATAAAGTTTTTTCTTCCGTACTGCAAGTCTGGGCCTGTGTGTCATCAAGGTCTCATGACAGTGACAAACTGGCTGGTAACATGTCATTTTTCAATAAGAATTGATTTTTAAAATGTCGCTTATGAATTGCAATGATAATCTTAAATTGTTTTAATATGTTTATGTTACACTATGTAACAACACATTCCGATTGGTGCCAAAATAAAGCCGAATGAGTGTGTATGTGGATACAATTGACTTTTTCTAAAATATGTTCTATCTTGCACTGTGGCTAATGTCACTTGGTCACTTCTCTAAGCCACTGAAGTCATTAAAAAAAAAAAAAAGTTTACGAGACGCAAAACCCACGAAAAGAATACACCACACCGGGATCTTCGTTGCAACAGGGCTTGTGAATCGCCTGGGTGACCCAGCGCTTGTGTATATCAGCGTGATCTACCGACAGAAGATTTTTCCCTCTGCTTCCCGCTCCACCCTGCAGACGATACACGGACCAATCATCATTGTCCTCACAAGCACCCACAGGCCATGTGATATTATTCAACTCTGAACAGGAAAAACAAGAATTCATACACGGGAGATTGTCCAGGTGTATATATATATATATATATATATATATATATATATATATCTTCATTCTTTGTTAGTGCTTTCTTCCTCGTACAATTTTTGATTTGTATCGTTCTCTTTCGGTATTTCCTTTCTTCTGCTCCTCCCACTCCACGAGATTTTCTTCAAAGATTCTTTTTGTTCCCTTCCGTCTCGTTTCTCCCATTCTGAAAGATTTTTCTGTTTTGTTACATCTTTCGTGGTATACAGTACAATTCAGGGCCCCTAGTTTTTGTGCATTGATGCTCTTTTCCAGAAGGTTTAACTTTTCCTGTTACCTGAGCTCACGTTTTTCTATGCTAAAAGTACATAATTTACTTTCCATTCTAATTCACAATAGCTTGTTTAGTCTACGGTGGCTACGGATGTCTCCTTTTGCCCTCTAAATTCAATCCCCTATATCTAGTTGTCTTCATTTTGTTGTCATTTTTCTGAAAAGAAGTTTCTTTCCGCTTATTTTTATTGTTATTCTTCTCTTTTAATGTAAGTGATACTATTTTCATGATTAAATAATCGTTAGAAATTTCTTTTGGAAAGTTATGTGGAGAAGGATGGTTTCCGTAATCTCTTCTTACAGCGATATTTCGTTGATATTTGTGGCTGAGACTATGACGGTAGTCAGGTGAAATCTAAGCTTCCAACCACTGTAATTTTTACTTTAACAGAAAGAAATGAAGTGTAAATTCACAATGCCCTCTCTATCGGTACTATGTGTGTGTCTCTTTGCCTATTTCAGAATGGAAAGGTAAACATTCGTTCTTAATAGCAGCATTGCCCCTTCATATAGATGTAATGCGATTTGATCTTTCGGAACAAGAAACCAGTACAATATCTTCAAATGAATACCATTCAGTCTCATAAGTGCTGGAACTGAGAACCTTCCCTCTTCCTTCATATTCTATCTCTCTTAAGAAATAGACCAACCTCCTCTCAATATTAAGAGTACTTTTCATATTGCATTTAATAGAAATTGGAGGATATTCCCGTTGTGTAAATAGGAAATTGCATTTTCTTTGAATTACGAAGAGATTGATTCACATACCCAAATAGCAGTTATGAAAACTTATATTTTCTATTAAAGTTGTATTCGAACCTTTTCTCAGGTTTTAATCCAAGATATTATTTCTAAGAAGGGCTTAAACTTATAAGATTTTCAGAGACATGCTATTTTATGAGCACAAATCTTAAGACAATCGTAAAGATTTGAAACGTAAACAAGTGAGATTATTTTCACATTGTGTAGCCCCGCTTAGCGTAGTTTTGGTTTTCCTCATTCACAGCAGGTAAATACAGGGATGATATCTGATATCTAACATAATTCCAGGCTATCTCCTTCCTTCTTCAGTTCTTTTCTCCTTCCCAATTTCCCAGATAATGTGATCATTGAAGATCATTATCCCTCGTGCGTGAAAGACTAACATGGCCATAGATGCAGAAAGCCCAGAAATCTCATTGCTAATCCTAATCCTATTTTCATATTGCAAAACTACAGTAAACGTTTAAGTTAAGGGAATTTAATATTGATCTATCGCTTACAGTCTCAACACAGAGATAAGGTCGGAGATGGGACCTGTTCTTGGAAACCACGTCAGAAAGAAAGAAAAAAAAGGAGAGAGAGAGAATTACTATCTCTTACCGTTTATGTTTTTGTGGATATCTCTACTGAAACCAAAAGTGGAAATACATTTTGGGTGTCACTTCCGTTTTTACTAGGCAGATAAAGGCATTGAATTCGAGTTGCCTGTGAGATAAGAGCTGAGGTTGTCTCGTCTCAACACGTGTATCTATTTCTACTGTGGAAGAAACGGGAGACTATGATTTGGGTATCCGAAATACTGTATTTCTTTCTGTGGTATCTGTCATGTTCTAGACACTTTACAATACCAGCTCGATAGTTGCCCACGAAACTTAGCGATCTCTTTCAATATCAAGAAAGTATTGTCCATATCTACAGAACAACTCCTTTTACTATTCGCTCTATGTCACTAATGTTGTTCCTGGTACGAATATTATCCCTGTACTAAACATAACGCAATCTTGCGGATTATGTCCCACACTTTGGATATTTTCTTCAATAGATTTTAATGATAATGTGACTTTGTACGTCCATCAACTTTAGTTACGCATGCGAACTTTGGCACTTTCGAATCGTAAACAAAAGTTTGCTAATTTTCTTGCAGCAATTTATTAATGTGCCTACTGTATGTTTTATTTTTGCTTATTCCTCCTACGGTAATTTGTTAATATGAATCAATAAAGCATTTTAAAAAGTGGCTAGCGCGTGTGCCTTTTTTGCACGTGTTCGCGGGTTCAATTTCCTGTGGGAGAGCACAAAATTTTACTTTCACAATCAGTCATTTCCATTATATATATAAACTCTATGGCTTATGGAACTCGAAAGTTCAATGCCGCGATCATAAAAGCTCTCCACTGACTTCTATCCTTACTCAACTGGATTCAGTTTCTACTTTGTATTCCTCTTTCTGCGAGATCCATCTTAATATTGTCCTCCCATCTGCGCCTACGTCTTCCTAATGGTCGTTTTCCGATTAGTCTTCCAGTTAAGACTGAAAGCGTTCCTACTTTCTGCCATCCTGGCTATGTAACTTGCCCACCTGAGCCTCCTAGATTTGAAGACCCTAAACAATGTTTGGTAAACCGTATAAATTGCATAGTTCCTCATGATATAGTTTCCGTCATTCCCCATTCCCGTTCCTCTTGGGTCCTAATATTCGTCTCAGGATTTTGTTTTCAAATACTTTCAGTCTACGTTCTTCCCTCAAAGTAAGCGATTATGTTTCACAACCATACAGCACAACTGGGTCCTAATATTCGTCTCAGGATTTTGTTTTCAAATACTTTCAGTCTACGTTCTTCCCTCAAAGTAAGCGATTATGTTTCACAACCATACAGCACAACAGGCATGATTATCGTTTTATATATTTTAAGCTTCAAATTTCTCGACAGAATTCGCGACGACAAGAGATTTTGAACAGAATAATAACACGAATTCTCTGCTTTTAGTCGACATTTAATTTCTTCATGAATATGATTTTCGACTGCTAATATTGACCCTAGATATTTGAAACTATCCACTTTATGAAAAGTATTATTTGATATTTTAACACATCCATAATTTGCCGTATTACGATTGCGACGAGCTTCCAAGTATGTAGTTTTCTCTGCATTTACTTATGTCTCTGCAAGTGTTTAATAAGATATCTGCAATTCTTTCTATTGTTCTACCATCTCCTATTAAATTTACACCATCAACATATGCCATAACCTGATGAATGCCATTAACTCTAGGAACTGGCTGCTATCTTTGATTTTCCTTGTTGCATACTCCTTAGGACAAAGTTGAATAATAATGGCGACAACGCATCTCCTTGTTTTAGGCCATTCTCGACGTGAAAGCTCGTGGACAAAAATTAGGATTCATTTAAACATACCTTAATTAATCTAATTAGATTTCCCCGTATTCCAAAATCTGTAAGAGTTTTGTACAATGTTTCTTTCCTAACCGAGTCGTAAGCCTTTCTAAAATCAATAAATAATTGATGTACCAGGGTATTGTATTCCCACTTCTTTTCGAGTATTTGTTGAATGGTAAATATTTGGTCGATAATTGATCGATTACGTCTAAATCCGCACTGATAACCTCCAATAATTTCATCTGCATATTGGGTCAATCTTTCTAATAGAATGTTTGAGACGATTTTATAGGATGTTGACAGAAGAGAAATGCCTCGATAATTATTACAATCAGCTTTGTCGCTTTTGGAACAATAATTGTTTCTTTCCACTCTTGTGGAAATTCCTCCTTGTTCCAGATAAGGAGATTATGTTTATGCATCTTGTTCCACAATTTTTAGCCTCCAGCTACAATCAACTCAGCCGGAATTTCGTCTACACCCGGAGATTTGTGTTTCTTTAAGTTCTTTATAGAGATTTTTCCTTCTATTCGGTTAGAGAGTGGAACATATATCCTGCGATATGCATTTTCCTTTTCTATATGGTCCTATAAAACTTTTCAGACTTATTTGTGGTGTAATTTGGAAATATTTAAGTAACACGTTCACCAGTTCTTACAGAGGGAAAAACTTGATGCTACAGCTAATGGAGATAAATAATAAGTTAGTTGAGCGAAAAATCAGTGAGGTTTAGCAAGGATCAGAAAGAGAACAGCAACGCTGAAGGTTTTTTTTTTTAAAAAAAAAATTAAAAGCAATGCTTGTATAAAATGTACTAAACAGAAGTTTTTTTTTTAAGTTATGCAAAATGAAGAAATCGAACTAAGACTAAAAGCATAAAACACTCTTTCTAATGTTGAGGATTGAAGTTTTTCTGGATATCAGAAAAGTGATTCACTATAATCTATTATAATCAATCACACCCAATGCTTTTAGTTTTATACCCAGTTTCTTCATTTTACCCCACTGAAAAATTATTTCCTACTTTTTAAAACATTTTATACAAGCATTGTTTTTTATAGTTTTATTTTTACGGTTATTACTTTTTTTTTATTTTAAGTTGTTTTCACATTCCATTAGTTCTTGATTGAATCTTAGGTGAGGGAGGTATCCTACGGAATAATCATATTAATTAGTAAATCCTGGTTATCTCTGTTTTTCGACCTTAATGACTCAATGACAAATTTTGGGGGGCGCGGTGGCTCAGTGGTAGAGTGTTCACCTCCGATGCTTAGGGTCCCTGGTTCGATCCCAGCTCGCGCCGTGTGGACTTTCTGGTGGACAAACACCGTGATCGTGGGTTTTCTCGGGGTTCTCCCGTTTCCTCCCACTTTCTTCATTCCACCATTTCACTCATTTCTCATTATCACCGTCTCCTTTAGTCTAACCGGCATAAGAGTGGGATGTTAAACTTAAAGATTTCATTTCATTTCAATGACAAATTTATTTCCTTCAGTTGTTCCAGATTTGGTATTTTCAGTTAATTGCAACCATTTTGTAAATCATGTATGATCAATGTTTTTTCCCCTCTTGGTGCAGAATTCTATGTAGTGAAATAATATACACACAACGAGTAATAGTGTCATTGAAAGTTTTTTGTTTTTTTTCAAACACATTGTGGAAGGTATAGTTTGCAACCAACCACACTTCTGTGCGGGTTGGGTTGTATATGCATCAGGCGCTCAACAGTTATTTCTAAACGATTAGTTCTATAGATAGAAGCGTAAAACGAAAATTATGTGAAAATATTGCACTATCATCGGTTTTACGTATCTATACAGAATTTATAGAGCTCTAGTTCGTATGCAAATGCACAATAATTAAATTGCAAGATTTGTGCCTAACTAACGAACAGAATAGTAACCTGATATAATAAAAATCTTGTAAAAAGAGGAAAAGAAACTGGTCAGAACATTTAACTGAGAACGAACTGAAGTGAAATTAAACGTAATATTTAATTAAATGTCCCACGATTGCGCTCTCTGGACCAGTATTTCCCAATCTATGGCCTGCAGATTCTCAGAGGGCGGGAAGAGATTTAAAGTTGATCCGCAGGACGTTTTATTTCCCTTAAATTTTATTTTATTATGTTGCTCACATCAGAGATATTTATATTGTACGTTACTTAGGTTTCAATCAATTGAGAAGAACAGAATATAAAAGATAAAAGACAAAACAAGTAACGAAATTACCAACCTAGTCTGAAAGATACATCACCCGTCACTAGAGATGAGGAAAAAAAGCAAGCTATTTTGGGACGAAGGTTTTTCCGATAAATAAAGCCAGCTTTTTGTGCGAGGTGGGGTATGGAAATTTTCGCTATTTTTTGATTTTCAATGACGTTCTTTTTGAATTGCCACTTTCGCTTCCCTATAGTGGATTCTAAAATTAAGAAGATGTGTTTTCACATCCAGCATTTGTGAATCCTAATTAGTGAATGTTTTGATTATTTTAAAATTGCATTGCAAATTCTTAACAAGTGCACGTTATGCAACAATTATATCTCAAATGTCGTTTTGGTTGCCTAATGATCTTATCAAGTTTCAATAAGTTATACATCTTGCTATATGCTTTAGTGGTTACCTAAATGAAAATATATTTTGCTTTAAAATGTCTCGAAATCTAACCAATATTCTTCCACCTCTTGATACAATCTAAGGAACAACAAAATAACATTTGCCAACTTTTCTTCTTCCTACGCTTCGGAACCAACATTAAAGCCTCCGAAACTTAAGGAACTTTTCGAAGAAGAAAAAAAAAGCAACTCAACTAATCATCGTTTCTTCATATCTGGATTAGTCATACATGAAAGGTTCCAATTAACTAACAGTTTTTGTGCAACATCAAGTAACTGGTCGGTGTAGGTAAGAGGTGACCACATTAGATTCCTACCCAGGGGCCCGACTTCGATTCCCCACAGACCCGAAATTTTTAACATGATTCAATTTCAATATCAATTCATAGACAGTGTGTTATGCAAGATTTCCTGGAGAAGGAAAGAAATGCTTGGTTGACCAGGATAATGGCAAGTTGGTGTAAGTTCATGAATGGAGACAAAGATTAACAAAGGATATATAGCCGGATAAGATGATGAAAAGTGCCCTTACACGGATTGCTGTGATATTTATAACAAATATATATCTCATATCAAAAGATAACTTTGGCCGGAAAATAAACTTCAAATTCCTTCTAATTTCGAAGTTGTTAAAAAATTCGAAAATCAAAAATTGTTCATATCTCGGAAACGATCTAAGTTACGAGGACGAAACAAAATATGAATATACTTTGCTTGAAGGGCTTTACCGAAAATAAGAAACAATGTATTTCGCTCTTCAAATTTATAGCGAGAAGCAGGTCGAAAATATTCGAATTCAAATATTTTTGTTTTTTGTTTGAGTGACCACCTTCTATTTTCCACCATAGAAGCAGCACCAACCCACCTATAATATATTTTGACCATGGTTTGATACTCGTTGTACAACTTGGTGCAAAATGAAAAAAAAAAAAACAAAGTCGGACACTCCTGGAAGTCACACCCCGCGTTAAGTCATAAATGTTTTGGCCGGCACGAATAGACTACTGTCAAAAAACTCAAAGATGGTTGAATTTGAGTTTCTGTCTGGTCATGAATAGTTCTACATGGGAATGTAACTCTCATAATCGTACCTCTTCGATAAACCGCGTGAGAGTGCTAGTGCCTCTGCTAATCATTATCGAACTGTCATTTAACTACTGTTACGTTTTTGTTTAAACTTCGCACTGGCAATTCGAATAGTGTTAGTGCTGCAAGTCTAGGGATGGAAAGGGAACAGCAAGTTTCGAATATGTGTGCATCTATCGTGACACCTTCGGAAAAAAGTAATTTATCCTATAAGTTCGGAGTCAGGACCTGCTTGCGAGAAGAGCTTATAAGAAATGAAAAGGCTATTGTGGCAACGAAATTTCACAATACTGTTGACCACTCGCTACTAATCTTTGATGTAAGATATATTTGACATGGCAAGAGGTTGAATAATGAATATGAACGAAAATTGTACCCTGGACGAAAAAAAAGTTACCCTATGTAAACCATTTACTATTTATACTACGACTTGTTATATTGTAGATATGCTGGGACCATTTACTGCAATCATAAATGACGCAGCAATAGTAAAATGCGTTTCAAGATCCAAATGGGCTAGCGATTCTCATGGCATAAGATGATATTTATTGTGTGAATCGCGGCTTTCGGGATACAATTGACTATTTGGAAGAAAAAGGATTTAGAGTTTTAATACCTACACTGAAAGGTAAGAGCAAGCAATTGATTATGCGAAGTTTTCCCGCTATGTTACAAAAATTCGCTGGGTTTTTGAGGCCGCTCATGGTGTTCTTGGACAAGTATTGTCTACTACGTCACCAACTGGATAACGAATTGCTTCCTCAAGTTGGAATTTTAAACCGGATAGCTTTCTTTTTCCTTATTTATTTATTTATTTTTTTTTATTTATTTACATAATACTGTTCGTAATCGTCTTAATTCTGATGATGGCCTCGACGAAGAAGTTCAACAATGGAATGACAGCACGTCGCAGAGAATAATTAAGTTTAGAAGTAGAAAATAACGGTTGGTACAGGTGTACACGCTTTTTCACAAAAATCACATCTGCGGACATCCTGGACTTCCCGAAAAGAGACTTTTTTTTAAAGGTTCTATCAGTTGTCTCAGGCAGTTTCTACTCGGCTGAAATGATGGACGAGATCTCCTTTCGTGACTAAACGATAGCGTACGCGCCTATGGCGTGGGAGACCCGGTTTCGATTCCTGGCAAGAGCGCATATGCTTTGGATTCCACGTTAATCAATAGGTCCACGTCTGATATAGCCTCACTGCTAAAAGGATGCAATGATGAATGAAGATAACAGCATCAATCTCCATTTCCTGTAAGAAAATACCCACACCGTTAAATGCAAGGTACGACCTCGACATATTATTAGGAAGGCATACAGGTGTTATATTGATTTGTTCCAAATACAATAGGATAATCGGGTCTAAAGACGTATAATTGTGAATGTGCACATGAGAATCAAATAGTTTGATGTTGTTCATATGTCGTCACAAACACTTATTAGGGGAGAGAGGGGTAGCCCCGGTCAGGGCGATATAGCGTGAAAAACTTGTAAATAGAAGCAGATGATGGCGCCTTACTGGCAGCTGTCAGATGAACTAATTTTGAGCGCGACGCCATTGTAGGAGTGATAGGTATTAAATGAAGACGTGTTGTTTTTCTCGCTGCGCTTGATGTAATATTGGGCAAAATATTTGACACTGTAAATACTATTCCATTTGATAATTTTATTAAGTGACTTTTTAGGTAGACACTATGCTTACGTAGTTCTAAAGTAATCTATAAATTAATGCATTCATTTGTTAGATTGTTGGTGTTGACCGTGTTTTACTCAAAACATGCGTTTTGGGTAGCCCCGGTCAAACGGATGGGGTAATGGCCGTCAGTGACCGGGGCTCCCCGACATTAAAATAAACGATAATAAATAAGTCTTGACAGTCAACCCCCAAACAAAGCTCATCAAGTGTAATCTAACTCAGAGGCCAGAGATGATCAAGTTGAACAAGGAACTTCCACTGGATCCAGGCGTATATATTCATTTGATTTATTTTTTTAAGCAATACCAATAGATTTATATTTCAAATTTATTAAGGTGTTGACTAAAAAATATATGTAACTTGAATGAATAAGCAGTTTGTCAAATCTTCTTTACGCGAAACTGCAGTTTATTATCTGTGCCTGTAGATACCCAACTATTCTAAAGTTAATGAATAAATTTGAAATCTTAATGGTGTTGAAGTTTTTTTTTCATATGTAAAGCATGGGGAAGTCCCTGACTGTCATTACCCAACCGTGTGGGAAATAACGGTCAATTGAATATGTTCATATTTTAGTTTTTAGCTTGGCAATGAAATAAGAGATGTATTTTGAAATTGGTCACAATAAACTAGACAGAATTACCTATAGGATCGACTTATCGGGGAAACTTTTTGTGCTTTACGACCTAAATTATAAAGATTTTTGCTTAGGTGACCGCCATTCCCCCATTCTCCCCTACCTTTCACGTGCTTGATGCTTTGCTAAGATTGTTCGGTGTAAAGAGATTTTAAGCAAATTGTGTATTGCTGGTCTTGTCATTCCAGTAATAAATGCACATAGTGATTAAGATTGAAGGTTCCATATACCATGTCCTTCATTTTCTTTGTAATATTTTCTAATACAGGAGAGACATTGCAAATACATTTTGAATATTGTTGTACTGTCATTATTTTGTGCATTATAATAGTTGGTACATTGTATATAGGTATACATTATATATAGGAATAATCAAGAACTTTGTTTTCTGTAAATCACGATTTAAAATGTTGGTATCCAACTAAGGCAGATTGAAAATCAATGGCACTAGTGCTCTCCCGCGATTTCTGGAAGAAGTATGATTATGAGAGTTATATTCCCAAGTAGAATCATTCATGACGAGTCAGAAACTCAAACTCGACCATCTTTGATTTCTGACAGTATTCATGCGGGTCGAAACCTTTATGAGGTAACACGGATTGCATATTTTCCAGGCGTGTCCGACTTTGGGTTTCCTCATTTTACACCAAGTTGCACCGCGAGTATCAAATCATGATCAAAATGTATTAGAGGTGGGTTGGTGCTGCTTCTATGGTGGAAAATAGATGGTGGTCACTCAAACATAAAGCAAAAATATTTGAATTCGAATATTTTCGACCTGCTTTTCGCTATAAATTTGAAGGGCGAAATACAATGTTTCTTGTTTTCAGTAAGGACGTTCAAGCAAATTATATTCATATTTTGTTTCATCCTCGTAACTTAGATTGTTTCCGAGATATGAACATTTTTTGATTTTCGAATTTTTTTAACAACTTCCAAATTCGAAGGAATTTGAAGTTTATTTTCCGGCCAAAGTTACCTTTGGATATGAGATATATTTGTTATAAATATCACAGCAATCCGTGTAAGGGCACTTTTCATCACCTTATCCGGCTATACTCTTAATTTATTTCAGTTGTTCCAGATTTGATATTTTCATTTAATTGCAATGATTTTCTAACTCATGTATGATCAGTATTCTTTCTTTCTTCTTGGTGTAGTTCTATGTTGTGAAATAATACATTATACACACAACGAGTAATAGTGTCATTGACATATGACACTCATTGAACATGCTTTCAAAACCTAGAGTTTAATTTTAAGTGGACATTTTTTTTTTCGTGCGTCAACTGTACAGCAGAAGTTTGATTTAGTCAGTGGTGGTATTCAGCCGGTTAAAATATTTGGAGTTCGCAGAACCGTTTGTTATTCCCAGGTATAAACGCACACACGCATGACCTAACCAAGAGTGAAAGAAAGAAGCCATACCAATTAATGAAAACACCTGTACTTTTCTGCTCGCTTGTATTGTGAAAAACAACTTTCAGTTGTTTCAATTCAATGGGCAGACAGAAATTTGAAAAGGTAGATAGAAATTTGAATATGAATTCCAGGATTTTGTCCGGGATACTGGGATCTGTGAGTGTAATGAATGGAATACGTATCTAAGGGGTCGTTCACATATTACGTAACGCGGCAAAGGTGGAGAGGGGATTCGGCTTTGCGTTACGTTCGGCCTTCTTCGGATATTCATCTCATACTGATTTTTTTTTTTTTAATCTTTAGATTTGAATTTTTCAAGAGAAATCGAGTTTATTCGCATTCTGGCACTGATTTAGGACAAGAAGAATTTGAAAAGGGGTAAACGGAAGTCCAAAGAAGATGGCTGAAAGATTGTTCACAAATGAGATGTCCCTGCTCCTTCACGTGTGCAGCCACGTCGAATCTATGATCTACGGGGAAGAGAACTTTGTATCGTCGACACTAAGAAACTTCAAAACAGGAAGCATCCTGGATTCCAGAAAAAAGAGGTCAATGTCAATTCTTCAGATTCTGTGTCCCTCTTCATCTTTCTGCAGCCTTTCTCCTTGCCAATTATCGGTGACCTAAGAGGTTGGGTGCAATCTTCTAGGGAAAACGACAGTATGAAATTTCGAATAATTAAGACCGTTTAATTAAACAACCTTATGAGGTTAAAATGTTACCGTACTGTAATATGTTGGCATATGTTAGTACTATCATTTTCAAATGCTTTGATTTTCTAGCGAAAAAACAGTATAAATATATTCAAAATACATTTTGTAAAGAAAAGTTTTGCCATTAGAATTATTGTGATAACCCCCTCAATATAAGCAAAATTGGTGAAAAAATAAATATAAAAAAACCTTACTTAAGAAAAGGGAAGGGATTCAGCTTTGCATTACGAAGTGTGACAACAGAGAGGGAGGAGGTAAAATTGATCAGAAACAGCGTTACGTAATATGTGAACGGCTCCTAATGGCTATTACGTGTGCTTCTATTTGCAACACGTTTTTGAATGACTCCAATGTCTTCATTAGTTCTCGATATATATATATATATATATATATATATATATATATATATATATATATACACCTTCGAAGCAATGTGTACAAAATAAAGTGGCTTTTCATCGACATTTCGATATATATATATATATATATATATATATATATAGAGAGAGAGAGAGAGAGAGAGAGAACCAGTTGTTAAAAGATTAGAATAGCACCACTGAATGTAGTGCTTTACAAGTTTACCAACTGTAATCTCCTGGTTCAAATATTAAACGTAGTTGAGTTGCATCTGTGCAAATCAGTAAAAGTACTGGACTCGACGTAATGGAGTTGCAGCAGTCACCGGAAGAATTATTTTTGCTGTTGACTGTACAATAATTCCGTCCCAGTAAAAACCAGTCGTGATGAGGGTTTGTCAGATTAAAGAGGGATTTCATTGAAATAACAATAAAAAGTATTGTATAAGAAGATATATATCCAGAATCCATATAAAATTATTCGTAATATTGATAATGAGGATGTATAATAGAGATCCTTCCTCGCGTATTCCTGAGAAAAAAGCTGTAGGCCTACGATTTCATCATTTACCTATATTACTGTGCTAGAGCTAAAACACGGGTACATCAAAATTCTTCGCTTATTAAAATTGCTAGAAATTATTACAAGATCACCTTAAATAATAGCGATGTTAATACTTTCATTAATTTGAACTTTTCTTGGAACTTAAAGAAAAAAGTGCTTGGATGTAAGCTAATTGGATTGAAAATAAAATGATTTTTAGATTAATTGTTTGGGAACTGCACTGTGAATCAAAATAAATTTTCGCACTGATTTATATCCATTATAGATGACTATTAAAACAATATTTTGATACATTTGCTTTAGAAATTTAAACATTTCCTGTATATATTAAATCAGTAATATCTTAGTTTGTAATGCCCTGCGTTCAGCGAGGACATTACAAGAGTTAAATATAGTTACATAATTGTTTAATTTATGTAATTTTTTCTCTGTGATTTCTTGTCAATTATTATATATCAATTCTGGGTTAACATTTTTTTGTTTATTAATAACCTATTATAATGTTTAATATTTCAATATTAATTTGAGGCATTTGTGAACAGAATCTAATTCTGCACGTCAAATTTCGTTGTTATCGTCTTTGAGATTGAAAAATAAATCCAACTGCATGGATTTTATTTTAACAAATTAAAGCATAATGCTAATTGTTTTAATTATTAAGTGATGTAATAGGTTTGAATAATTTTATACTTAAAAGGTGGTTCGGGAACACGCAACGAATCTTGAAAGGGGAAGGCGGTTGCGAGAAGGTTTAATTAATCCATGATGGCCGTATTATAACATGTGATGATAATTATTCATTGGATGCAGTTTTAAATTACCACGTCTACGTAGGACGTGAAGAAGGAAGAGTGAGTAGTTTGAGATTTATAGTTGAATTATCTTGTTTTCTTGATTGTTTGCAACAAAATTGGAATATTCACATACTTGAACATTTAAATATAAGGAAATTCTTAAATTTGTGTATTTGCAAAAAGTTATGTTGTTCTCATTCTTTTAATATTATTTTCTTTTCTCTGTACTGTGTTTGTTCTGTATATTGTAATTAGAACATTATAACGGATTGTGTGTTTTTTATGATTTGTAATGCCTACTATAATTGGGACTTTGTCTTGTAATGGGTGAATTAATAAATAAATGAATAAATAAATATCCATTAATACCGAAATACTGCACTCAAGGAATACTCATATCCATGGGACGTTCATTTATCCATGGGATCATGAAATGAAATCTTTAAGTGTTACGTCCAGCGTTAATACCGGCTAGCCTAAAGGAGACGATGATGATAAGAAATGAAGAGGAAACAGGAAAACCTCGGGAAAACCCACGCACACGGTGTTTGTCCATAACAAGGCTCACTTGGCGCGAGCTAGGATCGAACCAAGAACCCCACGCACTAGAGATGAACGCTCTACCACTGAGCCACCGTGCCCCCCCCCTCCATGGGATCATTTGAAATCGACGAACATAAATGATTATAGGGTATACTGATATTTTTGACGTCTATTGGAAATAAACTTTAAAATGTCGTACCCAGTAACATGAAGAAATGTCGATAACATTGGTAAGTCACTACACATGAAATGATGACATATATGGCGCTCTGATGTTTATTCATTGTATTTGTATACCTTATCTGGGAATGTATTTCACTTTTCGGATGAGACGAAGAGAATTCTTCCTGAAGACATAATCTGTTGGTATTGTTAATGGATTTGTAGGAGGCCATATAATATTTTCTCTTAGCTTGTAGTGGGTGGAATGGAAACTTTCAAGCAAAGAAAAAGTCCAACGTCTGCTTTCTCTCTCGTCTGTACATTTGAACTCGTAACTTTTTCCTGTTTACTGCAATGTCTGATTTCGTAATCTTGCCCAGCTGTATATCGTAGAAGAGGAAAAAAAGCTTATAATTTAGTATTTTATTAATTATTGTTAACTGTATTTTAAAAGGTGTATAAATGGATTAATAAATTAGGTGCTGCAGAGAGTATCTTCCTCCTTTTAAAGTTAGTTTATGAAAAGAGTTTGAATGGGTACATCCTGAAATTCGACCTTATTAAAAATGCTATTTAAATATTTTCTATCATCAAAGCAAATGAACCATATGGGATATGTTTTTTCCCTTCAAGTCCAGGGTTTTTCTCCTAAATTTGGAACAATAAACATTTACTAATTTAGTACAGTGGGGGAGACCACTGTTTCAATGTAATTGACATACTGGGTATAAAAAAGAAAACAGTACTGGTTTGACGTCTCACTTTATGCCCTATAGGCTAAAGGAAATGGATGTTAACTGCAAGTAGATAATTACGGAAGAAGTTAGCGGACATAATGATAAGTGCAACTTTCGTTGAAATGAGTTATTAGGTGGAATGGGTTGTGATCGAACCACAGAAGAATATGTAGGTATTTTAATTTTGGAAATGTACCTACAGATGGCAGGGGATGCTTGTTTGGTATGTTTTATTGCAATGAATTGCATGGGAATGGTCAACCTACTTTTCAGGTTTATTCGAAAAGTAGAAAATGTGACATCCATTATGTTCGCTCGAGCCGTTGAAATAGTGGAACGATAATATAGGAGGGAGTTGAAGAACGAAGGAAATGGTTTGTCTACTATAGTCTCGTGCAGTCTACGATTAAAGAGGAACCTATTGTATTCTACCACTGAACTACCTTATCCCTTCCTGTATCCTCATCACAATAATGTGAGGTTCGCCTTATTCTCAAATTATGTTTATTTCATAAGTACATATAATTTTTCTCTCTTCCATATATTTTTAGAGACAGTCATTAAAATCATAATTCAAACTTTATACGTATAACTAAATAAAATCGAGCTAAAACAATATTATTAACCAGATTAACAACTTTTTTTTATTAATACTCATACTACGAATTCAGGGTATCAATTTATGTACCCTAAATTTATGTTACACACATTTGCCTTCTTTAGGGAAATCGTGAATCCGTATTCTCTTTAAATAATAACTGAATTAAGTGCTTCCATGAAGTGGAATGCTTAACAAGACTGTTTTCAATGTACATGGTTCAGGATTTGATAACTGTTCCCAAAATAAGCACATTTATTAACAATCTTTGGATGTTGACTTATGATTTGGGGAGCTACATCATCTAAGAATTAAGAAGTGACGGCTTTAAGAATTAAGGAGTGTTGCATTCTATACAAAGCGAGAAATAGAGCGATGGGAGTTCTTGTACTGATCCCAAACATATTCAAACTTTAAGAAAAAAAGAAAAAGAAAAAAAACGAGCAGAGTCTTTTGTGGGCTGTAACATCATGGAGGTTACTTTTTTATTGCCTTATGAATGGAAAAATTTATATTAGAATGAGATTATTTATATACCTATGTTCCGATATGGTATGTTTCCATTGTGTGAATATATATTATAAAAGATATATGGACGTTATAAACACTTAGTAACTCCCATTCTTTTTAAACTTTTAACCTACGTACAAGTAATATTATTTAATGTAGCGATGGCCAACTACGGGCCCGCAGGCCACATGTGGCCCTCGAAAAGATAAGTGTTAGCATTTTTACATATTTTATTGGGTACATATTTTTTTTAAAAAAAATAGTTAAAATGTACCGACTTGGACTAATACACAAAGTAGATGTATGCTTTAGGGACGGAAACCAAAATGAAGTTTAAGTATTTTATTTCATTTCTGTGGGCACGCTAGCTGACGGAACAGTTCTCACTGATACGGATAGCCTCTTAAATAGATGGAAAGATTTCTTTGACGATTTGCTGAACACGCAGCCAAAAACTAATGTGCGTGGAGAAAAGGAGATACACACCGCAGAACCGTATATTCCAGAACCCAATCGAATAGAAGTGGAAGCCGCTATAAAGAAATTAAAGAAACACAAATCTCCGGGTGTAGATGAAATTCCGGCTGAGTTAATTTTAGCTGGAGGCGAAAAATTGTGGAACAAGATACACAAACTCATTCTCCTTATCTGGAACAAGGAAGAATTGCCACAAGAGTGGAAAGAGTCAATCATTGTTCCAATTCACAAGAAAGGCGACAAAACTGACTGTAATAATTATCGAGGCATTTCTCTTCTGTCAACATCCTATAAAATCCTTTCAAATATTCTGTTAGCAAGATTGACCCCATACGCAGATGAAATTATTGGAGATTATCAGTGCGGATTTAGACGAAATCGATCAACTATCGACCAAATATTTACCATTCGCCAAATACTCGAAAAGAAGTGGGAATACAATACCCCGGTACATCAACTATTTATTGATTTTAGAAAGGCGTACGACTCGGTTAGGAGAGAAACATTATACAACGTTCTTACAGAGCTTGGAATACCGAGAAAGCTAATTAGATTAATTAAGATATGTTTAAGTGAATCCCAAAGTAAAGTCCGGGTAGGAAAATTTTTGTCCACGAGCTTCCACGTCAAAAATGGCCTGAAACAAGGAGATGCGTTGTCGCCATTATTATTTAACTTTGTGCTGGAATACGCCATAAGGAAAATCAAAGATAGCAACCAGGGCCTAGAGTTGAACGGCATTCACCAGGTTATGGCATATGCTGATGATGTAAATTTAATAGGGGATGATAGGAGAACAGTAGAAATAAATGCAGAGATATTATTAAACGCTTGCAGGGACATGGGTTTAGAAGTAAATGCAGAGAAAACTAAATACATGGAAGTGCGTCGTTACCGTAATACGGCAAATTGTGGAGGCGTTAAAATATTAAATAATACTTTTGATAAAGTGAATACTTTCAAATATTTAGGATCAATATTAACAGACGAAAATCATATTCACGAAGAAATTAAATGTCGACTAAAAGCAGGGAATTCGTGTTATTATTCGGTTCAAAATCTCTTGTCGTCGCGAATTCTGTCGAGGAATTTGAAGCTTAAAATATATAAAACGATAATCATGCCTGTTGTTCTGTATGGTTGCGAAACATGGTCGCTTACTCTGAGGGAAGAACATAGACTGAAAGTATTTGAGAACAGGATCCTGAGAAGAATATTCGGACCCAAGAGGAACGAGAATGGGGAATGGCGGAAGCTTCATAACGAGGAACTACATAGTTTATATGGTTTACCCAACATTGTTAGGGTCGTCAAGTCTAGGAGGCTTAGGTGGGCAGGTCATGTAGCTAGAATGGAAGAAAGTAGAAACGCTTTTAAAGTCTTGACTGGTAGACCCATAGGAAAACGACCATTAGGAAGACCTAGGCGCAGATGGGAGGATAATATTAAGATGGATCTCGCAGAGATAGGAATACAAAGTAGAAACTGGATCCAATTAGCTAAGAATAGAAGTCAGTGGAGAGCTTTTGTGAACGCGGCACTGAACCTCCGGGTTCCATAGGCCATAGAGTTAGAGTTAGGGCACGCTAGCTTCCTAAAGTTTAAGCGTACCATTTCTGTTTACGCTGCAGAGTGAAAAATGAGTGGTTGTGAATATTTTTAAAAGTCAGTACCATTGAGAACAGGTATATGTTTTTACTTGAGATTTTTTTAAAAAAAATTGCGTATGTTCCCATGTTTGAGAAAATGTCCAAGATATTTTCACTCAACCTTAAGAGTGTAAGATATTTTTCGACCAAAAGGTTATTTTAATATTCGTCAGAAGGAATTTCCTCGTTGAAAACCTGGCAACTCAGTCTTTGTCGGATACTGGTGCATTATATCATCATACTTCAGAATTGCGAAGTATTTCCTCAAGAATTACATTATTTTTAGTTGCCTAGTGAATCAGTGTCACCATGTGCGCTGACTACGTGGGTGCTCCGGGGCTCCGGCACCCACACAAATAATCTTGTGGGTACGGCGCACACACAAGATTTTTAGTTTGGACCCAGGTTTGAGCCTGTTTCTCTTGCGTTTAAGTCAGCCGTGTCACCGACTGAGCTATAGCAGCCCCAACTTATCCTTATAGTACCAGTATATTTTACTTTATCACAGCACAGCTCTTTATGGCAGTGTTCATAAAATATTACTAAATATAAATCAATCAAATATCGAGTATCCCTGAAAATATACAGACTAACCGTCCCGCCATTGATATGCACCCAACCGTAAATTTTGGGAAGTCGGCGCCGTTGAGTGTCATTGCAGTATGAGTAAGAAAGTGTCGGTGTATCGTTGTCTGTGTTTTGATTGTCGATGTCTTAATAGACACCCACAAATTCGACGATTTCTGGACTAGGAGCCATAGTATCATATGAAGTTGCGGCCCTTGCCATATAAAAATTTCTATGATGCGGCCCCTTAGTTTAAAGAAGTTGGCCATCACTGATTTAATGTAATTTCTCATTGTCACTGACAATATCAGGCGTCGTTAGGTTTCATATCAAATATTAAGACACCTTCTATTGAAGAATTTATTTCAAAATGAATAATACTTTGTATCTAATAATATGCTGTAGTATTCAGTAACTGCATGAATATTTGTATATCAAATATTATAAGACATAGATTAGATTCTTACCCTTGTGTTATAGGTTGCCACATTGTACACCATGTGAAGAAGTTTGGTTTGTCACAGTGTGAAGAAACGTGAATATTGACATTTAATTTTTTACATTTCCATCATCTTTCATTTTCTACTCAAAAACTTTAGTAAGATGAATAAATGTTTGAAAACAGAAAATGTTTGTCTTCAGATTTGTCGAGTTAGAAAGTCATTTAGTTTCATTTTAGCGTTGCATCTCACTGACAAATTAGTATTTTACATCCTGAGCATTATACTTCCCTGTTATCACAACTGCATAGCGGGTTGTCTATCAAGTACGGATGATATCCATAATTACTCCCATAGAAATACATGAAGAACCGATTTATTGATGGTCCATATCTTGAGTTCAACTGCATGATTCACGTCCATCAGTGAGTTAGATTCCTAGCTTTTGATCCTGTACACCCTGGCCAAAATTCATGGCGATCCAAGTAGACCTTGAGATGTCCAATTTCCCTGATGGACGGACGGACACATGACAAAAAATATGTAAAAGAGTTTTGGTAAACAATTTCCTTAAAATTATAATAATACATTAAATATATACATATCATATGGTTCGTATTGTAAAGATAAATATTTCTGGGGTGTATAAATTAATTTTAATTTTAAAAAGGAAACATTGTGGGGTGTATAAATTAATTTTAATTTTAATTTTAATTTTAATTTTAATTTTAATTTTAATTTTAAAAAGGAAACATTGTGGGGTGTATAAATTAATTTTAATTTTAATTTTAATTTTAATTTTAATTTTAATTTAATTTAATTTTAATTTTAAAAAGGGAACATTGTGCGAAGTACTGTTGTATTTGAAATAAGTTCAACCTACGGTAGCATTTTCAGGACATTAAAAGATATTACATTTATAGGACATTACATTTATAGAAAAGTAAATATTATTACGGTCCAGGGATTCTCCGTGTCATTTCATGTTTATTAAGCAAATAGTCAAGACATGGTTCCCCTCATTCAGAACGACATATAGAAAGAGAATGATTATTTGGCTTTCCATATATTTATGTGCATTTTTATATACATTCATATTCATTTATATTCATCCATTCTATACGAGGTACACACCGAAAGTACATGGTATTTCGTTCTAATTTCCAAGAACAAGGAAATACAAGGAACTAACCTGTGTCTATTTCTCAAGATACTTTCCCTATTTATTGATACATAGTTGTCATCGTCACGTCCATTGCAACATTTTGTGGAGAATGTACCATAATCATTTTTGGGGGTATATTTCAAATACTGGAAAATAGCACTTCCCAGAGATGATCTATTGGCAAAATGGCGTCCACGAAGAGAATTCTTGAGGCAACCAGAAGCAACTGGCTAAATATGTTCAGTAGGGTGGATGTGGCAGAAGTTTAAAACCGTGGTCAGGCAAGAGTGAGGATGCAATATTAGCATGTTGTGGTGGTGCATTGTCCATAGGGAGGATGAAGTTGACATTTGCCATTTCTGGCCATTTCTCAGTCAATTTTGGCAAAAATTATGTATCTAAAAGTGTATGAAAATACTCGCCTATAATTGTATGACCTTTTGGAACAAGGTGAGACAATATCACTCCTTGGGAATCCCAGAACATAGCGTACATAACCTTTTCATTGGATGCTACCTGACGAAGTTTTTTGAGTGGTGGTGAATCAGTGCTTTTCCACTATGAATCTGTGTGTGATAAGTATTCCAATATGATCATCAAGGTCAATATGTATCTTGTATCATGTAATATGACATACCTAGAGCTATAGCCTTGCGCTTATATATGTTTTATTACATTTAAGTTTTATTTAGGATCCTGTGAACTTCTGGACTATGGTACTATGTAAATACAAAATGATTAATTTTATTAATGTTAGTATTATCATTAGGTATATACAATTGTAATATAATATATACAATAGTATACAATAATATATATATATATATATATATTGGACATTAACTACAAAATTTTACATCGACAAACATTTCAAGTTCATAAAAGCTTAAAAGCTAATAAAACTAATAAAAAAGTAATAAATTTAAAGTTCAAATTCGAAGGAGTAAGTTTTCTTTCCTTGTTCAAAAATAAAATTGCTTCGAAAGTGTTTCCTGTTTATGAAAGAAAATTCTATAGCAAAATTCCCTTGAATGTCAGAAGCAAAAAAAAAAAAAAAAAAAAAAAAAAAAAGCATTGAATTTAAAAGATCTATTCTCCAAAAATAAAGTAGTTGAAAAGAAGACGTACTCAAGTGTAAAATAATGAATTCTATTTGACGTAAGGTCAACATGTGAAACCAAATGCCAAAGAAATGTTGACAATGAATTTTGGATATAGGCCTACGTATTATCTGACGTTTTCAAAAGAAAGAAAAGAGGGATTTTTTTTTCATACTGAAACGAAAACAGACCTCCCTTATTTGTGCCTGTAAGAGTAAAACTGAAAAGAGCGAACACAAAATGAAGAATAAAAAAAAATGGAACCTTTTACACGAAGTGTCACCAATGTCGATCTCTTTTTGCACGGAGGTGAAATATCGTTTGAAGTCTGCTGGCTTCGCGATGTGCTTCTCACCTCATGAGCTCCTGTGAATAAAACGTTTTATTTTTATTTTTTAGACTCCTTCTCTTTCATTCGAAAAGGTTAGACCCCAACCAAAAAGGATTTGCTGAAGAGAGCGGAAAAAAACGAGCTGTGTTGTGGTCGAGGAACTTGGTGGACAATGCTTTGACTATCGTAGCTACTGCCTGATATTCTTCAGTCTTCGACCACACCCTGATGGCATTGTTGGGAAACTCCTTAAGGCTTTGTGGGTGGCCAAGACACGCCTTAAGATTTCTTCCATCTCTCGCTTTCTCTCTATCATTAATTCTCGTTGTCTCTCTTCAGTTGTTCAAGAGAGCTCTTGGTAAGGATTTGGGTAAAGATGCGGACACAGAGAAAACGTTAAGCAAATAAACCAAGTCAAAAGGAGAACTCTTCACGCAAAACAGCTGAGTCAGATTAAAGCGTAGGATTTGACTGTTTATGACAAGTGAACCGAATATTCTCTCTCTTGTTATGAGGAAGAAAAGAGAAGAGACAGTGGCTTGTTAGCGTTGAACCTTCTATTCCAATTGTTGTTTGGAGTTGATATTCTATTAAATGATTATGGTTTCCTTTTATCTCTTCTCCTTTTAACTATTATCTATTTATCATTTTACTGTCAATTAAGTATTAAAGATGTTTTGAAGTAGGTCCACGATGCACATTGCTGTAATTAGCTTTGGAGTTGGTTTCTGTCAATGATGCTCTTTAGACTTCGCAGTACATTATTCAAAGACAACGTTTGTAAGAAGGCAGAAAATTTCTCTTTCTTCGTTTGAGAGGTTCAGAGCACAAAGGAATTAAGTACTATCACTAAGTTGTAAGAAAAAGAGACATAATTTTTGTTAACACATTTTTTTCTTTACATTATAAGATTTTTTTACAATATCTGGAAATAAATCTTCTAAGCTCTGAAAGGAGCTTCAGATAGATATGTTAAAGATTAAATATGGCCAAAATGACCAGAAAGTGGATTTGATTTCTTTGTACACTGAATGCGCACAAGCTTCCAAACTTCCAAACTACATTTGCATAAGTATCGAATTACAACATCAGGACTTGTTATATTTATGTTTAATCCGAGGCTAGCAATCTTGATTGGTTTCCAAACTGATACTAAATCAGTTGCTGCCAAGTGTAAGTCGCAACGGAGCATATCATAAGTGCCGTTCTGGTTGTCTAAGCATCTCACCAAGCGACTGAAAGTTATTACATATCTTGTCATATTTGTATTATGGGCTGCCTAATAGGACGGTTATGTCTGCCATGTGTCTGTTGCCAAGTATTAGAGGAAGAATTATAGGTGATAGCCAGAAATTAGGTTTTGATGTGGTCTCAGAATCCCGAGGTTAAGTTCCACCTCCTCTCTGAACCCTCTATCTAAACCGGAAGTGGTAGAATCCAGCCATTTCCGGTTTCATTGTTGATCACCTTAGAACAAAACGGTAGTACCTAGCAAAAAGTCATTTTTGAAATGGATATTCACCATCCCAAGTGTAGATTCTCTACCTTTATACTAAAACTGGAAGCTGTAGAACTCGGTTACAATTTCCCGTTTTTAATTCTGATCCCCTTAGAGCGGAAACGGCAATACTTAGGTAGGTAGCGAGAAATGTTTTTCCTCACATGACTTTATCAGTCTTTTGCGGCATTTCTCACCCTAGGAGTAGCGAAGAGAGGTAACAAAGATAAATGCACGACTAATTAGTGTCTAGTAGCGGGGAAAAAAATTTAAAGATTATTTTGAATCGCTTATTTTAATAGACATATTTTCATTTCCATACTTATTGTCAAACTATTATTTCTATTCCTTCTACAAGGATGATACATATAGGATATACAACTATTATAATGAAAAAGCTTATTACAAACCGGTAGTTACTTATTGGGTTGGCTGGCAAGACGATGTAACGGAAGGGAGGTCGTTATATGAAATAGCTTAAGAAAAAGCCTGCTTTATTGCAGTTGAAACTGATAGATCCACAATTCCCGATTGCAACATTGAATCTTTATAGTTTGGAAGTCTAGCTTAGTTTCACAATGTAAAATGGAAATTAATTACTTAATAATAATAATAATAATAATAATAATAATAATAATAATAATAATAATAATAATAATAATAATAATAATAATAATAATAATAATAATAATAATAATAATAATAATAATATATATATTCTTGCCGCAACTGAGAAGTTTCCATGCTCCACGGTCTTTCTCTAACCTCTATGTCTTCATGTACGATTTTTCTGTTATGGTATCCTCCTTTACTTGTAGTCTCCTTCGCCCTTCCTTCTCTTTCTTGCCACCATAACCTCTAACACGTCCCTCATGATACAGCTTTTTCTTAGGCAACGTTCCAACCAGTTCCTCTTCTTAATATCTAAAATTGTCCTTTTCTCTCCCACCATTGCTAACACCCTTTCATTCGTTTTCCTCTCCCAAGCCCAACTAATTCTCTCCACTTTTGTCCACACACACATTTCAAAAACTTCCAGTCGTTTTTCATCATTTTTGTGTAATTTCCACATTTCTGACCCATGCAGTACAATATTCTACACGAAGCATTTTATGAGTCGTTTTCTCAATTCTATTGAAGACTTATAAAATAGCATTTTCTTCCTCCTAAAGGCTTTTTTCGCCATTCCTATCCTTGCTTTTATTTCACGTTCACACTTCATATCATTACTAATAATACTACCCAGGTAACGAAAAGTAGTCACCTATTCTATTTTCTCCCCTCCTACTTCTATAATAATAATAATAATAATAATAATAATAATAATAATAATAATAATAATAATAATAATAATAATAATAATAATAATAATAATAATAATAATAATTATTATTATTATTATTATTATTATTATTATTATTATTATTATTATTAGTATTAGTATTAGTAGTAGTAGTAGTAGTAGTAGTAATCGTATTAAGCAGTTTATTGGCATCAGTAGCTTGACAGTCACTATAGTCCAGAAACTAACGTTGTTGGCTTCCCGCGCTTGAACCTGCTTGTCACTGGGGGTGTGGTAATGGGTAACCAATCACCACCAACCGTCTACTGTGCTCAGCGAGCCACGAGTAACCAAGCTGGTCACTTCCCATAAACGTCACTGCAACTTTTCGCGGGAAGCGAACGACGTTATACCTTCCGTACTATAGTACGCCAAGAATAATACAAAATACAATGAATACATTGCATCTTAATTATAAAATAAACAATTTATACGTAAAATAATAATAATAATATACTACTACTACTACTACTACTACTACTACTACTACTACTAATAATAATAATAATAATAATAATAATAATAATAATAATAATAATAATAATAATAATAATAATAATAATAATAATAATAATAATAATGAATAAATAAATGAAAATTGTTATCCCACCTGAGGGAGGTTATTCATCGTTTCTGCAGGATACCTATCATAGTCAGACTCACGACTTCATTTCATGAAAATCGTTGGATGTCTCTAGATGAGTTTTCCTAAATTCCGGTCCATTTCACGCAAGCTATTAAACTCATTTTCAAAATAAACTTTATACTTAAAAATAGCTTGTTTGAAAGAATTTGATTTCGTTTAAGTTTATGAGATGTTTGTATAACTAACTAGAGACTAGTGCATATTATTATTATTATTTTAAATATTCAAATAATACTGTATAACATCATTTATGATAACGATCAATTTCTGAAATTACTTCCACAAAATGAATAGTGAAATAAGCAGTAAACCCTACAAAATGTGAAGAATCATGTTTGTTGTTAAGAATTAGATGGCTACCCTCACAAAATTAAAATTAAGTACTGAAACAACTGCCATATGCATCTTTAAAGGAAAGCAATAATAATAATAATAATAATAAAAGGTGTAACTCGAAGTTTATGGCAGATGCGACGTGAATATACAACTTTTGAAAGAAATCCTTTTAAAGGTTAGAAAAAAAGATGGAAAAGGTTTAATGAGCATAACACTTCCCAGCGGACAGCTGGTAGATTGCTTCTGATGTCAACTCTTTTAGAAGATTATCTCCCTTTGACAGTTTAACGCCAAAGTGTTAGAACAACAGGAAGAGATCAAAGTAATACAATTTCTAACCTTCCTGTCCGCCTTTGCTGTTATCCCATCTGGTTATCGAGTGTCCTTTTTTTCAGTCGGTCTTAATTTCGTTTTTCCAGTTTCTAACTTTTCCACTACAGCTGGTTGTTTCTACACAGAATTTGTATATATATATATATATATATATATATATTAGGGATGGCCAAAATTTTCCGGAATCCGGATTCCGGAAATTTTGTTTTCCGGAATCGGAAAATTTACTTTCCGGAATTCGGAAAAATTCCGGATTTCGGAAAAATTCCGGAATTCGGAAAAATTCCGGAATTCAGAAAAATTCCGGATTTCGGAAAAAATCCGGAATTCGGAAAAATTCCGGATTTCGGAAAAATTCCGGAATCCAGAAAAATTCCGGATTTCGGAAAAATTCCGGAATTCGGAAAAATTCCGGAATTCAGAAAAATGCCGGAATTCGGAAAAATTCCGGAATTCGGAAAAATTCCGGATTTCGGAAAAATTCCGGAATTCAGAAAAAATCCGGAATTCGGAAAAATTCCGGATTTCGGAAAAATTCCGACATTCGGAAAAAATCCGGAATTTAGAAAAAAATCGGAATTTTTCCGAAATCCGGAATTTTTCCGATTTTACTTTCCGGATTCCGGAAAGTAAAAATTCTGGAATTGGCTATCCCTAGCTAGTAGCTGTTAAAAGAAAACCACAATAATGAATATATATACTGTATTAGTTTCTTGTAGTTGGATATGTCTTTATCACTTACGTAGACAATTGCTACTGCAGTTATTTACTGTTTTATAAGGAAGGTCTTATTTTCACACACAAAAAAGTCGCCGGTATGTCTCAAACATTATCGCGTTCCCACCTGCAGCTGCTCCAAAGCACTGCAAACTACTTTTTAACCAGACGAAAGGCAGTGGAGGAAAAGAAATCTCAACAAATATTCTAATAACATTCGCTTATTGTCAACATACCTACAGTGAGCGCAGAAAGTGTTCGTACACCGTGCATACTTTATATTGAAAACAGCTAGCATGAGAACGGGAGGTGGAAAATATATATATAACCAGAATTAAGACTACACATTCATACATTTTATTTCTATATACAAGAGAAAGGCCAAACAAACACAATCACTGTTTTGTTCAGAAGAAAAGAGAGAATTCCTTTTTTGTAAACGCAAAATGTCACCGTACACTTATGCTTGAATTAGTGCTTATAAAGTATATTACGTTATTTGATATTTTGTGGGATTACCCTGTGCGTTAATGATTGTCTGTAGTCTTCGTGGCATTGATTTCACCTGTAGTAGGTAGTTCGTAGTTCTGTAGCTTCGGGACTGATTATGTCCCATTCTTCTTGAATAGCTTTTCTTAGGCCTTCTTTAGTAGAGACAGGGCCGGCGCGAGAGAGGGTCGAGCCGTGCCACCGCCCAGAGCGGCAAGTCTAATGGGCGGCAAAATTTGAAAAAGAAAAGAATACTATCAAAATATAATGCTTCGTAATAGGCTCACATGGAAAAATAAGATTGTGTTAACCTGAGAATGTAATTGAACTTACTTTACTCACATTCAAGAAAATACTCTCTCAGGAAATTCAGAGTATTCCTCCTCGTTTTCAATTATCAAACTACTAGCCACAGGTATCTCGTTCAATATTTCCCTTGCAGCAGTGTAGATAGGATTTTGAGCTAGAGTGCATAAGATTATCACGGTGTCTTTTTATATTTTTTTCTATTCAATAATGTTCTAACGCTCCGCTCCAAGTATGCAAAAGGTACACTCCCACTTGAGACAGGCCGTTCTAGCCTGTAGCATCCAGGGGCGGATCCAGGACGGACTTCTGGGGGGGGGGCGGTGGGTTGTAATACTGCTACTTAGAGCTACTTTTAAGAGCGTCAAAAAATAAACTATATATTTTATTTATATATAAAATTAAAAAGTTTCCTCTTCTGGGGGGGCAATCGCCCGATCGCCCCCCCCTGGATCCGCCCCTGGTAGCATCTAGAGACATTTAGGTTCTAATAGCGAGTTTTTGACCAATTTACAAATTGTTCATTCCGAATATAGTAAATCGTACAGCGTATTATTTCTTGAGAAATGTCTCATTTTTTGTATAGCTAAAAAAAGTTTATGACTTTTTTTTCTGCGTCAGTTCAACGTTAGGCCATACTAAAGGAACATATTAGTAGTCTCACTTTAAAATCATAATCCACCACAAGGTGGGAGAGCCGAATTGATGCTCTGACTCAGTTATCAAATATAGGAAGTTTATGATGCCTTACTTCAAATAAATAATGACAATAGAACCGATAGAATGGTCGTCCACGATGCTCTGTGTATAGCAAACCAGCTGAGTTACTTTTCTTTCCTTTACTCACTAGTTGTCTGATATGACTTTAAAGCATTGATTCTCATGTGTTGGATGCAGTAGGATTTCTTGAAAATATATCTGGGTACTTTGAGAGGAGCAGAAATTATGCAAAGTTTAAGTCTTACTTAGTTGATACGATGGACTTGGCATCAGCATTAGATACGGGTGATCCACTGATACGTAATACAGTGCAAGCTCGAAGTCGAAAGAAGAGACAGTTTCAGTACGAGGCAGAGGATGAAGCTACTGAAAACATCCACAAACAAGATACAAGATCGATTTTTATTACAAAGTTCTAGAAGTGATTGTGTTAGCTTTTAAGAGAAAGATTTGAGCAACTTAAACATCACAGCGAGTATTTCAATTTTCTTTGCGATATAAGTAATCGTAAAGATATAGCCTACCACCTGAACTTTTTGTCTGAAAAGTGTACTAAACTTACCATCATTTTAACACACGAAGAATTGAAAGATATTAACCCCAGTGATTTGAAAGACAAACTGAAAGTGTTATCCACTATAATTAAGCCTGTGAAAGTTCACAAAAAAAAATAAAAAATAAAATAAAATAAATAATAATAATAATAATAATAATAATAATAATAATAATAATAATAATAATAATAATAATAATAATAATAATAATAATAATAATTTAGGAACATGACTTTGCTCCCAATGTTAGTATTGCACGTAGAATTTTGTTAATCTTGCCTGTAACAGTGGCAAGTGGAGAAAGAAGTTTTTGGAAACTTAAGTTTATTAGAAACTATCTACACTCTTCTATGTCTGAAACACGCTTGAGTGGTCTAGCGACGATATCAATAGAACACAAATTGGCTAAAACATTGGACTACGTGATGTGATAAAGGAATTTGCTCATATCAAAGCAAGAAAAGTTTCTTTCAATTAAGGTATGTTAAATTTATGTATATCTATTGTGTTTTAGTACATTATAAGGCTTAAGCTAATCACTTACATTTACCATAATTATCTGATTTACTGTATTATCTTCTTGCTCCATACTCTGTTGAAAACGCCTTTTGATATAAAATAAGCCTAAAAATTAAAATTCTTAGTCATGATTAAAGTATATTTTTAAAATTTTATTTTCTGTATGCGCTGCTCTATATTACAGATATACAGCGAAATCGAGCATACTGAATATTGTGTCAGTATAGAGTCGTTTAAATATTACGTGAACATTCCAGAAAGGTAGTTCTTTTTTTTTTTTGTTTGTTTGTTTGTTTACTTTTCCATTTTATACATGTTTTTAAATGACACTTGAACGTTATCTGTCAAAATAAGGTTTGCGGATTAAAGGGGCGGCATGTGAAAGCACCGCCCAAGGCGGCAAAATTGCTAGCGCCGGCCCTGAGTAGAGAAGCTGTGCCTTCTGATTGTTGTCTCCAGAACAGACCATAGATGTTCTATGGGGTTCATATCTGGGGATTGGGGAGGTGTGCGAAGCTGTTTCAAGGTATTATAGAGTAGCCACAATCGAGTATTTTCCGCTGTATGTTTGGAGTCGTCGTCTTGCTGAACAATAAATTGTTTTCAAGAACCATCTTCTGCGCACTAGTATGGAGATTTTCCTTTAATATGTTAATATACACTTTGTGGATCATCACTCCATCGATAAGGTGGAGACGACCCACTCCTGAGGCACTCATACAACCCCAGACGAGCACGGACCCTCCTCCGTGTCTTACTTTAGGGACGAGATTTTGAGGATTCATCTCTGTATTCACCTTGCGCCATACAATACGCCTCCCATTGGACTCGATAAAGTTAAATTTACTTTCGTCCGAAAATATGACCCTATTCCAGAAAGAAGCCTGATCCCTTATCTTTATACTCTTTTTCAAACTTTAGTCTCTTTATACGATTTGTCTTGTTCACCCAGAACATTTTCCTGGCTATCCGACCATGATACCTTGCAAATATTCCGCACTGTACTGGCTGATACTTTAACACCTCGTGTTTCCAGATCCGTTGCCAATTGCACAGCACTATTTTTTGGAACCTTTTTTCTTTCCCTAATAATGTAACGTTTATCTTGTTCACTCAACACTCTTGGTCTTCCAGTTTTTTTTTTTTTTTTCCCGCACAGTGATAGAAACATTATACATCGCTATTATTGTTTGTACTGTTGAACGAGGCCTGTCTGCAAGGTTTGCTATCTTTCTCAAAGACTTACCCTTCTTATGCAATTTAATAATTACTTTTCTTGTCTCCTCATTTGTTTCTGTTCGGTTGCTTCCCACTTTGACAGCCCACCGTGCAGTTTTTTCACTTCTATTCACAACTAAACTCATTCTGTTACTCGTCATGCTATACAGAGGTGTATACCCAGGTGAATACTAGTGAACCCCAGTTGTGGTATCTTTGTTTCGTATTCGTACGTCAGGTGTACGATCACATTTTGCGTCTACTCTATACACTTTCTACGGAATTTATTTACTTTCTGACCATTAAATTTGTCTTTGTGGTTCTTTATTGATATATTCATAAAGCTTAGTTTTCATTATTCATATTGTGTGTGTTATTACACTTCTTAAATTTTCTGTTTCTTTTTCGCAGGCATTCTCGTTTCAATAGCATAGGTGTACGAACACTTTCTGCGCTCACTGTATGTACAGTAAATACAAATTTATAATTTTTGACTTTACGAAGTGTACAATGTAATTGTTCAATAATTAACATAAGCAGGCATTCATTAATTTATATTAATATAATAATTAATAAAACTAATAAGCGGGTGATTGATGACTCAGTGGTAGAGTTTTCATCTATGGTATTCTAACCCAGGACATGTGGGTTTTCGATGGCTAATTTTGTGTTCGAAAATTTTCCCGGTGGAAGGCCTACCTTTCTTATATTTGTTCCATCATCACTCATTAACGAATTTAGTTTATCAAAACTCTATAGCCATATATTCATTCTGTTCGTCAGTGAAGCAAACAGTCTCAAGAACTATCTGATGGATTACCAATCAATTTTGGCCATGATGTACAGAGTCAATAGTTAAGAATCGAGTTCCCTGATAAATGTAATATTCAAACCGGAAGCGATACAAATCAACCATTTCCGGTTTTAACGTTAATCATTATATAGTAAATATGGTAATAGATAGCGAGAAGCGGTTTCCAGTAATCGACATATATATAACATTCATGTAGATAGAATGTTACCCAATTTGTGCATCTGCTGAAAATAATGAGCTTAGGTATTTAGAGAGCATTTTCCGCTTTAGAAAATGTGTGCTTGGTAAAGAATGTAGAGAATTAGCTGAGTCAGGCATGTAGCTAGAATATGGTAATAGGAAGGGGAGGGGGTCTGTCACGAAATACTGTGGTTATTTACCAGGGGCTCAAATCATTCTAAACTATTCTATTGGCAACATATATTGGTTCGTTTAGCCAAGATTTCTAATGGGGACATGATATGAAATACTGTGGTTACACACCAAAGGCTCGATCAATCTAAATATTTTACTGACAACATACCCATATTGATTGGTTAGGACAATAAAATGAGGATATATTAGTAAGTATTTTAATAAGAAGCTATGAAGAAATCTCGAGTAAAAGAATATAAAAAAGTATTGAGAAAGATATAGTTTTCCGAGGTCATTCGAACGGTGTCGAGAATTTTGCGTCTGGGAAATTTGCGCCCTACCTCAAGAACAGGGAAAATTGCGCCTGCGATGTACCTCCACCGGGAAGTTGAGCCCTGCGAAATAAAAGAACCTATTGGAGCTTACGCATTTGCTCGGAGGGGCTGACATTACAGCATAAACAATCCTCCCCCACAACCATGCCATTTGTGATTTATTTTCATTGTGGCTATATAAGGGGAGAATAAACTTCAATATAAGCCAAAAGAACACAACGGATCAACGCAATCACTGCTTCTTCCAGAGATGATTTTGGTGGAACACTGGCCTCCCCAGAGCTCTCAGAGTGCCCCCTCGGAGGAGACCAAAATAATACGTCTATAATATAATAATAAATAGAATAGTACCAGCAGTGACCCCCCTCCGGAATACTAAGTGTGCCCCCCGGAAAATTTTTTTCTGAAAGAACGACTGAACGCAATTGTGTGTTTGAATTCCAGCAAGTAAACACACTGTACATAGTTTTCTTGATAATATTACTGAACTGATTTTACATTCACTTTACATTTTCTTTTCTATATTTTGTGTCCTGAAAAGCCAAACAACTCGCAAGGATTGTGAACAGAGATATCTGGGTAGAGCCAAACAGTCTTTTGTAGATTAAATTATACTCTTTGATTATATTAATAACTAGCAGCGTTCACCCCGCTTCGCTGCGGTCACCCCGGAACGCAATAAACTTTGTTACTTAGATAATTTTTACTTTTTCGCTTTCAAGTGATATGATAAAAACCATAGAAGATTGCAGTAAATGTTAACATTATATCGCCTGTCATTTATGTTAACCCGCCCCGCTTCGCTGCGGTCACCCCGGAACGCAATAAACTTTGTTACTTAGATAATTTTTACTTTTTCGCTTTCAAGTGATATGATAAAAACCATAGTAGATTGCAGTAAATGTTAACATTATATCGCCTGTCATTTATGTTAACCCGCCGAGTGACATGGTCATGCGGGTTGCATATAAATACGTTTATTTTTACCTATGATGAACTAACAAAGGATTTGTACGTTATGGACACTTGAATGGTCAATTATCTCAAGACACTGGTAATTAAAAATTAAAGTGATATGATAAAAACCATCTAGGGTCCAAATCCTAATAACCCCCCAAAAATAAAAGAAATTGGTTCAGCCGTATTAGCGTGATGAGGTAACAAAGGATTTGTGCGTTCTCTTTTATATATATAGATTATATATCAGTCATTTATACTTTTTTGTAAATTTTGTAGTATAATGAAAAATTGTATTTGTATGGATTGCCCTTTAGTGAACTAAAATTGTATTTTTTTCATTTGTTCGGAATATTATAACGGATGGAGTAACTCACTGAGACGATGATAGGCAAGCCTAGTTCAAGTGTGAGTGGAAGTTACTTTACACAATACAAAAATAAGTTGAATTGTAGGGCGCTAACATCCCAGTGCAAATATATAGCCGGCGCATTTTCCCCTCTTTTTGGGGTAGGGCGCAAACATCCCAGTGCAAATATATTGCGAGCGCAATTTTTCCTATTTTTGTGGTAGGGCGCAAATTTCCTGGGCGCAAAATTCTCTCATTCAAGGAAAATATAATGTCCGTGAAATTGACAAGCCACTTATGTCAGACTCCATTTCGACTTTAAACGTCGCTAGTGCTACGTTAGTGTTCGATAGTGACGCAAATCGTTAGTACTTCACAGATAACGTGTGCTTTTTAAATAATGGATATAGGTCTTCTAACTGCATGCCAACACGCCCACTTCTAAGAATCATCTCAAAAATGAGGTTAACCGTTAGAGCAAGTAAGTGCTCATTAGTGCCATTAACATTAATGCTTCCATCGTACGGCCCTTTGAGTAATGATAATAGCACGCTCTTTGCTAGTCTCAATGCGTCCCTATATTCTCGCGAACATTCTGACGTGCCCAAGTTAGTTACTTTTTTTTTTTTTTTTTTTTGCAACTATTGTTTATCTGTTATTGTTTATTGCTAGTCTGCAGAGTAGTCCTTACATTAATATGCCATTGTCCTTGATAATCATTGCGTATTTACAAGCAGTTTGTTATTACTGTTAGAAGATATCTAAAAACAACAGATAAAATCTACTACTTAACGGTTCACATTTTTCTTTTACAGTACATAAACGATTAATAATAATAATAATAATAATACTATTCCAGCATAAAAGTTATCAATTGCATCCCACTGGCAACAAGCGATGCATATTTTAACTTCACAAAAATTAGTTTCTCACGATTTTCTGGAAAACTACGTATGATAACATCTTCATTATGTCAAGTTGTTTATCTCAGTGTGATATGTGTCTTACCTCTGGACAATATCACAGTAAAACAAAAATTAAATATTAGAAGTACATCGTACTTTTGGACTACATCTCATTAACCATGGGAAGATTGAGTAGTGTATACTTTAGGATGTAAGTTTCAGCTTAACTTGCATCATACATTCTTAGGATTACAAAAAGGAAATTTGCTCGTTTGCGTTTGAACAAAATTCTTAGGATTACAAAAAGAAAAAATATTTTTTCCGAATTCCGGAATTTTTCCGAAATCCGGATTTTTTCCGAATTCCGGAATTTTTCCGAAATCCGGATTTTTTCCGAATTCCGGAATTTTTCCGAAATCCGGATTTTTTCCGAATTCCGGAATTTTTCCGAATTCCGGATTTTTTCTAAATTCCGGATTTTTTCCGAATTCCGGAATTTTTCCGAATTCCGGAATTTTTCCGAAATCCGGAATTTTTCCAAATTCCGGAATTTTTCCGAATTCCGGAATTTTTCCGAATTCCGGATTTTTTCTAAATTCCGGACTTTTTTTTCTGAATTCCGGAATTTTTCCGAAATCCGGAATTTTTCCGAAATCCGGATTTTTTCTAAATTCCGGAATTTTTCCGAAATCCGGAATTTTTCCGAATTCCGGAATTTTCCGATTTTACTTTCCGGATTCCGGAAAGTAAAAATTCCGGAATTGGCCATCCCTAATATATATATATATATTAAGTGATGAATCTGCACCGAAAGGCTCTTTCATAACATCCAAACTCAGAATGTAAAACAAAAGCTCCAGATATAGATACTGCAGAGTTATAATTATGATATGCTTCATTTATTCTAATATAATGCGGTTCAGAAAATGGATATGCAGTTTTTTCCTGTTTCTGACCAGTTAATTCCAAATAATAATATCGTAATTATTTGACACCAGCTGTTCAGCCCGATCCATCGCACAGTGTGATATTTTGACATTCCAGCTGGACAAAATGGAATTTTATTTAATTTTGAATTTATAACAAAATACAAAATATCCCTTCTTTACAATATAATTGTTAGTTTCGAAGCCAAATAAAGATTGAGTAGGCAGATAAAGAAGATAATATAATAACCCCTCGAAGTGCAACCACCACTTAGGACTATATACTTAGCTAGCGTTTGCCCAATGTGCAGCAGTCATATGAAATTAATATAAAACTGTGGTATACCTGAACTCTTTAGGAACGGTGTTAAGTTGTTATATTGTTTTATTCTTCAAGTTGCATGTAGATTAGTTGATTGACAGACTATATTATTGAACCAGCGTCGTGAATTATCTCATCTACAATTTTTGCATACAAAAGTTATTATATGAAACATGCGCAGGATATTCTTCCACCAAAAAGAGTGGAAGAGGATACGGAAATAGGTTGTAATAAAATCAAGATAACTTGTTTTGTAGAGTAAAATTTGTTCAATTTCGGAACTTTTTTTTTTTGATACTTAAAAGCATGGAATATAATTAACGTTCAATTGTGTCATTTTCAATGAAAAAAATTATGCTCACCCCTCAAGAGAAACTCAATGGCCCAACTTGCATTCTAAAACAAGATTGTCAGCACCCCTGTATGGTAGTACAGTCAGAGACAAAAGTTCTTTCTGTTTGATAAAAATTATTTTGGGAATAACGGTGAAACGCACATAGTTTCATCGAGTTTCAAGCCTGAAACATACAGAAAATTACATTCTCTTTAATTTACTGAAAACTGTACTTAAATTGACCCTCCAGTCCGAAGTTATTTACTAAACTAATTTCATCAAACAACGGAAAGAACTATTGTCGCTGACTGTACAATATTTTCAAGATAGTCTTAGTTTTTCGAAGTTTACATTTTCCCGTAACTTACACTAGATTCTCTGGAAAAGTATAACGCTATTAGTTGGATTACAGTTTAGCGTCCCTTTCAACAGGAAGCCTATTTGAGACGTAAATCTACAGCTTAACGTGGGATCCGAATCATATGAGCTTCAAATGGAGATTGAACCTGAGTCTCCTGCTAACTTTATAGCGACGAGAAAGCTTAAATATAAAGTGAATTATCACCAATTGAGCTCTTTGTGTATAGTTTGTTTAAAGAAAGAAAAAATGACCGGCGTTTGTCTGTAAATGGTCTCAGGGGCGCCAATCCCCCCAAATTAATGAAGTATTTCCCTCACATTTAATTTTACACTTCTTCCTATCATAACACGTGAGATAAATGGTAAAAAAAAGACCCAAGATTCACATTGCGATCACACAAACTTTAAATTTAAGTGTAGTTTATTTCAACGTAAAATTGATAATTCTCTTTACAATTTAGGATGTTTCATCTTGTAAGGCAAAAAATAAAATGTATAAAATTTTTGAAAACTTTGCTTATGCCCCGAGTGTTAGTGATGTAAAAGATATACATATAACAAATTTCAAGAATATTGGATATTTAAAGATTGCAAACTTTGAGCAGTTTTGTAAAAGTAGGCAAAAATACGATTTTTCAGTGTTACTTATTTTTACTTTTAAAACTAGACATGAATAATAAATACTAAAACTAGACATTAAGATTAACAGGTAGTATCTATAGGCAAAACATGTGTTATATTAATCAACTTTGAATGATGCGATCCTCTCTTTTGTTCGCTTGGTGATGAGTTTTCTGTGATGCTCCACTATCCTTAACAATCATTTTTGTTGTTCGTTCCTGACTTTAAACTTCATTTTTTTTTTTATCAGAGCAATTCCTCTTTCTCCTGTACACTTCATTCAAAATTATTGTTATTTTACTTTTTAATTGACCTAAAATTCCCTATATACCTCGATATTCACTTATAATCAGTATTTTACTGATTTAGTTTTTACACGTATTGATATGTTTGTGTTAAAATTAGCCTTTATTTAGGCATATTGTTATATTTATTTTAACAATCATTAAGCAAAAACAAGGCTACATGAGGAAAAGTAAGACTTATTCTCTTAAAGATACAGAAAAAGTAGCATAATTCCAGAAATTGTGTGTAAGATGTAAAAATTACATCAAGTTACACAAGTAAAAATGAATAACGAAAACATTGAACTTAATGAATCTAACATTTTAATAACAACCTTCGTCTAATGTCCTCATGTGATAATTCGTTCAAATAATTGACTGAGTAATTAGTTTTTACGTTTTCTGTCTTTGCATGAAATGAGGCAATTTTTAATTATTTTACATTAAACCTCTCAATGTTTAATGACGCCATTAGCGTCATGTCTTCCCCTTTTGGGCACCCTTGAATCGCCTTAATCTCATAACCGCAAATAAAATTTTGTTTGATTGAATTATTTTTTTAAAGAAAGTGACCACGTATCTTTGAAATAGACCGTACATCCTTATATTACGTAAAAGCTAAGTACCGAGCTGAAAATAAAAATTATTCACTACAGCTAATCTGCATGATCAATTGTCAAATTTGTTCAATACAAAAGTGTCTGCTGTGAAAAGACTTCTACGGTATATTGTTCCTTTTGTCGGCTCTCCACACTGTCGAAAAAGAAACAATTTTAAAAGGTTACGAAAACTTACTTAAGAGGAAAATATTTTAGATACTCCGTCATAGAAGATTCTTTTCCCATTCAGCACCACACCAACATTAGAAATTTAAAAGAAGAAAAGGCTGTAAAAATAAGAGAAAGAAAAGGAATCACAAGTGGTGTTCACGCAGTAAAGGACACAGCTATCCTTCAACGGCCATTATCGTGACTACGAAAAGAACCCCGGCTTTTCAATGAGAATAGATCCCAAGGTCTGAACCCTGACTGCAGAACAATACATAAATACTTGGCTGCTTAGCTTTTCGTGTTCATAAAAGAAGAAAAATTTTTCATTTTTATTATATTGTTTCCTTTCTGAAACAAATTTTTTCCCTTGATTTATTCTTGTACAGGACATAAGCGTTCTGCCCTTGTATTCATATATCACAACTCCAGCTTCGATTCATTTGTTTTGCAACCGACTGCACATTCACGAAAGCCAGTAACTTGTATCAATTTGTCTGTGTTAAAATATTTTAATTTTTTCTTTAAAAAAATTATGACAGTTCATAGTGTGCCACTGTAGTTATTCGTCTTTACGTTACTTTTTCATCTTCCTAGGGACATAGGATTAGCCAAGAACCTATTTATTTCATGATATTAACTGTCTCTATTTGTCAGACAATGTAGACTTTTAATCTGCACGCAATAAATTTTACAATATTAGTGTGTTAGCTTATAACCAGGGGATGAAAGTAGATTTGAAAAGATAGGGGGACGCATGACGTAAGGCCGTCCCCTGTGCCTATCTTTGCCCATTGTAATGTTTTAGAAAATGGAGGGACGCCATCAGAGCCGTAGCTAAGGGGGGGCCAGCGGGGCGCCCGCCCCGGGCGCTGATAGCAAGGGGGCGCCGAACGAGCAAGAAGAAATAAAAAGTTGTGTTGGACATGAATAAAAAACGAGTCGCCCCCAGAAAGTATTGGCGCCCTATTAGATCAATATTGCTGTCGGTTATCAATGAAATACATAGATTTCTTTAAAATTTTCTTGCTCGCTTCGCTCGCAATCCAAAAGTTTAAATAAGTCACAAGTTTTTACTTATCACTTCAAGAGTTATAGATGATTTCTTAATGACATGTGGTTTACAAGGTGCCGAGTAATGACTTAGAAAAAAATATAGTGTACGCAGGAGCATTTTCAAAATCAGAAACGAGCAAAGTCGTGTTCGGCGTTTTGACAGTGATGAGTTTGCTTAGTTCAAAACGTTTTTCTACCCAATCCGATCAATCACGACGCACATTGGAGCCAAGACACTGAATTCTTGGCAAAAATAAGAATTCGCAATATGAAGCAGAAAATTGAAAGAAAACAAATTAGTTTGGTGTGTGCAGTGGCTACAATAATGTTATTTCGACATTATTTTATCAAAAACATAGAGTTTTACATCATAAAAGGAAATATTCCTTATATTCGCGCCTAAATTATATAACAGATTATATGATTGGCATAAATAAACGCGTGGGCAATATGCTTTGATTTGGCAATTTACGATTGACTTACATTTTTACACATGAAAAGGAAAAAGTGTACTTATTCTTTTTACAACTGAAGAGTAATAAAATTGAAGAAAAGTTCTTGCTTCTCAAATTATTTCAAAGTTGTGGAGGATTCCTTATGACAATGAAGAGGACGCTTCAATACATAAATTTATCTCATCACAAGTTCTCGATATGGATATATTATCAGATATATATTAAACATGTGATTTACAAGCATCAGTAACCTGTTCAGGTTGTTTCAGATATTGCATCGTGCATTACGTGAGCTCATTTCAGGGCTTGATTGGAACACTCTGAGCTGGAGAGAACGGAGGCTCATTACAGTTGATTCCAATGTTACTTCTGTGCACGCATCGCATTACAAAAAACACAATACTGAATTGATCAACACCATTTTAAATATGGTTCTACCCTATGGTCCATAGATTGTTTAGCAAACATTGACGTTTCAAAATATCGCCACCATTAATCACATATGTTTGACTAGAGTTTAGTTCTGTTGGCAAATGCCAGAGAAGTATGACTAGATGTTGGAAACAAAATGGGTCCTGGGGAGCAAAGCCCCAACTAGGTTTGGAGGCAAAATTCCCGGAATCGATCTATATTCAATTTTGTCACTGCGTGCATGGGGATCATACGTCTAATAACCTAACACTTGCTCTCACATTCATCCCAGTGCAATTCAAAAGCAGCATTGCATCCAAAATGCGGTTTTCCTCAAACATTTTCATGCGCTATATTTCCCAAAAGTGCAAATGTGTGCATGTTTTCTCTTTGCATACAGTAAGAACAATGTTTCCGCTACGATATATTAAAAAATCACGGACATAACGTTATTATGCCATATTTTCTACTAAAATGCCATTCTATCGTTTGACTATAGTTTATATGCTTTCAGTACCACAGCATTTTCCAAATATGATATTAAGTAGGGGATTACCATAGGGATATGATAATGACATTAACATCATTCCCAATATGATTATTGACTACACATCACATCAACATTCTAAATATACAAAACGATACATACATGTGGGTCGTGTCACCATGTTTACCAGCCACTGAATATCTACACGCAATTTAGGAATAGTCGCATTCAAAGTCAATTTCCTATCTTCTGTCACTAAGCAGCGCCTCTCCGACTTCGGTGGATAACCAAATTTACACGTCCCATGAGTTAACTGTAAACTGCTATCACTTCTTTTCCAGCACACTATTTTATGCGTACATTATTAAGGTTTCATTATAACAAATTATCTCGACTCAATCTTTTATTTCATTTTTCGAGTTTTTGCTAAGAATTGCCTGGTTTGGCCCCACTGTGCGACGGTAAGGATGAAGATATGAAAGTGAAAAGAGTGAAGAGACACATTCAAGTTGCTGTTTGCGCGGGAATATTAAAAATAAAGGTAAACGAGGGGAACAATAACATTTTCGAACTTCAAGTAGTTGTAGAATAAGGGCTTAAGGGATCAGAACTTAGCCCAACGAAGTTCGACTTTTTTCAGACACTAATCACTACCAATGATTTATTTTAAAATTCCATTGACATATCAAATGCTTCCAATTTGGAGGAATTTATTGGGTCATTTTTCATCAACTTTTTATATCGGCACCATATTATTTTGTGCATGCATGTGTAGTTGTGTGATGTTTCTATCTATCTACATACATATAAAACATAAGTACACATATTCTTCATATATGTACGTGTTAGTGTATTTTAATATGTTAATTAATAATAAGTACCTTAAAGTCGGAACTTTCATTCATTAAGAAATTAAGTAATTACTATAATTTCAGACATATGTAGTAGCCAAAGTAGGCTATATTTTGGATTTTAAGTACAAAAATTGAACATATTCATCACCTTCATCGATCAATATTTAGAAATTCATAAAGAAGGCTCCTTCTGAATTTCCATTACATTTCACAAAATATTTTTTACCGTTAAAAGATCGAAATTAAAATACTATTGATGTGGTCACATACAGAATAAAATGAAAAAGTTTGCAATTATTACTGGAAATTAATACTGTCACTCATTTGGAACAATTTAAAAGCACATAGTTTTTAATGTATTGAAATTTCATTTGTTATCGATAGTATGAAACGTAAATAGTAGTAACGTTCTATAACTGTTCTCCTAGTGAATTTGTATACAACCAAAGGTAGTTTTGTCAAGTTAAACAAAAAGGCTAAAATAAGACTCTCGAAAACAACTCTTATTTGAAAAAGAATACATAATGATCGTTTTTGGTTGTTGTAATGGTCTTTCCAAGAAGATGAATAAAAATTCAGCGGCTTTTCTTATACATAATATACATATATAATGATTGGTAAAGTGAGTGTGGGGGCGCTGAATTCTACTTCGCCCCGGGCGCCGAAATCTCTAGCTACGGCTCTGGACGCCATAGATACTTTTAGGAGGTAGGAGAATGGCATCCCCGAAATGAAATCTTTAAGTTTTACGTCCCACGGTTATGCCGGTTAGGCTAAAGGAGACGGTGATAATGAGAGATGAGTGAAATGGTAGAATGAAGAAAGTGGGAGGAAACGGGAGAACCCCGAGAAAACCCACGAGCACGGTGTTCGTCCACCACAAAGTTCACTTGGCGGGGGCTGGGATCGAACCCGGGACCCCAAGCACCAGAGGTGAACGCTCTATCACTGAGCCACCGCCGAGTTTCTCTCACTTTCGTCCCCGCTTATAACGGAGAAAAAAAATATCCAAACATTATACCATTAGATAGGTCTAAATAAAATTAAATGGGTAAGTACAAATCTTAATGCGTGGTTTTCGAGAGTTTTTAAAACCTAAAAGTTGGTGCTGTACGATAAGCACGCCATCTATTACGATAAAACTGGGACTGAAGTTTACGCTCGTCAAACTGTTCATTATGGCATAAGCAAGGCAAAAGTACACTGTATGGCTAATTAGTAGACTTCGGATTTTAAGGCAAATGCCTATTTTGTTCCCTTTATAGGAAGTAAAAAATACTTCGGATCTTTACGAATCATGAGGAATTAAGCCTATTAAAACACTTTATAAGTGCCCTAAAAATGCCTAAAATGGAGTTTAGCGCCTATTTTGGCCGTTTTGGCCTAAAAATGCCTAAAACTGCAAAAAATACAAAATTCCTGTATTTTTTAAATAAACTTTTTTTTTAGTGTTGAGTGAAATTTAATTGACAAATCTGAAGGCAGAGTGAGTGTGTTTGTCGAGGCTAATTTTAGTCTAACTCGTATGAAGAAGTGAAACGCAGAGGGTGGTTGTATGTAAAAAATTGTTTCTAAAAGTTGAGCTATTTCTGCTCAAGGTCAAGCCCATTTGTGAAAGACAAAGACAAACCATCCCTTTGCATCCTGCAGACACTGTACTGAAAGATCTCTATCTCTTTCTGTCTGTCTCTCTTTCCCCAGGGGCAAAACCAAAGCTATTGCTAAGTGCATATCGCAGTAACCAATATTCCCCTCCCTGCCGTTCTGCATTCTTGGAACTATTCCACCTTTTCTCTTCTGTAGCGGCTCACTTCAGCTCTTCTGTGATCCGTTCAGCTCTCTGGAATTTGGACAATAGTTTACACACACACATTCACAAATCAACACACAGCTCTATTGAAGCAAGAATCTCTTCGGGTCTTCGCTTTCAATATTTGGGAAAAACCAAAGTCCACGAACAGAAACGATTCATGAAGTGACGCGGTTCAGTTGACTGGAGTATCCATCCATGTATCATTTTCGGGTCAGTGCAGTGATTTATCTTAAACACGTAGTTCAAGAACGATACATCGTCTCTACAACGCATGAACAATTGGACTCAACGGCTTACAGCCCAGTCACAGATCTTGAGGATTCTTAAAAAGAAGTTTTGTATCATACGCAACAATGCCAAAGGAGAAGTCTTCAAAAAGTACCTTGATTCGCCAGTGGTTGCAAGAATTTCCAGATCTAACATACGATGGAAGAATAATCTTTTGTCCATTGTGCAGCAAGCAGGTAAGAAAAGCTATTTTTATTTACAGAATTTATAAATTTAATTAAATCAATTGTACACCCCCCCCTCCTTGTTTCTGTATAGCTAGCTAAAGTAAAACCTTTATCAATGGGAGGTTAACTATTTTAAGAGACAACGTTACTGAGCTGCTGAACTCGTGAAAATCTAATTTACATGGAATTTAGATCAGTTAAGAAAAAACATAAAAATAATCCTGTAACACAGGAAAATCTTTAAAATGTAAAGACTTCTAGCAGCCTGCTTAAATGAAATATATGAACGATGGTTTTGAAAGTGCTAATGGAAGAAAGTGTCTAGACTTACACATTCAACAGTTTTAGGGATTCTCGGGGATCTTGAGAAAAGCGGACATGGCATTCTCGGTTCTTTCCGAAGGACTCCCCCCCCCGAAAAAAAGCGGTAAAGGTTAAAAACAATGTAAGTTAAAGTTGACATATTGTGTCAGTAATTCCAAAAGGGGTCCTCTTTTCGGAGAAAAATGTTTAATGCCAGCAATTACTCGACAGTTTCAGGAGCTTAAGAAAACATATTTTTGCTATCTCGTTTTTCAAAAGAAAAAAAAAAAAAATACGAAAGAAGTTAAGAAAGGCGGGATTCAATTTTTTTTAAATGCCAACAGTTCCAAAAGTTTGAAAGAAGAAATGTGCAATGCCAATATTGATTATCTTTAAAAAGTTAAGGAAACTGGATATATCCTTTCATCCCGAAAATATCTAAAAACGAGGATTTCAGTTTGAAAGAAAAACTAGAAATGTCAATATCTTGAAAAGCATAAAAGATAGGAAAAATGTTTAAAGGCCATTTTTTTTTTTTTTTTTTTTGTTATTTTTCTCGAAAAAGAAAGAAAAGATCTGTTAATAGTTAAATAACGGCGTTTGAGGTTCATAGATTGTCTCAGAACTTGTTTTACGAAGCAGAAACTTGTTTGTCTCTTTGTTTTTTTATTTATCAATTTTGCTCGAGGTGCTACTGTCTATTGTCTTAAGATGCTATTGATTTCCATCCATAGTTACAGACAAATAAATTCCACACAGGGGCAAGAAAAGAACAGTCTGACACTCGTCTAACAAGAATTACAATTGCAGATAATTTTATTTTAGGACAGATCTTAAGAAAGGAAGAATTTGTCTCTGATGTTCTCTCCCCAAAGCCAAAAAAAAAAAAAAAAAAAAAAAGGAATTCTAATCGATTGCTCTCTCTCTCTCTCTCTCCTGATGAAGAATATCCATACACCTTTTGTCGCAGGGCCGCAAGAGACAACTAATTTCCAAAAAAAAAAAAAAAAATTAAAAAACGCCAATTTTATTTATTGTATCATGCTGATGTTCACGCTCAACTAAGGCATTGCTAATACTTTATTTTCGTTCTAACTTTGGTTTCTGTCAGTTGATAGTTGCAAAAATTTTGAATTTTTGAAATTTTAAAACGGCCCTTATTTTAAATTTTTGACAGGTCACTGATTTTCACACTGAAACATTTTAATCATATTTTGGGGAAAATTTGGTTCAAATCAGTTAAAAATTTTGTAAATTACAGTTTTAAAGAAAATTTTAAAGGGACGATATTTTGAAATTTTTCATGCAATTATTTTGGCATCTCAAACAAAATCTCAAACAAAATATTGCCAAATTATGTTTTAATTTTTGCCAAGTTGGAGTGTGTCAGCATTCGAAATTAAATAAAATATAGTGCTTAAAATTAAATTAGTTACAGTGCTTAAAATTAAATATTATTTCTCAGATATTGATATACAATTTTATTGCTTCTGTCTGTAAATTGGGGATTATTCTGAAGTAAAATGCTCATCGATTAGTCTTTTATTTGATCTGTTCTGATTCGAAATGGGACTGGGGTATATTGGTCTTTAACGAGGTAGACCAACAAGTTTGCCTTTTTGTCAACTTTAAATCAATAATGTAACGTTCACCGATTAAAAAAAAAAAAAAAGCACATTACGACCAGAAAGGCAAGCAAACAGTGATGGTAGTTGTCGCAATTAGTGCTCTCAATCGGGTCAGTTCGGGTCGACTTTTGGTTGGACACCCTCGAGTAACGGGTCGGGTCAGGTCAGCCTAACTCGGGTCACGGGTCGGGTAGCGTTAGACCAACTCAGTTCACCGGTCGAGTCGGGTCACCCGAGATAGTTTGACCCGACCCGACTGGTGAACTGAGTTGGTCTAACGATACCAGACTCGTGACCCGAGTTAGGCTGACCTGACCCGACCCGTTACTGAGGGTGTCCAACAATAAGCTGACCCGAACTGACCCGTTTGAAAATACTAGTCGCAATGTACACGAAGAAAATTAGAGAATTTGAAACCGAAATTAAAGTTAAAACGCCACCATCTTCACTAGTTTTGTAAGAAGCATTTGAAAATATATTTCTAAGCGTTTTTTTTTTTTTTTTTTTTTAAGGTTTCTCAGGAAAAGAAGTGCCACTTAAAGCAACACATTGATGGTGCTGGACATCTTGCCAAATCTAAAGCGAAGAAACAACAGAAACAGACACAGTTAACTCAGCCTTCTGGATCTGGATCTGAATCTGGAACTGCGAACACATTTAATGCGGATCTTGCTAGAGCCCTTGTCGCTGCCAACATCCCATGGAACACACTTCAAAATGAAACATTCCGACAGTTTTTACAGAAGTGGTGCCAGCAATCGATACCGTGTGAGTCAACACTCAGGAAAACGTGTTTGGATTCTGAATACAACAATACACTTGATACAATCAGAAAGGATATTGGCGATTCCAGCATTTGGGTAGGCGTCGATGAGACTACTGATGCATGCAATAGATACATAGTGAATGTTGTTGTAGGAAAACTTGATGAAGATGGACCTTCAACTCCTCACTTGTTAAGTAGCAAGGAAATTAAGAAAGTGAGTGCCCAGACAATTGCTTACACCGTGAACAAAAGTTTGCAACTTCTGTATCCTAGTGGTGTGGATGATTCTAAAATTCTTCTTCTTTGCACAGATGCAGCTTCTTACATGATTGCTGCGTTTAAGAACCTAAAACCTTTCTACCCCAACCTCATCCATGTTACCTGTGTAGCACATGCTTTTCATAGAATTTCTGAAACAATCAGGAACGAATTTCCTCAAGTCAATGCCCTCATTTCTAACATGAAAAAAACTTTTTGCAAAGCCCCATCGAGAATCGCTGTCTTTAAAGAAAAACTGCCTGGCATTTCTCTTCCTCCACAACCTGTCCTAACGCGCTGGGGAACATGGCTTGAAGCAGCTTTGTATTACGCAGAGAACTTGGACGCTATTGCTGGTGTTGTTGGCGAACTTCCTGGTGTGGAAAACATTGCAAGTGTTTCAGTTTTGAAGGAACTTTTCAAAGATCCCATTCTCAAAAGAGATCTTGTATATATCAAGTCAAATTTTTCATTCTTACCTACGACGATCACTAAGTTGGAAGCTACGGGAAAGCCA